>NC_066583.1:603980043-604347543 GCF_024323335.1 Lathyrus oleraceus | reverse complement strand
GTTAAAATCTTCGTCTTGACGGGGTAGAATGGGCTTAAATAATAACAAAGAGACGAATTTTGGTCCCTAAGAGACCTCATGATGCAGATGTATGCATACAAATGGTAAAACTATGTGGGGATAGGTCCACAAAGGCAAAAATCAGGAGGAAACCGACGATTCCTATGGGACAGAGACTCTACCGGGGAGTAAAGGGATGAAAACGCGTGAGCAGGTCACGACTTGAAACTTGCTGAGAGACACAAAGAGAATCCATGAAATAAATCAATGGAAGGACTCGAGCTGACTCGAAGGTGCATGTACTGGGGAATATGCCAATACAGCAAAAAATTATCCGTAACGGATACTTCGGATAACAATCCGGACTCAGGTGGGGATGTCCACTAAGGACTCAACTGAGGAAAAACAAATGAGGTATTACCGGTTACTGGGTAATAAGCTCAAAGAGAGATCATGTGATCCTACCGGTATAAGGGTGAGGGAAAACATGCTCCGGGAGAATGAATATCTAAGACCGGTATAAGGGTGAGAGATATCAATCATCCAAAACGTCTGAGGAAGACCTAAAAGGTATATTTCAACTCAGGAAAATCTGACTCCACAAGGGACAAAAAGTCATAATAGGGAGCAGAAGGAAGGAACACCAGGGATGCCGGTTACTGGGCATATAATAGGTGACCAACCAAAGCGTGAATTGGGGAATGTTCCCAAGACACTCATCATCCAAAAAGAGGGAAAAAAGCAAACTCGATTATGGGATGGACATTCGATTCTGTAGCGGTGTATTCGTTACCATTGGAAATATTAACTAGATCCAAGGTAAATCATACAAAGTCGAGTCGCCACCGCACTTCTATTTATCCAAAGGAAAGGTTAGAAAGCGAACAAAAACCTAAAAGTTTTACAAACAAAACTAGTAAAAGAAGGTCAGAGATCTGGGTAAGGGGGTTGGTTATGTCATGGGAAGGTGTTAGGCACCCACAACATCCTAGGTACTCCTAGGGAACCTCTTTTCACACTTGTTGTATTATTATTGTTTTTGTGAAAATTATTTGTGCAAACATGATTGAAGAGATGAGAAGAGAATATACAAGTTTATTTACATTTTGTGTTTGGATGGATAAACCCATTGCCTACGTACCCTCTCATGAAAGATAAGGATCAAAACCCCGTAGTTCGGGTAAAAAAATTCAAAACAGATGAGTGGATTGATTTTAAACAAAAGCCTTAAGGTCTTTCATTATCAAAGGGAGAAAACTCGACCTGAACCAACAATCCACCATGTGAGGATGGCTTCGACATACTAGTGAGGGGTTAACCCTATAATAAGTATGGAAGTCTTACAATCCAACCACTAAGGATGCGGTGAGATTTACATCAACCACTAAGATAACTCAGATCTATGGCTAATGCATGAAAATTTGATTAAGAAGTGGACAAGTGGAACCACAAAAGACAATTGAGTGGGTTGAATTAACCAATTAGAAGTATTCACAAACATGGTCAAAGTTGACTTAAAGTTCAATTCAAAATGAGTATTATGAAAAGAAAGTTTGAAAGTCAAAGGCATAAGGCCTAGGTTTCTAATGTTGAAAACAAGTCAAATGTTTGCACAAAAGTTTTTCTGGTTTGGGTTAAGAATGAAAAAGGATCAAGGTTAAGCATGCAAGAGGTGGGGATAAGGGAACAAAGCCACAAAGAGGGTTCCTCTCTTGAGATCATATGGATGATCCAAGTAAGTACCTTCCTTTGGAATAAGGCAACACAAGGTAAAAGCAAATAAAAAGTCTCATAAGAGAACAACAAAGAGAGGAAACAGAATGCCAATAAATGGACTTACATCCCACTCCAAAACAAACGGGAAACAGAATGCCAATAGATGGACTTATATCCAACTCCACAAAACAAACAGGAAACAGAATGCCAATAGATGGTCTTAGATCCGACTTCAAACAACAACAGGAAACAGAATGCCAATAGATGGATTTATATCTAACTCCACAAAACAAATAGGAAACAGAATGCCAATCAATGGACTTACATCTAACTCCTCAAACAAACAAGCATCAAATGCAAACACATACAAAGCAAACAAGCACACATTATACACATACAAGGTGGCTCAAGCAAAAGGTGGGCTTTAGTCAAGAGGGGTCATATCAACCTCGACAAACAAGCCAAACTGTGATGGTAAGCTGTGAGCTCTTAACCACTAACATTGAGAGTTAGGGTGAAGCTGATCAAAATGGAAATGAGGATGAGACCTCATGCTCTTAACCCTGGCCTGGGTGAGCTTATGACAAAGAAAGCGTGGGGATCCATAATGAGGAATCCTATTCCACTTGACAGACACTATACAAAGATCTTGGGGTATTTGTTCAGGAGCATCAGCACGTAGTGCGAGCATAATGAACGACTCACTGAATAACGGGGGATTGATTGCTAATCCCTTTTATCCGTCAATTGCCTCTTCACTTAGGAGGACTTAACAAGTAACACTTGCCTCATTCAGAGGTCTTTGGCACAAGTATAAACAAACACAATCAGAGCCTCTTAAGGAGGACTTCAGCCAAAATGCCTGCCAAAAAGGTGGCAGGACTTCCAGACTACATGGAGTAAGAGAGTATCTACCTAAGTGGTGTATCAACCACAATCCAAAGCTCAAGAAAGAGCTAAAAGCAAGCAACTAATGTACCTGTACAAAAGCTAAAACAGTTAATATCTCAATCAGGAATCCAATAGACAAACAGTGGAACTTTCCAATATTTACAACTTAATGAATAATGCTCAAGCAATCAAGTGAGGCAATGAGCATCAATTAGAACCTACAAAACATTAAGAATTAGTACTCAAAAGCATTTGCATCTCACAAAGTGAGAGCAAATCCAACCATTAATGCTAAATGCCCAAACCTGAAACACAAAGCACAATTAGTTCATGTACAAAACACTAGTACAAAGACTAGGTTCAAACCCAAATCAAATGATCAAAACAGAAGTCAATCTTTTGCATGAAGCACATTCAAACATATTACAAGATGTCCTCAAAAGGACCAGCATCAATTCATAAGGTAAATGCTTCAAACAATTCATGTCATGCAAAGGCAAACAATGTGCACAAAGTTGGACATCCAAATTAGAAAATCCAAATCAAAACAGAAAAACATCCAATGACATTGAAATTTTTTATGCAAGTTTATCATGTTCTGAATGATCATCATGCAAAAAATCAAATCTAGAAGAGCTCAAATGGTACATGATCAAAAATGCACAAATGCAAAGGTCAACAATGTGACACAAATTGTTACACTACATGTTCATGTGTTAAAAACAGTGATATCATATGATAAAAATTCCAAACCAATTCCAAAACATCATATCACATGTGAGGATCAAGCATGCAAAATTTCAAATCAATTGGTTTAAAGCATAGCATTTCACAAAGCATTTATCATGACATATCAATTTAACACCATGTTCAATCAAAAATCACAAAATAAAAATCCAGAAACAAACAATTCATGAAATAAATCCAATAAAAAACTAGAGATTAAAACAAAATCATGAAAAAAAATTGGACTCAATTTGAGGCAATTTTCTATTTTTTATGATTTTTTAAAGATGAAGAAATAAAATGGAATAATAGGGAAAATGAGAGGGAAATTGAAATTCAAACAAAATTAGCAATGTACACAAGCTGGTATCGAACTCACGCACACAGGGAAGACAAAAATTCAGATTAATATTCAGAAAACACATGCCAGGAATCGAACACGCGCAAGCAAGGTTAACAAGCGCCTGATATGAAACGCAATGTTTCATTAAGTTGCGTGGCAGCCACATCACAAGGTCAATGCACACGCAGGCGAGTCAAGGAGATGGCATCCAATCAAGTGTACACGCAAGCAACACAGTCAGCGCCACATGGCGCAAACCCTAGGAACATAACCAGACGCCGGAACAGTGGTTCCGGTCGTCTTCCCCGATGGAATTCCGGCGGATCTCACGAAAACTTTTCCAGATCTTGACAAATTATACATGGTTCGAAAGCTCTTGCAACGTAGATCATGAATATGCACTCAAATCAACCTAATACATCATGTATCGCACGGATCGAGCAAAAACATTTTGGATCTCAAAACTTTAATTCAACATATCAAGCTCATTTTTCATCCGTTTTCAAAACTAAACATATCAACACTCTCTACACAAGGAGATCTACACAATTATGGCAAGAAAATAGCAAAAGAAGAGGACGAAAATTTCACCTACTTGAAATGGCAGTGACTGTACGCGTGTCCTCAAGTGCTCTCAATCTCCAGATCTTCTCCAATAATCCTCCTATGAAGCTTTAAGCCAAAATGCACGGTTGAAATCTCTCAGATCTTGTTCAATTTCAAGCTTCCATCTCCATGCTCATGTACTTGTGTAGCTCGAATTTGGACTGAATTCCACAAAGTAATGGCTGAATCTTGATCAATGAAGGATGATGATCAAGATTATGCAGAGAAATTTGGTGTTTGTGTGGAGAATTGAGAGATTCGAAGAGAGAGAAAAAATGGAGGGAATGTGAAATTTGATCTGAATTTGTTATTCTCCTTTGCACAACAGTTAGGGTTTTCCTTATATACCACTCACTAATCACACTGAAATCAAGATTAGGCTTTGGTTAATTAAGATTAGAGAGATATGAGGTGAATTGCAAAATTGCCAAATGCACCTAGCATGGCCATGTAGCACGTGAACAGTACCATGCTGAGCTGGGATTTCACTTAGAATCATCCAATAATCAACATGGAATGATCAAATTGCTTGTAGCTTAGGCCAAATTTGAATTATAAAATTTCCCTCCATTTTGCACATGTATGAACAAGTGATCATATGAGCTTCTTTCATGCAAGGCAATGATTCATTTGGAAAGTATTGGTCACAAGGAGCATTTTGCAAAAAGAGTGGACCAATTTGGAGTTTTGGATCAAAAGTTATGTCACTTTGAACTTCCATGCATACTTTGTGATCATTTGGCCATAACTTCTCAACCAATCATCAGATGATCATGATCTAGGACTTTTTGAAAAGGGGAGAGAAAGATCTTCGACTTTCATGTTCACCAAAAATCCATTTGAAGCTTATTTGATGTTGAAAAGTCAAGTTGAATGTGGACCAAAAACTTGCCATTTTTGGAAACTTGAAATTACAGGTCACTTTCCATTTTTGGAAACTTTTGCCATGACTTCAAAATCTTCAAGATAGATGTTTTACATGATGAATAGGCCTT
The DNA here is from genome assembly GCF_024323335.1 of Lathyrus oleraceus. NCBI lineage: Eukaryota > Viridiplantae > Streptophyta > Magnoliopsida > Fabales > Fabaceae > Lathyrus > Lathyrus oleraceus. Next base: position 604,342,266 of record NC_066583.1, on the reverse strand, counting down.
GTTTGAACATGAATGGAGTGTCTCAAATCATTTCCCCACCTCAAAGCCCTCAATTGACTGCATAGTTGACTTTTATGGTCCTCATATGACCTTCTCTCTTGCACAAAGGATTCACTTGGTATGCTTGACCTGTTGACTGCTTAAGCTGCAAGTAACAAATGTTAATGACATATTTTTGTGCTTTTTGGTTAGCAAACAAAAAATGAGAAAAGCAATGATATACAATTCAAGCAATGCTTGGTGATCAAACACTCACAGGGAGGTCCCACTCAAGGGGAAAAGAAGCCAAGATGCTCAATGATCCTTGAGGCTTATGCAATGCAATGCTATGATGCCATGAGGGATCTTAGGGTCAAAATTGGGGTCTTACAGATGCCACTATTTAAGGTCATTCTAACCGGAGAAGTGAAGGTTAAAATCTTCATCTCGATGAGATAAAATGGGCTTAAATAATAACAAAGAGACAAATTTTGGTCCCTAAGAGACCTCATGATGCAAATGTATGCATGTAAAACAAAAAACTCTATGTGGGGGTATGCGTCCACAAAGAAGAAAAGACATTCGGAGGACTGACAATCCATTGGAGTAATACACTCACCAGGAATAAAGACTCTACCGGGGACTTTCACGGGGATAAGAAGAAAGAATGCAAGAGCAAGTCCCGACCCAAAGCTGGGGAACTTTTACTGGGGAATAAAGGGAAAAAATGCGTGAGCAGGTCACGACTTGAGACTGGGAAAAAGAATTCCAAAGGGAAGAAATCCAATGGAAAGACTCAAGCTGAGGAAAACTTCGGATAAAAAATCCGGACTCGGGATGGGGAAAGATTTGAACAAAGATCTCTCTGCCGGGGAAAAATGCATGTATTGGGGAAAACGCCAACACAACAACAACTATCCACAAAGGATACTTCGGATAAATCCGGACAAAGACAATCCGCTCGGGAACTCCACTAGGGATGTCTAGACAAAAGAGACTCTCCTGGGGAAAATCTGCAAGATGAGGTGTTACCGGTTACTGGGTAACAAGCTCAGGAAGAATGCATATCTAAGACCGGTATAAGGGTGAGAGATATCAATCAACCAAATCATCTGAGGAAGACCAAACAAGGTATATTTCGACTCAGGAACATCTGACTCCACAGGGGACCAAGGTCATAATAGGGAGCAGAAAGGAAAGGTACACTAGGGATACCGGTTACTGGGTATATAATAGGTGACCGACCAAACGTGAATTGGTGTGTGTTCCAAAACACTCATCATCCTGGAAGAGAGCGAAAAGCAAACTTGTTTATAGGATGGACATTCGACTCCACAAAGGAAATACGAATCTTACTCGACTGAGGAAGGACAAAAGGCTTCGACCGAAGAGTGCATGAGATATATTATCTATTGCCGTCAAAACGTAGATAATACACTCGCATGGAAGATTATCCACAACCGGGTTGTAAGTTGTTAAAGGATAAATCGACCGAGGCGTGAGTTGGTGTGTGTTCCAAAACACTCATCATCCTGGAAGAGAGCGAAACGCAGACTTGTTTATAGGATGGACATTCGACTCCACAAAGGAAATACGAATCTTACTCGACTGAGGAAGGACAAAAGGCTTCGACCGAAGAGTGCATGAGATATATTATCTATTTCCGTCAAAACATAGATAATACACTCGCATGGAAGATTATCCACAATCGGGTTGTAAGTTGTTAAAGGATAAATCGACCGAGGCATGAGTTGGTGTGTGTTCCAAAACACTCATCATCCTGGAAGAGAGCGAAACGCAAACTTGTTTATAGGATGGACATTCGACTCCACAAAGGAAATACGAATCTTACTCGACTGAGGAAGGACAAAAGGCTTCGACCGAAGAGCGCATGAGATATATTATCTATTACCGTTAGAATGTAGATAATATACTCGCATGGAAGGAACACCAGGGATACCGGTTACTGGGCATATAATAGGTGACCAACCGAGGCGTGAATTGGTTTTTACTTTCAAAACACTCATCATCCTGAAGAAAGCTGGAAAAGCAAACCTGTTTATAGGATGGACATTCGATTCTACAAAGAATACGAATCTTACTCAATTGGGGAATAACAAAAGACTTCAATCAAAGAGTGCATGAGATATATTATCTATTACCGTCAGAACGTAAATAATATACTCGCATGGAAGATTATCCACAACCGGTTACTGGGTTAATAAAGGATAAATCGTCCGAAAAGAAAGGCATCGAGATACCAAAACTAGGTATATAATGATGACCAACCAAAGGAGAAACAATCGTTACCAACAACAACAGGGTAGACGAGAGATGACTCGCCGAGGATAAATTGCGCAAACAAGGCAATTATCCAAACAAATGGGGTAGAATGAATATTCGATTCCGCAAAGGGACAACGAATCTTACTCAACTGGGGAAACACGAAAGGCTTCGACCAAAGAGTGCATGAGATATATTATCTATTACCGTCAGAACATAGATAATATACTCGCATGGAAGATTATCCACAACCGGCTACTGGGTTAATAAAGGATAAATCGACCGAAAAGAAAGGCATCGGGATACCAAAATCAAGTATATAATGATGACCAATCAAAAGGGAGCAACAAACATTACCGGCAAACGGTAAATGAAAGAGGACCCGCTGAGGATAAAATTGCTTACTCAGAGCAATTATCCACAAAAAGGAGGAATATCAACATCGAATACTGGATGAAGATAACCATCAAAGAGGGGATTACATCTACCGGATATTGGGTAGAAAACCACAGAAGAGTAACCGTCATCGGTTGGGATGAACAACACGGTTAACTCTGCAAGGGGAGAAATAGGATTTACAACTACCGGGTACTGGGTAGATGACCAAAGACTCAGCTGAGGATAAGGTGAATGATTGCCGATTACTGAGAAATTATTCATTTATACCACATGGAAGCACAAACTATGATGGGGAGAAAAAACCATCATAGGATTTACAACTACCGAATACTGGGTAGAAAACCACAAAGTCCGCCATCAACCAGGATGAACCACAAAGGTTACCTCTGCTAGGGGATGCAAGTAGGATTTATAACTACCGGTTACTGGGTAGAGAACCACAAAGATAGGACTTATAACTACCGGTTACTGGGTAGAAGCCACAAAATCCACTGAGGATAAGGTGAATGATTGCCGGTTACTGAGAAAATTATCCATCTACCACAGGGAAACGCCAGAGGCAGTCACAAAAGGGCCGATTTAGGATCAAACCAAAAAGGCAAACTAAATCAAGACTCGTCCTAATGAGGATATAACTCAATAGGGGAATCCATCCCAATATGTATGTTGGGAGGAAACGGAAACAACCGTCATCCACGAGGATATAACTCAGTGGGGAAATGGCATGAAAGATAAACACTTTCTGCTTATGGGGCTGACTCTATATGGAGGGATCAGACACACCCATATCTGCTTAGGGAAATACACCACCAAATAGCGGGAGATAACAAACAAAAGATATATGGCAAAGAATGCAACATGAATATCTGAATGTTAAAATTATGCATGTATATGCGTGGTTTATGTATCATGAATGCTGACAAACAGACATATCTAACACAAACAGGTCCAGGAAAAGGCACACAACCACCCGGTACTACATCTCAAGAGAGAAAGCCAGGAATTCCAACTGGAGAGTATCCAATCTGCTGGAGATCCAGATGCTAGGAAGCAAAAATCTTGCTGGAGAATCAGAGATATCAGGAAATCACAAAATCTCTGAGTGATGGATCATCAATCAATCCGTCTAGGGAAAAGAGTCCACTGCACAGGCATAAACTGCCAACAAAAGCAACTCTACTGGAAAATCCAACAGCAACTCTACTGGGGAATCCAGCTGAGGGATACAAGAGGAAACTGGTGAAATAAACACCAAGTACTAAACTCACCAAGGAGATCACACCTGCTGAGGAGAAAAGATCGTCACTCTACTGCAGGGATAAATGATGAATATATCAGCAAGCTGTAACACCTCAAAATTTGCCCTCCTCTTCTTGGGACTAGTTTGACACATTGCATTTCATATTTTAGGGCATTAGGCATTGCATTTTGCATATCATCTTAAAATAAGAAGGTCATCCTCCAAAGTCTTTTCAGAAGATGGAGAAGTTACCTGATTCAAGCCTGAGGGTTTTCATGGATTGATGATCAACCATCTGAGGGTTTGTGCTTCAATTAGGGTTTCTTGATCCATCAAAGATCTTAAGAATTATCTTATTTGCAAGGATACATTACCATCATCATGGTTCTATTATCATCAATGATTTCAGAGTGCATTCTCAAGTTCCTTTGGATTAGGGGTTTGACCTCTGGTCAACCCTAATCAATGCTAGTCTTCCAGCTAGGGTTTCTCAAGGAGATGAGGCATTTTATTGAGATGAGGATTATATGATCATTATATTGGGCTTGTGGGAGCTAGGGTTTCATTTCTGAGCCATTTCCCCAAGTGGTAGAGGCTCAAGCTGATCAGGGCATTGCAAGGTCATCTGTGGACCAAAAAGTCAACTATGCGGTCAACTGAGGACTATGAGGTGGGGAAATGAGTTTCAACACTTCAATCATGTTCAAAAGAGGTCCATTTGTAATTTTAAACATCTATCTTGAAGATTTTGAAGTCAGGGCAAAAGTTTCCAAAAATGGAAAGTGACCTGTAATTGAAAGTTTCCAAAAATGGCACGTTTTTGGTCCACATTCAACTTGACTTTTCAACATCAAAGAAGCTTCAAATGGATTTTCGGTGAACATGAAAGTTGAATATCTTTCTCTCCTCTTTTCAAAAAGTCCAAGATCATGATCATCTGATGATTGGTTGAGAAGTTATGGCCAAATGATCACAAAGTGTACATGGAATTTCAAAATGTCATAACTTTTGATCCAAAACTCCAAATTGGTCCATCCTTTTTGCAAAATGCTCATTGTGACCAATAATTTCCAAATGAATCATTGCCTTGCTTGAAAAAAGTTCATATGATCATGTGTTCATACATGTGTTTTTTGGAGGGAAAATCCATAATTCAAATTTGGTTGATGCTACAAATAAAATACCACTTCGATGTTGATTTTTGGATGTTTTTAAGTGAACTTGAAGCATAACATGGCACTGTTCACGTGCATATGTCCATGCATAGTCACATTTTGCATTTTTTGCATTTCACTCCATATTTCACTAATCAAGTTTAGGCAAGGGAAATTGAGATTAGCACAGTCATTAACATATGATATAAAAGCCTAATCATAACTGAATTTGCACAGAACAACACATTTCAGATCTGAAATTCACATTCCCTCCATTTTTTCTCTCACTTCAAACTTCAATTTTCTTCACACAATTCATCAATTTCTTTGCATAATCATGATTATGGAGTATCATTGAGCAAGAATCCACGTTTGGTTTGAAGAATTTGGTCCAGATTTGAGCAGATCGAAAGCATGAACATGAAGATGGAACTTGAAAATTGAGCTGGATTTGAGTGCTTTCAACCATCACTTTTCGCACAAAGCTTCTAATCAATCATATTGGAGCAGATCTGGAAGTTCTGGAAGCCTGAGAGCACGAGTTTAGATCACTGCACTTCAAGTAGGTTGAAATTCGACTCTCTCCTTTTGCCAATTGCTTGGCATGATTGTGTAGATCTTATCTTCCTGAGCATGCTGATATAAATTATTTTGAATTTGGTTAAGTATTGAGCTGGATATGTGGATTTAAAGTTTTGATGTTGAATTTGTTTTCGTTCGATCCGGTCAATATATGATGAATTAGGTGAAATAAATGTGATATTCGTGATCCTCGTAGCAAGGCCTTTCGAACGGTATATCGTTTTGTAAATTCTGGAAATTTCTGTGGCGGAGCTCCGCCTATCTCGCCGGAGAAGACGGTTGCTCTGCCGTCTGCAACGTCTCCTAGGGTTTTGCCTACGTGTGTGCTTACTGGACGCTTGCATGGCTTGTTGATTGGTTGTAGTGCTTTGACCCTCGCTTGGGTGGCATTGACTGCTGAGGTGTGCGCCACGCGTTTTAATGAAACGCTGTGCTTCATAGGCTTGTGACCCAAGTGCACTTGTGTTTGATCCTTGGCAATGTATGTTTAGTTGATTTATTTTGTGAAGCGCTTGCGAACCTTAGGTGAGCGAGTTCGATACCTGGCTCATGTTGTTTTTGTGGATTTTATTTACTTTCCTATTGAACCTTAAGCGCATGAGTTCGAATCCTAGCCTTTGCATATTTCTGATTTCATTTTGTTTGAGCGCTTTACCAATCTTGCTAACCTGTGTTCAATTCCTGGCTGAGGCATTTTGATGATTTCATTTGAATTCTTGTTTTCCCTCCTATTTCTATACATGATCCATATTATTTTAGTCGTCTTTGAAAAATCATTAAAAATAGTAGAAATGTCCAATTGGATTCCAACTTTTTTTCACATTCTTGTTTGTATGTCTATTATTTTTGGATATTATTTGCATGAATTGTTTGATTCTGGAATTTTAGTTTGGAGTTTTGTGAATCCATGTTGTGCTTAATTGACATGCTTCATTCATTTGTTTATGAAATGCTCATGTTTAATCCAATTGACTTGAAATTTGGCATGCTTGACCTTAACATGTGACATGATTTTTGAGCTTTAGTTTGACATTTTTATCATTTGATATCACTGTTTTGGACACATGAACATATGGTGTGACAATTTGTGTCACATATTTGATGTTGCATTTGTGCATTTTCATACATATGCCATTTGATCTTATCTGGAATTAATTTTTTGCATGATGTATGCTCATAACATGTTGAATTCACACAAAACATTTCAATGCCATTTGATGCATTTCTGTTTTGATTTGGATTTTCTAAGTTGAATGTCCAATTTGTGCACCATTGTTTGCCTTTGCTTTACCTTGATCATTTGATGGCTTTGCTTTATGAATTGGTCTTGGTCCTTTTGAGGACTCTTTCTTGATTGATTGAATATGCATTATGCAAAATATTGACTTCTGGTTTGGTCATTTGACTTACCTTTGACCCTAGTCTTTGCACTAGTGGTTTGTACTTACCAATTGAGCTTTGTGTTTCAGGTTTGAGCATTTGGCACTAATGGTTGGTTTGGTTTCACCTTGTGAGATGCCAATACCTTTGATTACTAACTCTTGTTGTCTTGTAGGTCAATTGATGTGATGAAATCACTTGAGTGCTTGCACTTGTGACTTGCATTGTGTAGATATTGAATAGTTCCATTGTTGACTGTTGGTTTTTTTGTCTGAGATACTAACCGGTTAGCTTTTGTACAGGTACATTAGTCGCTTGCTAGCTAGCTTTTGCTTTGCTTTGGAGTGTGGTTGATACACCACTGAGGTAGTTTAGCCTTCTCACTCCATGTAGTCTGGAAGCCCTGTCGCTTTTTTTGGCAGGCATTTGGCTGAAGTCCTCCTTAAGAGGCAATGTCTGTGTTTGTTTACATTTGTGCCAAAGACCTCTAAATGAGGCATGTTACTTGGTAAGACATCCAAATGAGGCAATTGACAGATAGAAGGGATTAGCAATCAATCCCCTGTTATTCTGTGAGTCGTTAATTATGCTCGCACTACGTGCTAAGGCTCTTGAACAATGTACCCAAGATCTTGTATAGAGTCAGTCAAGTGGAATAGGGTCCCTCTTTCTGGATCCCCACGCCTTCTTTGATTTGAGCTCACCCAGGCCAGGGTTAAGAGCATGAGGTCTCATCCTCATTACCACATTTCATCAGCTTCACCCTAACTCTCAATGTTAGTGGTTAAGAGCTTTAGCATACCCCTACAGTTTTGGCTTGTTTGTCGAGGTTGATATGACCCCTCTTGACTAAAGCCCAACCATTTGTCTGAGCCTCTTGTTTGTATATAGAGTGTGATGATTGCTTTTGATATGTTTATCTGCTTTCCACTTCTCATCTCCTTTTCTGTAGGAGTCGTACGTTTAACTTTCAAGGAAGTTCAGCGTATGTAGAGTTAAGACTTGAGTTGACTCGCTTCCTGTGTGAGTCAAACTCTTGATTAAAGACCTTAACCTAGGGTTTTTGTTTACATGACAACTATTAGGCTCGAGTCAGTCTCCCTTTTAGTTTGTTATACCCATGGTCTTTGGTTAGGAGAGAGTTTCTCCCCTATTAAGGGGAACTACGTCGCCCTGATTCTCATACCAGATGAGATACGTAGGCACGAGATCGTGCGAGATCTCTCCGGGCACCCTTTTGTTTTTTTGCGTGTGTGTTCAACCTTTTTGTTTCCTTTGACGTATCAGCGTCTCTTTGGTTTGTGTGACAACTAGTAGGCTCGAGTTCCAGACTCCCTATTAGTTTGTCAATCTGATAACCTTTTTCTTTGGTGTTCGCTGGTTAGCGTGTGCTTTTGTTTGGAGTCGGAAGTAAGTCCATCTATTGGCATTCTGTTTTCTGTTTGTTTTGAGGAGTTAGATATAAGTCCAGCTATTGGCATTCTGTTTCCTTGTTGAGTTTTTCTTTTGACGTCTCAGCGTCTATTTTCGGTGTTTTGTTTCGGCGTGCGTTAGCCGAGCTACGAGTGCTCTGATTCTTACTCTGGATAGAGAAGATACGTAGGCATAGGATGCGATGTCCTAGCGATCATGTTTCCCATTTCCCCGAACTACGTTGACTCTGATGTTTGTTTCTGACAAACTACGTAGGCCCAGGATGTGACATCCTGCCGAGTCCGTTTCCTCCATCTTCTTTCACCTGTTTTATTATTCCAGTGTGTGCATTCTTTGAGCAGTTTATCAGCAACCTTTTCCTATTCTTTTGAGCGTGGATCCCGTCGAGTACGACGGACGTGAGGGGTGCTAATACCTTCCCCTTGCGTAACCGACTCCCGTGCCTTGCAATCTCTGGTCGTAAGACCGTTTCCTTTCCCCTTTCTTAGGTTAGTCCTGCGCTTCCTTTCCGTCATAGGATAAATAGCATCGGTGGCGGCTCTGTGAAACCTATTTTTTTCCGCCGGTTGTTTTTCGCGTTGCGACAGCTGGCGACTCTATTGGGGACTTAAGTTGACCTCTTGCTGGTCCATCTTCCCTAAGCGAGTCAATCCTAGCGCTCTTTAGGGTAGTTTTGGTTGCTTTTACTGCTGTATTTATTGCATTTATGATTATTATACCGTGACTGTATATATTTGCATATATGTTTGCATGCATCATATTATCACTGTGCTGGATTCTGGACAGGTTGGTTCCTATGATTTGGGGTGGGTGTTCTGAGTAGGGCTAAAACCCAGGCCCGAGTATACACCTAGGATTAGCGTGGTCTCACGTTTCCTCACATGTTGGATCAGCATGTTGTTGCGACGTGACACACCACAGCCGGACGAGGTTCTTTTGAGAGAGCCCCTCCTGGTGGAGTATCCACTATGGTTGGGTTATCTCTTTTGAGCTGTTGACTTCGGTGACCGTTCTTTCCCGGATCTTTGGTTTAGATGATCTTATGAGAGCTACAACAGCACACCCGAAAGGGCAAACCCGTTGAGTATCTTGTCCGATTGTCGAGACCATTATCCGCCTTAGGATGACCTTATAGAATTCACTTGTGAGGGGAGGGTTTGATTCCTACAGTACAGGTTCTGTCGGTGATTATATGATGGTGACTTTGGTTCAGTCGGATTTATGGATATTTATTTTTGAGACGCCGGAGTGCTGTCCGTGGTTTTTATCGGCGGGTTCCGTTTATTTCGGATCCCCGGGTTGGATTTGAGGGTAATGGTTCAGAGGATCTTGTGGTTATCTGTTCAGAGGATTTTCTGTGGTGATGGTGATGTATCCTTCGGTTCCGTTTATTTCGGAACTCTCAAGTTGGATTTATGGTTACTCAGTCCCTCAGATGTTGTGATCAGTTCAGAGACCGAAGCTTCCGTACAGTTGATGTTCAGATGACTTGGTGGATGGCACAGTGACTTGCATTCATGCATCTGCATCATTCCCATTTTGCATTCATCTGCATCTAACTCATGTCTATCCATACTCAGGGTACATTTTCGATTGAGATTCTGGTTGAGAGACATCCTGATGTCAGAATGTTATTGTCGAATTATTATCCGTCTCGATGAAGCCAGAATCAAAGGACAAAATGTTCCTCATACGGATAGACATTGCATTCATGCGTGAGTCATAATAACCTGTCTTCTGTTTTGCAGGTGTCAGTATCTAACGTGTTTGATTTACTCAGGAATCATTGCTCGCGCACGCAGAATCATTCCTTTGCACGTAGCTCGTCCGCACAGATACCCTACCAGGCGCAACAAATCCAAACTGATGGATCCACCCAACGTAGACATTCTCGAGCTGAAAGAGAAGATGAGTGAGCTGATCAACGTCATGCAAGGGTTCGCCTTGGGGCAGAAAGCACTTGTTGAGAAAGTGGAAAAGCTTGAGCGGGCTTCGGCTGCCAATAGTGGCAATAATCAGGAGGGTATCTCCAACAGTGGTCTTGGTGGTTCTAGGGATGATGGTGATCCCAGAAAGAAGGCAACTACTGCTGGTGTGGTTATCAACAATGGTGGAGGTTTCGGTTTTGCTGCAGGCGGTGGACTAGGTCCTGTAGGCAATAATTTGAAGGATAATCAGTTTCCTCCTTTCTTTGGGGCCATGGAGGATAAAGAAGAAGACCAGTTCTCTGTGTTGAACGAGCAATTTGGTCAGTATGGTGTCCAACCACCAAACAAAGAGATTCAGGTGCTAGCAGAGAAGATCAGGGCTCTGGAAAGCCATGCTACTCCTGGGGCTATCAACATGACAAACATGGGGCTGGTTGAGGGGATTGTGATCCCGCAAAAGTTTAAAGTGCCCACGTTTGATAAATACAATGGGAGTTCTTGCCCGGAAACTCATCTCCAGGCCTTTGTCCGAAAAATATCTGCCTATACCATCGACCAGAAGCTCTGGATGTACTTCTTCCAGGACAGCTTGTCTGGTGGGTCTCTGGAGTGGTATACCAAGTTGAGATCATCTGATATCAAGAGCTGGCAGGATTTAGGGGATGCTTTCTTTAAACAGTACCAATTCAATGTTGACATGGCTCCTAGCCGTACCCAGTTGCAGGGTATGTCTCAGAAGCCGAATGAAGGGTTTAAAGAGTATGTACAAAGGTGGAGAGAGTTGGCTTCCAGAGTTCAACCTCCGTTGGTGGACAGGGAGATGTCTGATCTGTTCATGGGTACCCTGCAGGGGACTTTTGGTGAGAGAATGGTGGGTTGTCCCATCACTGGTTTTACAGACATTGTGGTGGCAGGGGAGAGAATTGAAAGCTGGATGAAGATGGGGAAGATACAGGGTAATGCTTCGTCGTCTGGATCGAAGAAGCCCTTTGGTAATGGTCAGCGTAAGAAGAAGGGTGACACGAGTGCTGTGTATGCCCATAGAGGACATGGTAGGGATCGTTACTACCAGCACATTGCTGCAGTAACAATTCCTGCTGATAATCAACCTTCACAACAGCAACAGCAACGGCAGGCGTTCCAACAGAGAACACAACGGGCCGGGTATCAGGTGAGAGGATGAATGACTGATCGTCAGTTTGATAGGCCACCCGTGACGTATTCATTTTTGCTGAAGAAGTTGAAAGATCTGGGGTTGGTTCAACTGAGAACATTGGCTCCGTTGAGACCGGATCAGAGGCCTGCCAATTATGATGAAAATTCCGAATGCGAGTTCCATTCCGGTGCCCCTGGACACAATGTTGAGAATTGTAAAGCCTTCAAGCATGTGGTTCAGGATTTGGTAGACTCCAAGGCCATTAATTTTGCACCATCACCGAATGTTAATGCCAATCCCATGCCGGCGCATGGTCAGGTGATGGTGGGTGTAATTGCTGAGGATCCAGATCGCGTCTGTGCGGTGGGTGAAGAAATCGACAGTGACTGGGAGCTCGACTCGTGGATAAAACCGTGCGTACCAGGGATGGAGATCCAGAACTGGAAGGCCAAAAAGATCATCACTGTCACTCTGCGTGAAGAGTAATATTTCTGTTTTTCAATTCTGTCTGCATGAAAGCCATGCGTTTTGCCCGAAACGTAATGGTTCATTGTAAGGGCCACCTCATATGTTTCATTTTGCAATATTTGCATCATCAATAAAAGGATGTTTTTCACATTAAAAACGGTGTTCCCTGTTTTTCATTTATTTTTGCAGTTTAAAAAAACAAAAATAAAAATGGCAATGTTTATTTTCATTTTTCTTCCTTTTAATTTGCTTCGCTCCGGTTCTAAAGCAATGCATGAATCAACATTCATGCAGATGCGATCATTCTCTGGATCTCATTGATAACAATCTTGTTACACTCTCATATGACTTCGACAATCCAATCTATCATGCCGAAGAAGAAGGCGAAGAAGATGGTGAACTGCCGGAGGAATTAGCCAGGTTGTTGAAACAAGAGGAGAAGGTGATTCAGCCGCACGAGGAGCAAGTTAAGCTTGTCAATCTGGGTACCGAGGAGGTTAGAAAAGAAGTGAAGGTTGGGGCTGCTTTGGAGGTGAGTGTCAAGAGTAGAATGGTAGCCTTGTTGAAAGAGTATGTTGATATCTTCGCCTGGTCTTATCAGGATATGCCAGGGTTGGATACCGATATCGTTGTACAGAGTTGCCATTGAGAGCAGATTGTCCTCCAGTGAAGCAGAAGTTGCGCAGAACTCGACCCGAGATGGCCATGAAAATCAAAGAGGAAGTGCAGAAGTAGTTGGATGCTGGTTTCCTAGCTGTCGCTAATTATCCTCCTTGGGTCGCAAATATTGTGCCAGTGCCGAAGAAGGATGGAAAGGTGAGGATGTGTTTGGACTACCGGGATTTGTATAGAGCTAGCCCGAAAGATGATTTCGCATTACCTCACATCGATGTGTTGGTAGATAATACAACTCAATTCTCGGTGTTTTCCTTCATGGATGGCTTTTCTGGCTATAATCAAATTAAAATGTCGCCAGATGATATGGAGAAAACAACGTTCATTACACCATGGGGCACTTTTTGTTATAAGGTGATGCCATTCGGTCTCAAGAACGCCGGTGCCACGTATCAAAGGGCTATGGTGACTTTGTTTCATGATATGATTCATCATGAAATCGAATGCTATGTTGATGACATGATAGCAAAGTCCCAGACAGAAGAGGGGCATCTGGTAGATTTGGCCAAGCTGTTTGACCGGTTGAGACAATTCAGACTGAGGTTGAATCCGAATAAGTGCACTTTCGGAGTGCGGTCCGGTAAGTTGCTGGGGTTTATTGTGAGCGAAAGAGGAATCGAGGTTGATCCTGCTAAAGTAAAAGTAATACAAGAAATGCCTGAACCGAGAACAGAAAAGGAGGTTCGTAGTTTCTTAGGTAGATTGAACTACATTTCACGGTTCATATCTCATCTAACAGCCACGTGTGAACCCATATTCAAGTTGTTGAGAAAAGATCAAACGGTCAGGTGGGATAATGATTGCCAAGCGGCATTTGAAAAAATAAAAGAGTATTTGCAGGAGCCTCCGATTCTGATGCCTCTTGTGGAGGGACGATCGTTAATTTTGTACTTGACAGTCCTCGAGGGGTCTATGGGGTGTGTACTGGGGCAGCATGACGAGTCTGGTCGAAAAGAGCATGCAATTTACTACCTTAGCAAAAAGTTTATCGACTGTGAAACAAGATATTCACTGCTCGAGAAAACTTGCTGTGCTTTGGCATGGGCTGCTCGCCGACTAAGACAGTATATGCTGGTTCATACCACTTTGTTGATTTCCAAGATGGATCCGATCAAGTATATATTTGAGAAGCCAGCATTGACCGGACGGGTTGCGAGATGGCAAATGATTTTGACTGAATATGATATCCAGTACACCTCTCAAAAAGCAATAAAGGGGAGTGTATTGTCTGATTACCTCGCCCAGCAACCCATTGAGGACTATCAACCGATGAAGTTTGAGTTCCTTGATGAGGACATCATGTTTCTCAAATCGAAAGATTGTGAGGAACCGATCCTGGAGGAGGGGCCTGACCCTGAATCCGAATGGATTCTGATGTTTGATGGGGCCGTTAACGTGAATGGTAGTGGAGTTGGTGCTGTTTTGGTTACGCCGAAGGGATCCCACATTCCTTTTGCTGCCCGGCTAACGTTTGAATGCACCAACAATGTGGTTGATTACGAAGCTTGTATCTTGGGTATTGAAGAGGCGATTGATTTGCGGATCAAGAACCTAGTTATCTATGGAGATTCAGCTTTGGTTGTGAACCAGGTTAACGGGAAATGGTATACGCATCAATCTCATTTAATTCCATACCGGGACTATACGAGGAGATTGTTGACGTTTTTCACCAAGGTGGAATTACACCATGTGTCGAGAGAAGAGAATCCTTTAGCAGATGCTTTGGCTACTCTGGCTGCCGTGATTAAGGTGCAATGGTGGAATCAGTTCCCTAGTGTTGAGGTGGGGCAGTTGGACAGACCGGCTTATGTGTTTGCTGTTGAAACAGCGCCTGATGATGAAAATCCGTGGTATTTTGATATCAAGCGCTATCTAAAAACCCAGGAGTATCCCGAGGGAGCATCTAAGAAGGACCGAAAGACTCTGAGGAGGTTGGCCATGGTGTTCTATCTGAACAAAGACGGGGTTTTGTACAAGCGGAATTTTGATTGGGTCTTGCTCAGTGTAGCACCTCAAATTTGCACCTATCATTGTACTTACATTCTCATGTTAGGTCGTAACATAACATGGTCCACTGCATAGCATTGCATTGTCCCTTTTGCCTCAAGTGCAAGATCATCAAGAGAATTAGGTCAAACTGATCAGGAGATCAGTCAATCAAGCAAGCAAGTGTGTTTTTCATTGAGCCAAGGCCCTAGGGTTGGTCCAACATGTTCACATGACTTGGGGGTCCATTTGAAGTGATTAGGTCAAAGATTGGAGGCTCAGAGGTCATCAGTCATTGCACAATCAGTCAGAAACCCTAGAAAGTCAAACTTGGTCAACTGTGGTTGATTTTATGGTTTTGATGGATGGATTTGGTTTGAGACATCATTGAGGAATTTGAAGCCAAACAGAAAATTTCCAAAAATAGAAACTGGACCTGTAATTTTAACTGCCAAAAATGGAAACTTCTTGATCCCAAACTTACATCATGATACAAGCTTCAAATGAATTTTTGCCCAACATGAAAGTTGA
This sequence comes from Lathyrus oleraceus, assembly GCF_024323335.1. Lineage (NCBI taxonomy): Eukaryota > Viridiplantae > Streptophyta > Magnoliopsida > Fabales > Fabaceae > Lathyrus > Lathyrus oleraceus. Next base: position 604,327,071 of record NC_066583.1, on the reverse strand, counting down.
AGATCTTGTTCTCCCATTTCCAAAAAGTCCAAGAACTCTCAATTCCCATGTATGGTTGTCAAGATATGATCAATTCATTTTTAAATTTTCTTGAACTTCAAAAGGCCATATCTCTTAAACCATTTGGCCAAAATTGGTGAGGTTTTTTCCAACAAACCACATTTAACCTCCTCTTTCCAAAAATGTATTCATCATGCACCAAAACATTGCCAATCAAAATGGCACTTTTGAACCTATCATGTTTAAATTTCAAGTGTGGTACAAATTTGAGTTTTTGAATTAAGCATTTTTAAACCATTTGGCCAATTGGAAACATTCAGAAATGTCATTTGGGACATGTTTGCTAAGCCCATTCGTGCAGCATACACCTCCTTGCCAAAGTGGATGAAATTTAGCAAAATGGCAAAATTGCTTCATTTGTGATAATCATGATTAGCACTTCATTAGCCAAGCTAAAACAGAAGTATATAACATCATTCTCTGTCCAAACACCCTAGCGGCAGCCATCAATTACACACAGAAAACTCCCATTTCTCTTAATTCTCATTTTCTTCATTTTTGCATTTTTCTGTCAAAACCCAAAAGAGCTCGAGCTGTCTAGTTGGTTTCCTCATGTGCTCACCATTTTGAGTTGATTGCAAGCTTCATTTTCCTACTGTAAAGCACTCAAACAACTGTTTCATCCAAAGCTCCATCAATGGCAGATCGTGGTTGCAGCTAGAAACAAGTTTGTTGAGCTAAAACTCGTGCATCATCAACCATCTGGAACTTAAAGCTTCAACTGTTTCAACTTTTCATAGCCAAATCAACACTGTTCCAACTTTGTCTTCAAGGACAAGTAGGTTTTCGACTCTCTCTATTTCCAAAATCATGAGGTGCTTATGATAGATCTTAGATTGCTGATTCCAATGAACTTTAAACCACTAAAAATGGTTGGCTATTTAAGAAGATATGTTGTTTTCAAGTTTGATGATGAAATATCTTTGTGCTCGATTCATGATGCTTAGGGTGATTTAATGAAAATAGATGCCATATTCTTGTTGTGTGTTGTCTGTTGATCACGTTGGTATACTTGATTTGATTTTCTGGGCAAATATTTTTTTCACGAGTTTGGAGGATGAAGATGCGTGCACTGTACATAAAACCCTAATTCCCCATATTCTGTTTCTTTCCATTCACGTGTATGCATGGCCTTGTCACTGTTCCATTGCCCTCAACCAATCAAAACATTTCGTGACCCAGTGCTGTACGCTGCGTTTTGCTAAATGATTCACATATTTACAAGTATGCCACCGGTCAACCCTTTTGACTCATTAAACCATGTTTGCTTTTGATGTTTATTCCAAATTGATACATCATCTTCTAAAATTCATAACATCTTCAATTCAAATCCAAAATTCATGAAAATTTTTGCATTATGCCCTGCTTGATCTCTAGTATTTTATCATGATTTTTGCTGATTTTTTGGATGTTTGAATTTTTAATGGCATTAGGGTTTTGTTCATGTGCCCAATTTTTGTACATCTTGCCAAATCCTTTGTGAAATTGTGATGCATTATCCAATGGCCCTGAAATGTTTTGTGCTCAAACTAGACTCATTCATGTTTATTTTGATGTAGAGTTTGTGAATTTCTCATTTCTGGATCGTGAGTTGTGAATTTTTGAAGTAGGGTGTGACAATTTGTGTCACACCATTGATGTGTAACTTGTTGATTTTTGATACCATGCTTCTTGACCTCCAATTGATGTGAATTTTTGCATGAACCTACTCTTGTATGTCTAGTTTGCAAATGATTTTTCTTGGAATTAATTGTGGCATTTCCTAATTGTTTGAGATTTTCTCCCCTGTTTGACCAAAGTGTTGACCTTATGTGATGCATGTTGCCATTTCATTTGTGAAATCCTCATACTTTATTAGATGGACATGAAATTTTACATGAGATAACTAGACATCCTAAAATTTGCCATGGTTTTAGTCCCATTCATTTATCATATGCCCTCTCTGATTTATGAATTTTTCAAGTTGATGCATGTTTGGTTGACTTCTTTGAGCATGTTCAAATTTGCCTTGCCTTTCTGATTTTCATTGACTGCCTTCCACTTGTCCAAATGTGATGAAATTTGACATGCTTACCATGCTATGTGTTATGATTGGTCATGATTTATTTGGTAATTTTTGGAAATGTTTGAGTTGACTTTCGATGCAAGTCTTGCTGTTGACTTCTATGAGCTATCATTTGCCATGCTTTGACTTCTTTTGCTTATGAATTGATGATGATGCATGATATGAACATGAAGCCAATTGGGTTTGCTTCCTAAATGTTTGAATTTGATTTTTATTGGGCATTGCTTGCTGTTTTGACTTTCTCATTCATTTTTGACCCTAGGCTTGTCCTAGTGGTCCTGTGGCTTATGTTTGAGTTCTTGTTTTTCAGGTTAAGCTACAAATGACCAATGAGACCATTTCTTTTTGATTGAGTTTGCTTAAGTATCATTGACTAACTTGTTGTTTTGTAGGTGGCTTGAGCTTTGTGCCTTGCACATTCATTGGTTTCTAACTAACTATTAATGTCTGTTTCCCTTTGTTTTGCTTTTGAATGGTGTACTGATTTGTTTGACTATTTCAGGTACCATTTAGTTGCTTAGTTATTTGAACTTGCTTGGCTTTGCTTTAAATCGCAACTTTCTTTGAGGTATAATCCCTTTTTCTTCATGTAGTCTGGAAGACCTGGCCTGTTACTTGGCCAGGCAACTGTCTGAAGTCCTCCTTAAGAGGCAATGTTTGTGTATGTTTTAATTTTGTCCCTGTACATAGTCAAAGACCTCCTAAGTGAAGAGGAAATTGGCAGAACCCAAGGGATATGCAACCTATCCCCTGCTATTCTGTGTGTCATCTGCTTTGCTCACACCACTGTGTTGATGCATTGCAGATATAAACCCAAGATCTTGTACAATTGTACAGTTGAGTCAGTTTCAAATGTGTAGAAGGGTTCCCACTTTCTGAACCCACACATTCTTGTCTTAAGCTCTCCCAGGCCAGGGATAAGAGCTGTGAAGTCTTATCTTCACTCACCTTTCATCTGCTTCACCTTAGCCCCTCAATGGCAAGGTTAAGAGCTAACACTACCCATTTCCAGAGGTTTGTTTGTTGAGGTTGATATGACCCCTCGACTAAAACCTAGCCTTGATGTTTGAGCCCCCTTGTTGGTGTGTTTATTTCATGCTGTATGTGCTTGTGTGGTGTGATTGTATCCCCTAGGTTTGCTAGACTCCGCGTAGTCTCGTTTGCATGTCAATTAAGGTAGCACGGTTCCTTCGTATAGGACTTCCTTTCTTGCTTGAGCTTTCCTAAAACACAAACAAACATTATCCCCTCTTAAGGATACGTTAACTCCTTCTACTACAGGTGAGTAAGTCTCCAAAGGTCGAGCATCAGGTAGATTGCGCAGTGACGTTGTCCACTTAAAAAACACAAACCAACGGGAATAGTTTAGCCGAACTACGGCAACTCTGATTCTCATGTCCAGATGAGATACGTAGGCACGAGATGCGATGTCTTGTCGAGTTTGACTAACAACTAATCCTTGCTTGTTTTCGCCCTCGTTGCGATCCTTTCTCTCGCCCTCGTTGCGATCGAGACTTTCCCTTTCTCTTGCCCTAGTTGCAATCGAGACCTTTTTCCAATAGTTTAGCCGAACTACGGCAACTCTGATTCTCATGTCCAGATGAGATACGTAGGCACGAGATGCGATGTCTTGTCGAGTTTGACTAACAACTAACACTAATTCTTTTCTCTCGCCCTCGTTACGATTGAGACCTCCCCTTTCTCTTGCCCTAGTTGCAATCGAGACCCTTGCTTCCTGTGCAAGTCATGTTTAGGATAGGCTTGCTTCCTGTGCAAGTTAGCTAGAAACCTTAACTTAGGGACGATTTTGCATGACAACATCTAGGCTCGAGTCGTAGTCTCCCTAGTGTTGTGTCTCCCTCTGTTATCTGGTTAGGCTAGTCCTTTTTTCCCTGCGTAGGGGAACTACGTCGCCCTGATCCTCATACCAGATGAGGTACGTAGGCAGGAGATGAGCTGATCTCTCCGGGCGCCTTTTTTCTTTTTGTGTGTGTTGTTTGACAGTTGCTAGGCTCGAGTGCCTGACTCCTTAGCAATTTGTTGTCTGTTTGTTTGAGTGTGTGCTTGACAGTTATAGGCTCGAGTCCCCGACTCCCTATTAACTTGTGTGTGTTGTTGTGTGCTTGGAAGCTGATGTAAGTCCATCGAGTGGCATTCGGGTTCTAGTGTGGGTTTGTTGGTTCGGATGCTGATGTAAGTCCAGTGATTGGCATTCAGGCTCCATGTTTGCCTGTTTTTGTTTGTGTGCGTGTCCGCCGAGCTACGAATGCTCTGATTCTTCTCTCGTCCGAGAAGATACGTATGCATAAGGTGCGATACCTTAGCGAGCATGTGTCGTTTCCCCAGTTCGAACTACTTCGACTCTGATGTCTATGCCTGATAGACTAAGTAGGCCCAGGATGCGGTATCCTGCCGAGTCAGTTTCAGTCTGTTTTCTTGTGTCTCTTTCAGCCAGTGTGTGTGTGTTTTGAGCAGTGTTTTAGCAACCATTTTCCTTACTATTGTGCGTGGATCACGTCGAGTACGACGGATGCGTAGGGGTGCTAATACCTTCCCTTCGCATAACCGACTCCCGATCCCATTCTCTTTGGTCGCGAGACCATGTTCTTTCCAGGTTTACTCTGAGCGTTTCCTTTCCCTCTTTTGGGATAAATAACGCACGGTGGCGGCTCTGTTGTTCTTCGTTTCCCGCCGGTTTTTCGCGTAACGCGACAACTGGCGACTCTGCTGGGGATAAAGAGAAGTTGACCTGTGCTGGTCCATCTTCCCCGAGTGAGTCTCTCCTAGCGCTCTCTAGGTTAGGGCTTTGGTTGCTTTGTGCTGCTTTATTTATTGCATTCATTTGTATATATTTGCATTTACTGTTTGCATTTATTGTTTGCATTAATGTTTGCATTCATTCGTATTCATCTGCCGGTTGTCTGTTTGTTGGGATGGGATATTTTGTGAGAAATAAGCCCACTACCCAGGCTTGAGTGTACACATAGGTGTTAGAGTGGATAGTCATGAGGCTTGCGTGGCATGTTGCTACGTTAAGTCGTTCATGAAACCCACATCCAGACGAGGTTTCTTTTGGATATATTCTGTCCTATGGGTGTTCCATAACGACAGATATTCCTGTAGAAATCGTCGACTCTGGTGACCATTTCCCGAGAACTCAGTCGAGGCCTCTCCTCCGAGACGTGATTATGTTAGCTCTGGTGGGCGCATTCTCGCTGCTCAATCCGAGGACCCCGAGACTGGGAACTTGCTTTAGGATATCCTGTTGAGGGGAGTCAGCAGAGGTCTTTTATCCCGTAATAATGCCAAACCTTCAGTGGTAAACGTATTATTCTCGACTGAAGGGTTGAAGCTGACAAACTTCTGTTCTTAGAACCTACCAGTGAGGGGAGGGTTCGATCTCTACAGATACGGTTTCTGCCAGTGATGCTGTGATGGTGACTTTGGTTCAGCCGAATTTATGGACATTTATTTCTGGGACGCCGGAGTTCTGTCCGTGGTTTATCAGCGGGTTCCGTTTATTTCGGATCCCCGGGTTGAATTTGAGAGTACTTGTTCAGAGGACCTGACTGTCATCCGTTCAGTGGATATTTCTGTGATGATAGTGATGTAATCTCCAGTTTCGTTTATTTCGGAACTCCCCAAGTCGGATTTATGGTGACTTGGTTCCTCAGATTGGTTTCAGATGCCAGTTGATCAGATTGACTTTGGGTTTCAGATGTTTGTGATCAGAGTTCAAGCCGAAGCTTTGACCCTGTGCCTTGAGACGCACAGCCTGACCAGTCATGTTCACATCATTTGCATCATAGCATGTTTATTTTCAAAAAAATAATAATGCATGAAAAAACCGAAAAAGTTAACTCGCGTACGCATATCCTTTATCGGGATCATCCATGATAAAATAGCATCCGCATCCGCATCATGCATATCATGTACATATCATCTTTGCATTACAGACATGCTTGGGAGAGACTTCTCACTTTGGGTTTTGACTGAGAGAGGATTGCTGATCATCGTCCGCACCGCTACTCAACCAGATTGAATCAACAGAGGAGTATGGATCAGGTTCAAGCAGAATTGGCCGAAATGAGGGCAAACATGGTCCGATTCATGACACTGATGCAAGAGATACTGACAGTTGTCATCTCCGGTTGGATCTATCACAATTGGGTCACTGTGGGCTTTCCTACAGTTGTTCATAAGTCGGAGTAATAATCACTTTGTTTAGAAACCTTTCTCCCATGCCAAAAGGAGAAGTGATGACATTGTTGGCAACATTTTGTGCAATGATATTTTCATTCAAATAAATTCATGTTAAACATTTGTTTTTCATTTGTTTTCCCTTTTCGCTTTTTGCATGAAATTGGTGATCACAAAAAACCCTAAAAAACAAGAATAAAAGCAATCTTTTCATCTGCATAACGATTGTCTTGTTCGATTTTCAAAGAGCTTTTCATATCAAAATCTTTATGCAGGTTGTTTCTCAAACCCATTGAACATAATGATCGGACGTCATCTCCCAATTTTGAATTCCCTGTATTCGAAGCGGAAGAAGATGATGCTTGAGGGGATTCCTGACGGTATTTCCCGACTTCTTGAGCAAGAAAAGAAGATCACACTCAGCTGCATCTCGAGAATCAGCAGAAGAGCCAACTGGGGCATTATCAAAAAGAAGAAAAAAAAAAGAAAAAAAGAGGAGGGTGCAAAATCCAAGAAAAAAATCAAAAGAAAGAAAAAGAAAGAAAGAAACAAAAGAAAAATAGCACCCTCAAAGTCCCAAGTTGACTGATGCTGAATGGATTCAGAGTCACTACGACCAAGTGAATCCGATCGAAAGAAAGAGATCAACTGCCATGTGTCATGGTCAGTTACATCAGCAGAGAGTGAAAAAAGCATTCGACAAAAAGGTCAAATCTCGTGTGTTCCGAGAAAATGACCCTGTGCTCAAGAAAGTCTTGTCTTTCGTGCCCGACTCCAAGGGCAAGTGGACTCCAAGCTAGGAACGTCCATATGTTTTCAAGAGAGCCTTTTCAGGCAGTGTTCTGACACTTACAACAATGGATGAAGAAGTTCACTCGTCCTGTGAATCCCGATGCAGTCAAGAAATACTTCGCCTACAAATAAAAAAAAAAATAAAAAAATAAAAAAAAGAAAAAAAAGTAAAAGCTCGCTAAGTCGAACACCCCAAAGGGCGACTTAGGCAAAAAGGAGCGTCTCGGTGGATTGAAAACCCGAAAGGGCGATCCAGGCAAAAGTTAGAGACATTAAAAAAAAAGAATTTGCATCCCGCTAGATTGATCACCTCACACTGGGGCAATCTAGGCAAAAATTAGGGATTTGGCAAAGTAACTGCATCTTGACAAGACTGTGCTCTATATCTATCATCCGTCAGGGATTCTCGATTTGTCGTCGACTGAAGCTCCAAATACATCGAAAATTCGGAATGGTAGAGGAAAGGTCATTATGTTCAATGTAGCCCTCTCCAATATATATCACCGATTTCAAACTTGTACAGATCTATGGAGTCTCGCCCTTTGCAGACTACCATTCCATCACATCAATTTGAGCTTTTATCCAATTATTTGCACTCTTATTTGTTTCAACTCAACAATTGTTTTGCATGTTTTTAATTGACAAAGTATCATTGTTTTCAAAGTAAACAAATTTTTCACAAAAAAAATTTTTTTGTTCTTAAACAAAGGGAACATTCACAATGATGGAAGGATACTTAGGAGATCCGTAGTGCTCTCCCGAAGGTGGTATGATTACCAACAGGTAAGACATTTGTTCGTATCTCGAGCATAACTTTATCTTTCTCCTGTCGAACCTCTTTTGGTTTCTCCTCAGCAAGGTTGCTCAGTGCAGTGTTGGTTGAAGTTGTTTATCTTCATGTTCCCGGCAGTACAATATTCTTCCTCCAAGTCCCTGTTAGCCCTATTGTGGGGCATCTCCAGTATAGGTTTGTTTGAGCCCTATCGTGGGGCATTCCCAGCAAGGTTGCTGTTGAAATACTTTTTTTTGGGGCAGTTCCCCAAGCAGAGTGTTTACTGAAGACGTTAGCGTTCGTCTCTCCAGCAGAGCAGTCTTCTCCTCTCCCCGCAGGATGGTGTTTCTCCCTGATATCCCAGTCTCCAGTGGATTTTCTTGGCTCTCCGATAACTTTGGTTTTCCCTCCGGAAGAGTGGTACCGGATGGTTGATTTCCGGACCTGTGTGTTGAGCACGCCTGTTTGTCAGCATTCATCATACATTTTTAGGTATCATGCATACATGCATAATCATAGCATTTGGATACTCATGATGCAGTTGTTGCCGTGTATCCGTTGATGTTTGCCTTCTGCTATTTGTTGATACAGATCTCTCCAGTAGTTTTTCCTAGCAGAGTTGGGTGTGTCTGATCTCTCCATGTAGAGCCAACCCCTTAAGCAGAAAGTGTCTATCCTTTCCTGCCATTTCCCCACTGAGATACATCCTCGTGGATGACGGTTGCTTCCGTTCCCTCCCTAAACGGGATGGGTTTTCCCTATTGAGTTCTTTCCTCATTAGGATGAGTCTTGTTTCAGTCTGCCTTTTTGGATCGATCCTAAATTGGCTTCCTGTTGGCTGTCTCCTGTACTTCCCTGGGGCATAAATGAATAGTCACTCACTAACCGACACTCATTCATCTTATCCTCAGCGGAATTTGGTGGCCTCTACCTACGAACCGGTAGCTGTAAGTCCTTTCTTTACGGTCTTCTACCCACTACTCGGTAGTTGTAAATCCTTTTTTCTTACTCTGTCTCTCAGCAGATCGTTTGGTGGCCTCTACCTACGAACCGGTAGCTGTAAGTCCTTTCTTTACGGTCTTCTACCCACTACTCGGTAGTTGTAAATCCTTTTTTCTCACTCTGTCTCTCAGCAGATCGTTTGGTGGCCTCTACCTACGAACCGGTAGTTGTAAGTCCTATCTTGGTGGTTTTCTACCTACTAGCTGGTAGTTGTAAAATCCCACTTTCCTCCCCTTGTTGGAGTTAACCCTGTGTACTCATCCTATCGATGACTGATTACTTTTCCGTGGTTTTCTGCCTACAAACCGGTAGATGTAATCCCCTCTTTGTGGTATTGATACTCTTTTCCCCTTTGGATACTTGCCTTGATCAAGAAGTATTGTCCCCATTGGGTCTTCCCCTTCTTTTTGGATATTTGCTTCGAGTTAGCAACTTTATCCTCTTTTGATTGGTCATCTTTTGCATACCTAGCCTGGTACCCTGATGCCTTTCTTTTCGGTCGTTTATCCATTTAACAACCTGCAACCCGGTTATGGATAATCTTCCATGCGAGTGTATTATCTACGTTTTTGACGGCTATAGATAATATATCTCATGCACTCTTTGGTCAATCTTTCGATTGTTTTTCTCCAGCAGAGTTCATCCTACCAATGGATTGGACGAATTCCCGTAGCAGGTCGATACCTGCATCCCCAGCTGAGTTGTTTCTACTTGTGAATTATGTGGGTCGTCCCCGGCGGAGTAACAGTTATTCCCCCAAAGCAGAGTTTATCGTTGTATGAGCCTTATCCCCCAGAGAGTTGCCTGGTTTATCTTCCCCAGCGGAGCAGTTATTTCCCCAAGCGGAGTTCTTGTGAATTGATTGGGATATCCTCAGCAATTTACTCTTGTCTTTAGCAAGTGGTGTGCTTACTCCCCAGCGAGTTGCATTGTTTTCCCCTAGCGGAGTTGTATCGATGGCTCCCCGGCAGTTGCCTTGCTTCCCCCAGCGGAATTGTATTGAAGTTTTCTCAGCACAGTCGTCATGTGTATTCCCCAGCGGAGTTTTCATCATTTTGCATCTTGCATATAGTAATCATCGCATCCTCAAAACTGCGTAGCATTTCCATTCCATATGGAGCATTACGCCATAGAAAAATTCAAACATATGCATTCATGTGTTCGACCCCCCATCAGGCAGTATCCCCGGCAGAGACGGATCATTTTATCCAACATCAGCATAGCACGTCTGCTACAGTTGCTTCGACAGCATTCAGAATTGACATCCCCACAGAGGTTTATTTCCTCACCCGATGGTGATAGAAAGTTTGTTTCTCTCCAGTGAGACTCCGAGCAAGGGATCAGCCTTGCCTTGACATATCTCAGATGTCCGTTCTTGTAATACCAGTAAGTATCATGTTAACACCCGCGTGTGTTCCATCTTTTTTGGTGTCGGTAAACACCATTGCTTCGGTGTCGGTAAACATCGAGTCCCACCCCAGTCATCGGTAAATGTCTGGTCATTTTTTGGTGTCGGTAAACACCATTGTTTCGGTGTCGGTAAACATCGAGTCTCACCCAGTCATCGGTAAATGTCTGGTCATTTTTTTGTGTCGGTAAACACCATTGCTTCGGTGTCGGTAAACATCGAGTCTCACCCAGTCATCGGTAAATGTCTGGTCATTTTTTTGGTGTCGGTAAACACCATTGCTTCGGTGTCGGTAAACATCGAGTCTCACCCCAGTCATCGGTAAATGTCTGGTCATTTTTTGGTGTCGGTAAACACCATTGCTTCGGTGTCGGTAAACATCGAGTCTCACCCAGTCATCGGTAAATGTCTGGTCATTTTTGGTGTCAGTAAACACCATTGTTTCGGTGTCGGTAAACATCGAGTCTCACCCAGTCATCGGTAAATGTCTGGTCATTTTTGGTGTCGGTAAACACCATTGTTTCGGTGTCGGTAAACATCGAGTCTTTCCCTCAGTCATCGGTAAATGTCTGATAACTCCCCAGCTAGAAATCCCCAGTAGAGTCATCGGTAAATGTCCTACCTGGTTTTCAGTTGCGAATATATGTTTGTATCTCCCCAATAAATTTCTCATTCCTAGTCATCGGTAAATGTCTGGTCATTCTTTTGATGTCGGTAAACATCATCTTTCGATGTCGGTAAACATCGAGTCTCATCCCAGTCATCGGTAAATGTCTGGTCATTCTTTGTTTTCTTGTTAATAAAATCAAGATCCCCAGAAGTCGTCGGTAAACGTCTTGTCTGGTTCCATCACAAAGATTTTGTCCCTCCCCAAGCGGAGATGCCATCGGTAAATGGCCCAGTTTTCTTCGATATCGGTAAATATCGAAGTCCAAGTTGCTTTGAAGCCACCATCGGTAAATGGTCTTGCTTCCTTTCTACATCAAATTATTTCCCAGCAACCATCGGTAAATGGTCTTGCTGAAGTTGATATCGGTAAATATCAAGTTTTAACCATCGGTAAATGGTTCCACTCTTCAAGAGTTTGTTTTCCCAGCAACCATCGGTAAATGGTCTTGCTGAAGTTGATATCGGTAAATATCAAGATTCTAACCATCGGTAAATGGTTTTGTTTTTCATCAAGTTGTTTCCCAGCAGCCATCGGTAAATGGTCTCGCTGAAGTTGATATCGGTAAATATCAAGTTTCCAACCATCGGTAAATGGTTTCGCTTTTCTCAAGTTGTTTTCCCAGCAGCCATCGGTAAATGGTCTCGCTGAAGTTGATATCGGTAAATATCAAGTTTTAACCATCGGTAAATGGTTTTCGCTTTTCAGAAGTTGTTTTCCCAGCAGCCATCGGTAAATGGTCTGGCTGAAGTTGATATCGGTAAATATCAAGTTTTAACCATTGGTAAATGGTTTTCGCTTTTCGGAAGTTGTTTTCCCAGCAGCCATCGGTAAATGGTCTCGCTGAAGTTGATATCGGTAAATATCAAGTTTCCAGTTTTTAACCATCGGTAAATGGTTTCGCTTTTTCTGAAGTTGTCATGCAGTTGTCATCGGTAAATGACATGGTTCTCCTTGTATTATATCCAGTCGGTGCAAATTTCTACGGTTCTTTGGTATTCAATCCCTGTTTACCCTGAAAGTCTGACAGCAATCGCTATCATCCGTTCGGGTTCCCAGCTGATTGAATAGGGGCAGCTGTAGCACCTCAAATTTGCACCTATCATTGTACATACATTTTCATATTAGGTCATAGCATAACATGGTCCATTGCATAGCATTGCATTGTCCCTTTTGCCTCAAGTGCAAGCCAATCAAGAGAATTAGGTCAAACTGATCAGGAGATCAGTCAATCAAGCAAGCAAGTGTGTTTCTCATTGAGCCAAGGCCCTAGGGTTGGTCCAACATGTTCACATGACTTGGGGATCCATTTGAAGTGTTTTGGTCAAAGATTGGATGTTCAGAAGTCATCAGTCAATGCACAGTCAGTCAGAAACCCTAAAAAGTCAAACTTGGTCAACTGTGATTGATTTTATGGTTTTGATGGATGGATTTGGTTTGAGAGAGCTTATTCATGTCCAAATAGGCCTCATATATCATGTCAAACATCATCATTGAAGAATTTGAAGCCAAATCAGAAATTTCTAAAAATAGAAACTGGACCTGTAATTTTAACTGCCAAAAATGGAAACTTCTTGATCCCAAACTTACATCATGATACAAGCTTCAAATGAATTTTTTCCCAACATGAAAGTTGAAGATCTTGTTCTCCCATTTCCAAAAAGTCCAAGAACTCTCAATTCCCATGTATGGTTGGCAAGATATGATCAAATCATTTTCAAAATTTCTTGAACTTCAAAAGGCCATATCTCTCAAACCATTTGGCCAAATTTGGTGAGGTTTTTTCCAACAAGTCATATTTAACCTCCTCTTCCCAAAAATGTAACCTTCATGCACCAAAACTCTATGGATCAAAATGGCCTTTTTGAACTTGCTTTAATTAATTTCAAGTGAGGTTGAATTTTGACTTTTCCAAATAACCAATTCTAACACTTCTTGCCAATTGGAAACATTCAGAAATGTGGTTTGTGACATGTTGGAAGGCCCAAATTCGTGTACAGCACCATACACCTCACCATTTGAGTGAAAATTGGACAATTAGCAAAATGGTCATTTTTAGCAAATCATGATTAACACTTCATTAGCCAATGCAAAACAGAAGTATATAAACATTTTTTCTGCCATTTCAAACCCTAGCAGCAGCCTCATTACACACAGAAAAACCATATTCTCTCAAACACTTTTTTTTCTTCATTTTGCATTTTTTCTGAAAACTCCAAAGAAACACGATTGTTACTTGTTTACTTCATCATTCATCCTCATTTTGGAGCTGTTGCAAACCTCAAATCTCCACTGTAAGCAAGTTTTCCAGCACTGCTGTTCAAGAACACATCAATGGTGATTTTCGATTTGAGCATTTTCAAGCATCACTGAGCCGAAATCATTCGACCATACATCTTTTGGGAGCTTTGTGGACATCTGTTTGAGCTTACATCATCCAAACAACACTGTTCCACTCTTTTCTTCAAAATCAAGTAAGTTCTCGAGTTTCATCATTTACCAAACCATGCTATGCTCTAGCTAGATCTTTTTATGCTGGTCATTTTGGAACTTGAATCGTTAAAAATGGTTAGCTATTCAGAAAGTTATGCTGTGTTAAAGTATGATGTTGAAATGAGTTTCTTGCTCGATTCATTTTGTTTAAGCCGATTTAGTGAAAATGATGCTTGGATTCATGATGTGTGTGGTTTGCTGAGTTTAATAGTGTGCTTGATTCCAATTTCTGGGCATTTTTGAATTTCACGATTTGGGGAAGGGGATGAACATGCACTGTAGTTGATAAACCCTAATTCCTTGAATTTCCAGAATCCTGTTCACGTGCGTGCATGTTGTTTTTACTGTTCTATTGGCATGAGCCAATCAGAACATTTCGTTGGTCTGCCTCATACGCTGCGTTTTACTAAGCTCCCTCCATTATTACAAAACTGCCACTGGTCGTGCCCCATGTCTCATTAAACCATGTTTGTTTTTAATGTTTGTTTCAAATTGATGCATCATCTTCTAAAAATCATAAGTCAAGCATGCTTTATCCAAAATTCATGAAATTTTTTTCATTGTGTTCATCTTGATGTCTAGTATTTTATCATGATTTTTGCTGATTTTTTGGATGAGTAGATTTTAATTGGTGCTAGGGTTTTGTTCATGTATGCATATTTTGTACCTTTTACCAATTCAATTGTGAAATGATGATGATATATCCAATGACCCTGAAATTTTTTGTACACAAACTAGACACATTCATGTTTATTTTGATGTAGAGTTTGTGAATTTATCTTATCTGGATTGTGAGTTGTGAATTTTTGAATTAGGGTGTGACAATTTGTGTCACACCATTGATGTGCAACTTGTTGATTTTTATAGCCATGCCTATTGACCTCCAATTGATGTGAATTTTTGCATGAACCTACTCTTGTATGTCTAGTTTGCACATGATTTTTTGTGGATTTATTTGGGGCATTTTCCATTTGTTTAAGATTTTCTCCCCTGTTTGACCAAAATGTTGACCTTATGTGATGCATGTGCCCATTTGTTTTGTGAAATGCTCATACTTTATTAGATGGACATGAAAGTTTACATGAGATAACTAGACATCCTAAGCTTTGCCATGATGTTGATCCCATTCATTTCTTATATGTTATCACTGAGTTATGAATTTTTGAAGTTGATGCATGTTTGGTTGACTTCTTTGAGCATGTTCAAAATTGCTTTGACTTTCTGATTTTCATTGACTGCCTTCCACTTGTCCAAATGAGATGAAATTTGACATTCTTGCCATGCTGTGGTTTGTGATTGATCATGATTTATTTGGTGATTTTTGAAAATGTTTGAGTTTACTTTTGATGCAATTCTTGCTGTTGACTCGCATGAGCTTCTGTTTGCATTGCTTTGGCTTAAATTGTTCATGAAATGATGATAGTGATTGATATGAACATGAACCCAATTGGGATTGTTTCTTGATTGTTTGAACATGATTTTGGATGCTTGCCACTTGCTGTTTGAACTTTTTCATTCCCTTTTGACCCTAGGCTTGCCCTAGTGGTCCTATTACTCACAGTTGAGTTCATTTTTTTCAGGTTGATCAACAAATGACCAATAAGACCAATTCTTTTTGATTGAGCTTGCTTGAATATCATTGTTTAACTTGTTTGTTTTGTAGGTGGCTTGGCTCACATGCCTTAAGCCTTGTGCCTTGCACATCCATTTGCCTCTAATTAACTGTTGATGTCTGTTTCCTTTTGCTTTGTTTTGAAGTTGTATACTAATGTCTGCTTGACTATTTCAGGTGCTTTTAGTTGCTCAGTTCCTTGTGAACTTTTGCTTTGCTTTGCTTGTATAAGCAATTTGCATTGAGGTATATTTCTAATCTCCATGTAGTCTGGAAGACCTGGCCTGTTACTTGGCCAGGCAACTGTCTGAAGTCCTCCTTAAGAGGCAATGTTTGTGTATGTTTACAATTTGTCCTTGTACATAGTCAAAGACCTCCTAAGTGAAGAGGCAATTGGCAGAACCCAAGGGATATGCAACCTATCCCCTGCTATTCTGTGTGTCATCTGCTTTGCTCACACCACTGTGTTGATGCATTGCAGATACAAACCCAAGATCTTGTACAATTGTACAGTTGAGTCAGTATCAAATGTGTAGAAGGGTTCCCACTTTCTGAACCCACACATTCTTGTCTTGAGCTCTCCCTGGCCAGGGATAAGAGCAGTGAGGCACACCCCTCATCTCCTTTCATCTGCTTCACCTTAGCCCCTCAATGGCAAGGTTAAGAGCACCATTCACCCCATTCCAGAGGTTTGTTTGTTGAGGTTGATATGACCCCTCGACTAAAACCTAGCCTTGATGTTTGAGCCCCTTGTTGGTGTGTTTATTTTATGTTGTATGTGCTTGTGTGTGCTTGTGTGGTGTGATTGTATCCCCTAGGTTTGTTAGACTCCGCGTAGTCTCGTTTGCATGTCAATTAAGGTAGCACGGTTCCTTCGTATAGGACTTCCTTTCTTGCTTGAGCTTTCCTAAAACACAAACAAACATTATCTCCTCTTAAGGATACGTTAACTCCTTCTACTACAGATGAGTAAGTCTCCCAAGGTCGAGCATCAGGTAGATTGTGCAGTGACGTTGTCCACTTAAAAAACACAAACCAACGAGAATAGTTTAGCCGAACTACGGCAACTCTGATTCTCATGTCCAGATGAGATACGTAGGCACGAGATGCGATGTCTTGTCGAGTTTGACTAACAACTAACACTAATTCTCTTCTCTCGCCCTCGTTGCGATTGAGACCTCCCCTTTCTCTTGCCCTAGTTGCAATCGAGACCCTTGCTTCCTGTGCAAGTTAGGTTAGGTGTGGCTTGCTTCCTGTGCAAGTCATGTTTAGGATAGGCTTGCTTCCTGTGCAAGTTAGCTAGAAACCTTAACTTAGGGACGACTTTGCATGACAACATCTAGGCTCGAGTCGTAGTCTCCCTAGTGTTGTGTCTCCCTCTGTTATCGGGTTAGGCTAGTCCTTTTTCCCTGCGTAGGGGAACTACATCGCCCTGATCTTCATACCAGATGAAGTATGTAGGCAGGAGATTGAGCTGATCTCTCCGGGCGCCCTTTTTCTTTTTCAACCCTTTGTGTCTTCACCACCCTTTGTGTGTGTTTTGGTTCGGATGCTGATGTAAGTCCAGTGATTGGCATTCAGGCTCCACGTTTGCCTTCTAGTGTGTGTTTCGGTTCGGATGCTGATGTAAGTCCAGTGATTGGCATTCGGGCTCCATGTTTGCCTTTGCCTGTGTTTGTTTGTGTGCGTGTTAGCCGAGCTACGAATGCTCTGATTCTCCTTCGTCCAAGGAGATACGTATGCATAGGATGCGATATCCTAGCGAGCATGTGTCGTTTCCCCAGTCCGAACTACTTCGACTCTGATGTCTATGCCTGATAGACTAAGTAGGCCCAGGATCCGATATCCTGCCGAGTCAGTTTCAGTCTTGTCTGTTTTCTTGTGTCTCTTTCAGCCAGTGTGTGTGTGTGTTTGAACAGCGTTTTAACAACCATTTTCCTTTCTATTGTGCGTGGATCCCGTAGAGTACTACGGATGCGTAGGGGTGCTAATACCTTCCCTTCGCATAACCGACTCCCGATCCCATTCTCTTTGGTCGCGAGACCATGTCTTTTCCAGGTTTACTCTGAGCGTTTCCTTTCCCTCTTTTGGGATAAATAACGCACGGTGGCGGCTCTGTTGTTCTTGTTTTCCCGCCGGTTTTTCGCGTAATGCGACAGCTGGCGACTCTGCTGGGGATAAAGAGAAGTTGACCTGTGCTGGTCCATCTTCCCCGAGCGAGTCTCTCCTAGCGCTCTCTAGGTTAGGGCTTTGGTTGCTTTGTGCTGCTTTATTTATTGCATTCATTTGTATATATTTGCATTTACTGTTTGCATTTATTGTTTGCATTAATGTTTGCATTCATTCGTATTCATCTGCCGGTTGTCTGTTTGTTGGGATGGGATATTTTGTGAGAAATAAGCCCACTACCCAGGCTTGAGTGTACACATAGGTGTTAGAGTGGATAGTCATGAGGCTTGCGTGGCATGTTGCTACGTTAAGTCGTTCATGAAACCCACATCCAGACGAGGTTTCTTTTGGATATATTCTGTCCTATGGGTGTTCCATAACGACAGATATTCCTGTAGAAATCGTCGACTCTGGTGACCATTTCCCGAGAACTCAGTCGAGGCCTCTCCTCCGAGACGTGATTATGTTAGCTCTGGTGGGCGCATTCTCGCTGCTCAATCCGAGGACCCCGAGACTGGGAACTTGCTTTAGGATATCTTGTTGAGGGGAGTCAGCAGAGGTCTTTTATCCCGTAATAATGCCAAACCTTCAGTGGTAAACGTATTATTCTCGACTGAAGGGCTGAAGCTGACAAACTTCTGTTCTTAGAACCTACCAGTGAGGGGAGGGTTCGATCTCTACAGATACGGTTTCTGCCAGTGATGTTGTGATGGTGACTTTGGTTCAGCCGAATTTATGGACATTTATTTCTGGGACGCTGGAGTTCTGTCCGTGGTTTATCAGCGGGTTCCGTTTATTTCGGATCCCCGGGTTGAATTTGAGAGTACTTGTTCAGAGGACCTGACTGTCATCCGTTCAGTGGATATTTCTGTGATGATAGTGATGTAATCTCCAGTTCCGTTTATTTCGGAACTTCCCCAAGTTGGATTTAAGGTGACCTAGTCCTTCAGATAACTGTGACTGGTTCAGAGACTTAATGGGTCTACAGATGACTTGGTGGCACAGTAACCTGCATTCATGCATTTGCATCACATCATTTTGCATTTATATCATTTAACACATGTTTATCCATTTCTAGGGGGTTTACATATTCTTCTTGATTCCGGTCGGGGTTTTCCGGTTCTCCTGAGATGGATATTGGCAGGAAGAGACACGTCGCTTACAAGTTTCCAGTGGTTTGTTTGGAGCCTATTCAACAACTGATGAAGTCAATGGATCACGATTCTCTAGAAGGATTCCGGAAGGATTACGGTTTGATTCTAAGCTTCGTCACGGTTCTCTCCAAAGATCAACACGATGCTCTCTTTACACTGCTGCAGTTCTATGACCCTCCATTGAGGTGTTTCACATTCCCGGATTATATTTTGGTCCCTACTTTGGAGGAGATTGCCAGTTTTCTCAGAGTTCCTATCAAGTCACAGTTGTTGTTCTATAGTTCTGAGTTTCTGCCCGATCTCAGCATGGTTGCTTCGGCCACATATTTGGGGAAATCAGTCTTAAAGGCTAATATATGTCAGAAGGGAGGAGTCAGTGGTTTTCATTTGAGTTTCTTGCTGGGAGAAGCAAAGAGGAGATTTGAAGATGGTGACCAGAGGGGTTTCAATGCTGTGTTGGCTCTTTGTGTGTATGGGATTGTCCTATTCCCTAATGTTGCCAAATTTGTGGACATGGACGCAATACGCCTTTTTGTGTTGGGAAATCCGGTGCCGACCTTGCTAGGAGATTTCTTTCATTCGGTGCATCACAGGAATGAGAATAGAAAAGGAGGATTATTGAATTGTTGTGCGCCTTTGTTTTATAAGTGGTTCAGTTCTCACCTACCCAAATCAGGAGCGTTCGTTGATGTCGAGGACTCGTTGAGTTGGTCGAAGAGATTGATGGGGTTGAGAGCTGAAGATATTTCTTGGTGGTCTGACAGGAGTTTGCTTCGGGCAGATATTATCCACAGTTGTGGGAACTTCCCAAATGTACCGTTGGTAGGAAGAAGAGGAGGAATCAACTATAATCCTTCTCTAGCAGTCAGACAGTTTGGATATGCTTTAAGAACTCCGCCTTTGGAAAAGGACGTGGAAGAATCACTGTTTTTCCATTCTTCGCCTGATTTGACTGTATCCCGCAAGGCAGCTGAGGCCTGGCTCAAGGTGATCAAGAGAGGAGGAGTTGTGCTTGGAAAAGGAGATTGTAGGACTTATCCTCTGTATGAAGAGTGGATTCAAGGAAGAGTTGAAGAGTTTGGTCTGCCGTTTCCTATAGAAGAACCTTTGTATCCACCGACTCCTGCGCAGTCAACAGTAGTGAGCCGAGAGGAGTATGACAAATTGAAGAAAGCCATGGAGGAGCTTCAAATTGAAAACTCGGAGTTAAGTGTGAAATTGCAAGACTATATGCATCAATTCCATGAGGCAGAATATCAGAAGGGGGAAGCCGTCAGATTGCAAGAGGAAGCAGAAGGAAAATTAGCTGTGGAGGTGGACTTCTCTAGGAAGACAGACAAGGCCTTGGGATCATCCAGTTCTGAGTTGAGGCGAGTCAAGCAACAATTAATGGATGCTCATGGTAAATTAGCTGGGTGGCAAGAGCGATGGGATGCATTTTCAACTTCTCGGAAGGCAAAGGAGGAGGAGATGGTGACCGAACTGACTGGTCAGATGGAGAAATTGAAGACTTTGTTGAAAGAGAAGAACCATGAGTTTCTGTGTGCCCGTTCTACCAATGGTTACATCACCGATCAACTCAATGAGGCTCGAGGACAGATTGAAGAACTTAAGGTGTTGGCAGGTTTGAAGAAATCCAGACTTGTAGAGGTATTCGGAGAGGATGATGGGAATTACTACAGAGAGCACATCAACGAGTTGGATGGAGTTATTCACCAAAGGAATCTGCTTATTCGGCGTTTGATAGAATTCCCAGATCATCCTGACACGATAGCATTGCTGGCTGAAGTGAGGAGCAGTCCTCATGGTTTGTACACGGGAGGCTGAGTCCTGATTATTGCTCCTCTTTTTTTACTTATTGCTTTGTTGTTGTGTAGTGATGATCCACAGGCTTGTTGTGGAGGTCCTCTTTTGATGTACTATTGGCTAAGACCATTCTCTTTGAATTTATCTGTATGAAGACCTTCTCTCTATTGCATCTTGATCTCCGAAGTTTATCTATGGCTCGATTTTCTCGTGAGACTGGAATCAAGGGGCAGGATAGCCGATTCAGGAATTCACCGGTACGGTACCCGCAGAAATCAGCAAAGAGCAATGGAGAATCTACAAGCAGAGCTCGCAGAGATGAGGGCGAACATGGCCCGGTTCATGACACTGATGCAAGAGATTCTGACAGTTGTCATCCCCGGTGGGATCTATCACAATTGGGTCACTGTGGGCTTTCCTATAGTTGTTCATAAGTCAGAGTAATAATCACTTTGTTTAAAAACCCTTCTCCCATGCCAAAAGGAGAAGTGATGACATTGTTGGCAGCATTTTATGCAATGATATTTTCATTCAAATAAATTCATGTTGAACATTTGTTTTTCCATTTGTTTTCCCTTTTCGCTTTTTGCATGAAATTGGTGATCACAAAAAACCCTAAAAAACAAGAATAAAAGCAATCTTTTCATCTGCATAACGATTGTCTTGTTCGATTTTCAAAGAGCTTTTCATATCAAAATCTTTATGCAGGTTGTTTCTCAAACCCATTGAACATAGTGATCAGACGTCATCTCCCAATTTTGAATTCCCTGTATTCGAAGCGGAAGAAGATGATGTTGAAGGGATTCCTGACGGTATTTCCCGACTTCTTGAGCAAGAAAAGAAGATCACTTAGCTGCATCTCGAGAATCAGCAGAACAGCCAACTGGGGCATAACAAAAAAAAAACAATAAAACAAAAAAAAAGGAAAAAAAACGAAAGAGGAGGGTGCAAAATCAAAAGAAATCAAAGAAATCAAAAGCAAATCAAAGGAAAGAAAAGAAAGAAAAAAAAAACAAAGAAAAAAATAGCACCCTCAAAGTCCCAAGTTGACTGATGCTGAATCCAGCTGAAAGAAAGAAGAGATCAACTGCCATGTGTCATGGTCAGTTATATCAGCAGAGAGTGATGAAAGCATTCGACAGGAAGGTCAAGCCTCGTGTGTTCCGAGAAGGTGACCTTGTGCTCAAGAAAGTCTTGTCTTTCGTGCCCGATTCCAGGGGCAAGTGAACCCAAGCTATGAATATCCATACGTTGTCAAGAGAGCCTTTTCAGGCAGTGTTTTGACACTTACAACAATGGATGAAGAAGTTCACTCGTCCTGTGAATCCCGATGCAGTCAAGAAATACTTCTCCTAAAAGAAAAAAAAAAGCAAAAGCTCGCTAAGTCGAACACCCCAAAGGGCGACTTAGGCAAAAAGGAGCGTCTCGGTGGATTGAAAACCCGAAAGGGCGATCCAGGCAAAAGTTAGAGACATTAAAAAAAAAGAAAGAAGAGAATTTGCATCCCGCTAGATTGATCACCTCACACTGGGGCAATCTAGGCAAAAATTAGGGATTTGGCAAGTAACTGCATCTTGACAAGACTATGCTCGGTATCTGTCATCCGTCAGGGATTCTCGATTCGTCGTCGACTGAAGCTCCGAATACATCAAAAATTCGGAATGGTAGAGGAAAGGTCATTATGTTCAATGTAGCCCTCTCCAATATATATCACCGATTTCAAACTTGTACAGATCTATGGAGTCTCGCCCTTTGCAGACTACCATTCCATCACATCAATTTGAGCTTTTATCCAATTATTTGCACTCTTATTTGTTTCAACTCAACAAACGTTTTGCATGTTTTAATTGATAAAGTATCATTGTTTTCAAAATAAACAAATTTTTCAAAATTGTTCTTAAACAAAGCGAACGTTCACAATGATGGAAGGATACTTAGGAGATCCGCAGTGCTCTCTCGAGGGTGGTATGATTACCAACAGGTAATACATTTGTTCGTATCTCGAGCATAACTGTATCTTTCTCCTGTCGAACCTCTTTCGGTTTCTTCTCAACAAGGTTGCTCAGTGCAGTGTTTGGTTGAAAGTTGTTTATCTTCATGCTCCCGGCAGTACAACATTCTTCCTCCAAGTCCCTGTTAGCCCTATTGTGGGGCATCTCCAGTAGAGGATTGTTCGAGCCCTACCGTGGGGCATTCCCAGCAAGGTTGCTGTTGAAATACTTTTGTGGGGCAGTTCCCCAAGCAGAGTTGTTTACTGAAGACTTTAACTTTCCTCTCTCCAGCAGAGCAGTCTTCTCCTCTCCCCGCAGGATGGTGTTGTTCCCTGATATCCCGGTTTCCAGCAGATCGCGTTTGCTCTCTGGTGTTTTTGGCCTTCCCTATGGAAGAAGAGTAGTACCGGGTGGTTGATCCCTGGACGTGTGTTTACATGTCTGTTTGTCAGCATTCATCATACATTCATCATACATTTTAGGTAGAATGCATACATGCATAATCATAGCATTTGGATACTCATGATGCAGCTGTTGCCATGTATCTGTTGATGGTTGTCTCCTGCTGTTTGTTGATACAGATCTCTCCAGTAGATCCTCCCTAGCAGATATGGGTGTGTCTGATCTCTCCATGTAGAGCCAACCCCTTAAGCAGAAAGTATCTATCCTTTCCTCCCATTTCCCCACTGAGATACATCCTCGTGGATGACGGTTGTTTCCGTTCCCTCCCAACACACATTGGGATGGGTTTTCCCTATTGAGTTCTTTCCTCATTAGGATGAGTCTTGTTTCAGTCTGCCTTTTTGGATCGATCCTAAATTGGCTCCCCGTTGACTGTTTCTTGTGCTTCCCTGGGGCATAAATGAATAGTTGCTCACTAACCGGCACTCATTCATCTTATCCTCAGCGGAATTTGTTGGCATCTACCTACGAACCGGTAGCTGTAAGTCCTTTCTTTACGGTCTTCTACCCACTACCCGGTAGTTGTAAATCCTTTTTTCTCACTCTGTCTCTCAGCAGACTGTATGTGGCCTCTACCTACAAACCGGTAGTTGTAAGTCCTATCTTTATGGTTTTCTACCTACTAGCTGGTAGTTGTAAAATCCCACTTTCCTCCCCTTGTTGGAGTTAACCCTTTGTGCTCATCCTATCGATGACTGGTTACTTTTCTGTGGTTTTCTGCCTACAAACCGGTAGATGTAATCCCCTCTTTGCGGTATTGATATTCCTTCCCCTTTGGATACTTGCTTTGATCAAGCAGTATTGTCCCCATTGGGTCTGCCCTTTCTTTTTGGATACTTGCTCCGAGTTAGCAACTTTATCCTCTTTTGATTGGTCATCTTTGCATACCTAGTCCTGGTACCGATGCCTTTCTTGTCGGTCGATTATTCATTTAACAACTTACAACCCGGTTATGGATAATCTTCCATGCGAGTGTATTATCTACGTTTTGACGGCTATAGATAATATATCTCATGCACTCTTTGGTCAATCTTTCGATTGTTATCTCCAACAGAGTAAGATTCGTATTCCTTGTGGAATCGAATGTTCATCCTTTAACAAGTTTGCTTTCGCTCTCTTCAGGATGTTTTCGGTCGTTTATCCATTTAACAACCTATAACCCGGTTATGGATAATCTTCCATGCGAGTGTATTATCTACGTTTTGACGGCTATAGATAATATGTCTCATGAATTTTCCGGTATTCAGACCGAAGAAGTTTCCGACGATCAGGTCGATGTACTTATGGCATTCAGGCCAATTTTCCGGTATTCAGACCGAAGTGGCGCTCAGGCCAATTTTCCGGTATTCAGACCGAAGGAGTTTCCGACGATCAGGTCGATGTACTCATGGCACTCAGGCCAATTTTCCGGTATTCAGACCGAAGGAGTTTCCGACGATCAGGTCGATGTACTCATGGCACTCAGGCCAATTTTTCCGGTATTCAGACCGAAGGAGTTTCCGACGATCAGGTCGATGTACTCATGGCACTCAGGCCAATTTTCCGGTATTCAGACCGAAGAAGTTTCCGACGATCAGGTCGATGTACTTATGGCACTCAGGCCAATTTTCCGGTATTCAGACCGAAGTGGCGTTCAGGCCAATTTTCGATTGTCAGATCGAAGAAGTTAATCCTCCTCTCCGTTGGTGTCGATAAACGTCGAGTTTTTCCCAATCATCCGTTGATGATTTGGTTGTGTTCACTCTCCCCAGTAGAGTTTCCTCCTCTCCGTTGGTGTCGTAAACGTCGAGTTTTTCCTAGTCATCCGATGATGTCTAGTTGTACCCCTCTCCATGCAGAGTTACCTCTCCGTTGGTTTCGATAAACGTCGAGTTTTTCCTAGTCATCCGATGATGTCTAGTTGTACCCCTCTCCATGCAGAGTTACCTCTCCGTTGGTTTCGAAAAACGTCGAGTTTTTCCCGATCATCCGTTGATGATTTGGTTGTGTCCTTCTTCCCTAGTGAAGTATTCCTCCTCTCCGTTGGTGTCGATAAACGTCGAGTTTTTCCTATGCGTCCGTTGGCGTATGGTTGATATCTTTCCCCGCAGGGTCGTCCCCAATTAATCCTCCTCTCCGTTGGTGTCGATAAACGTCGAGTTTTTCCCAATCATCCGTTGATGATTTGGTTGTGTTCTGTCTCCCCAGCAGTAGTCCTCCTCTCCGTTGGTGTCGATAAACGTCGAGTTTTTCCTGGTCGTCCCCAGTTGGTTACCTCTCCGTTGGTCTTGGTAAACGTTGAGTTTTTCCCATTTCGTCCGTTGACGTATGGTTGTATCCCTTCCAGTCATTCATTAATGTCTGGTTACCTCTCCGTTGGTCTTGGTAAACGTTGAGTTTTTCCCATTTCGTCCGTTGGCGTATGGTTGTATCCCTTCCAGTCATTCATTAATGTCTGGTTACCTCTCCGTTGGTCTTGGTAAACGTTGAGTTTTTCCTAGTTGTCCGTTGGCATCTAGTTGTGACTTCTTTTCCCATTCATCATCGTTGTGATGTCTGGATGTGGCCGTACCCTTTGAAAACAAAAACCAAAAAACAAAAAAAATACCCAGTAATAAGTATCAGATCCCAGTGGACGTTTCCATTGGTGGATCCCTGTATTGTGCAAATTCTACGGTTCTTGGTATTCAATCCCTGTTTACCCTGAAAGTCTGACAGCCATTGCTATCATCCGTTCGGGTTCCCAGCTGATTGAATAGGGGCAGCTGTAGCACCTCAAATTTGCACCTATCATTGTACTTACATTCTCATGTTAGGTCGTAACATAACATGGTCCACTGCATAGCATTGCATTGTCCCTTTTGCCTCAAGTGCAAGATCATCAAGAGAATTAGGTCAAACTGATCAGGAGATCAGTCAATCAAGCAAGCAAGTGTGTTTTTCATTGAGCCAAGGCCCTAGGGTTGGTCCAACATGTTCACATGACTTGGGGGTCCATTTGAAGTGATTAGGTCAAAGATTGGAGGCTCAGAGGTCATCAGTCATTGCACAATCAGTCAGAAACCCTAGAAAGTCAAACTTGGTCAACTGTGGTTGATTTTATGGTTTTGATGGATGGATTTGGTTTGAGACATCATTGAGGAATTTGAAGCCAAACAGAAAATTTCCAAAAATAGAAACTGGACCTGTAATTTTAACTGCCAAAAATGGAAACTTCTTGATCCCAAACTTACATCATGATACAAGCTTCAAATGAATTTTTGCCCAACATGAAAGTTGAAGATCTTGTTCTCCCATTTCCAAAAAGTCCAAGAACTCTCAATTCCCATGTATGGTTGTCAAGATATGATCAATTCATTTTCAAATTTTCTTGAACTTCAAAAGGCCATATCTCTCAAACCATTTGGCCAAAATTGGTGAGGTTTTTTCCAACAAACCATATTTAACCTCCTCTTTCCAAAAATGTATTCATCATGCACCAAAACATTGCCAATCAAAATGGCACTTTTGAACCTATCATGTTTAAATTTCAAGTGTGGTACAAATTTGAGTTTTTGAATTAAGCATTTTTAAACCATTTGGCCAATTGGAAACATTCAGAAATGTCATTTGGGACATGTTTGCTAAGCCCATTCGTGCAGCATACACCTCCTTGCCAAAGTGGATGAAATTTAGCAAAATGGCAAAATTGCTTCATTTGTGATAATCATGATTAGCACTTCATTAGCCAAGCTAAAACAGAAGTATATAACATCATTCTCTGTCCAAAAACCCTAGCGGCAGCCATCAATTACACACAGAAAACTCCCATTTCTCTCAATTCTCATTTTCTTCATTTTTGCATTTTTCTGTCAAAACCCAAAAGAGCTCGAGCTGTCTAGTTGGTTTCCTCATGTGCTCACCATTTTGAGTTGATTGCAAGCTTCATTTTCCTACTGTAAAGCACTCAAACAACTGTTTCATCCAAAGCTCCATCAATGGCAGATCGTGGTTGCAGCTAGAAACAAGTTTGTTGAGCTAAAACTCGTGCATCATCAACCATCTGGAACTTAAAGCTTCAACTGTTTCAACTTTTCATAGCCAAATCAACACTGTTCCAACTTTGTCTTCAAGGACAAGTAGGTTTTCGACTCTCTCTATTTCCAAAATCATGAGGTGCTTATGATAGATCTTAGATTGCTGATTCCAATAAACTTTAAACCACTAAAAATGGTTGGCTATTTAAGAAGATATGTTGTTTTCAAGTTTGATGATGAAATATCTTTGTGCTCGATTCATGATGCTTAGGGTGATTTAATGAAAATAGATGCCATATTCTTGTTGTGTGTTGTCTGTTGATCACGTTGGTATACTTGATTTGATTTTCTGGGCAAATATTTTTTTCACGAGTTTGGAGGATGAAGATGCGTGCACTGTACATAAAACCCTAATTCCCCAGATTCTGTTTCTTTCCATTCACGTGTATGCATGGCCTTGTCACTGTTCCATTGCCCTCAACCAATCAAAACATTTCGTGACCCAGTGCTGTACGCTGCGTTTTGCTAAATGATTCACATATTTACAAGTATGCCACCGGTCAACCCTTTTGACTCATTAAACCATGTTTGCTTTTGATGTTTATTCCAAATTGATACATCATCTTCTAAAATTCATAACATCTTCAATTCAAATCCAAAATTCATGAAAAGTTTTGCATTATGCCCTGCTTGATCTCTAGTATTTTATCATGATTTTTGCTGATTTTTTGGATGTTTGAATTTTTAATGGCATTAGGGTTTTGTTCATGTGCCCAATTTTTGTACATCTTGCCAAATCCTTTGTGAAATTGTGATGCCTTATCCAATGGCCCTGAAATTTTTTGTGCTCAAACTAGACTCATTCATGTTTATTTTGATGTAGAGTTTGTGAATTTCTCATTTCTGGATCGTGAGTTGTGAATTTTTGAAGTAGGGTGTGACAATTTGTGTCACACCATTGATGTGTAACTTGTTGATTTTTGATACCATGCTTCTTGACCTCCAATTGATGTGAATTTTTGCATGAACCTACTCTTGTATGTCTAGTTTGCACATGATTTTTCTTGGAATTAATTGTGGCATTTCCTAATTGTTTGAGATTTTCTCCCCTGTTTGACCAAAGTGTTGACCTTATGTGATGCATGTTGCCATTTCATTTGTGAAATCCTCATACTTTATTAGATGGACATGAAATTTTACATGAGATAACTAGACATCCTAAACTTTGCCATGGTTTTAGTCCCATTCATTTATCATATGCCCTCTCTGATTTATGAATTTTTCAAGTTGATGCATGTTTGGTTGACTTCTTTGAGCATGTTCAAATTTGCCTTGCCTTTCTGATTTTCATTGACTGCCTTCCACTTGTCCAAATGTGATGAAATTTGACATGCTTACCATGCTATGTGTTATGATTGGTCATGATTTATTTGGTAATTTTTGGAAATGTTTGAGTTGACTTTCGATGCAAGTCTTGCTGTTGACTTCTATGAGCTATCATTTGCCATGCTTTGACTTCTTTTGCTTATGAATTGATGATGATGCATGATATGAACATGAAGCCAATTGGGTTTGCTTCCTAAATGTTTGAATTTGATTTTGATTGGGCATTGCTTGCTGTTTTGACTTTCTCATTCATTTTTGACCCTAGGCTTGTCCTAGTGGTCCTGTG
Organism: Lathyrus oleraceus; assembly: GCF_024323335.1. Lineage (NCBI taxonomy): Eukaryota > Viridiplantae > Streptophyta > Magnoliopsida > Fabales > Fabaceae > Lathyrus > Lathyrus oleraceus. The sequence goes on along the minus strand of NC_066583.1, from coordinate 604,298,751 downwards.
GCTTATGTTTGAGTTCTTGTTTTTCAGGTTAAGCTACAAATGACCAATGAGACCATTTCTTTTTGATTGAGTTTGCTTAAGTATCATTGACTAACTTGTTGTTTTGTAGGTGGCTTGAGCTTTGTGCCTTGCACATTCATTGGTTTCTAACTAACTATTAATGTCTGTTTCCCTTTGTTTTGCTTTTGAATGGTGTACTGATTTGTTTGACTATTTCAGGTACCATTTAGTTGCTTAGTTCTTTGAACTTGCTTGGCTTTGCTTTAAATTGCAACTTGCTTTGAGGTATAATCCCTTTTTCTTCATGTAGTCTGGAAGACCTGGCCTGTTACTTGGCCAGGCAACTGTCTGAAGTCCTCCTTAAGAGGCAATGTTTGTGTATGTTTTAATTTTGTCCCTGTACATAGTCAAAGACCTCCTAAGTGAAGAGGCAATTGGCAGAACCCAAGGGATATGCAACCTATCCCCTGCTATTCTGTGTGTCATCTGCTTTGCTCACACCACTGTGTTGATGCATTGCAGATACAAACCCAAGATCTTGTACAATTGTACAGTTGAGTCAGTTTCAAATGTGTAGAAGGGTTCCCACTTTCTGAACCCACACATTCTTGTCTTAAGCTCTCCCAGGCCAGGGATAAGAGCTGTGAAGTCTTATCTTCACTCACCTTTCATCTGCTTCACCTTAGCCCCTCAATGGCAAGGTTAATAGCTAACACTACCCATTTCCAGAGGTTTGTTTGTTGAGGTTGATATGACCCCTCGACTAAAACCTAGCCTTGATGTTTGAGCCCCCTTGTTGGTGTGTTTATTTCATGCTGTATGTGCTTGTGTGGTGTGATTGTATCCCCTAGGTTTGCTAGACTCCGCGTAGTCTCGTTTGCATGTCAATTAAGGTAGCACGGTTCCTTCGTATAGGACTTCCTTTCTTGCTTGAGCTTTCCTAAAACACAAACAAACATTATCCCCTCTTAAGGATACGTTAACTCCTTCTACTACAGGTGAGTAAGTCTCCAAAGGTCGAGCATCAGGTAGATTGCGCAGTGACGTTGTCCACTTAAAAAACACAAACCAACGGGAATAGTTTAGCCGAACTACGGCAACTCTGATTCTCATGTCCAGATGAGATACGTAGGCACGAGATGCGATGTCTTGTCGAGTTTGACTAACAACTAATCCTTGCTTGTTTTCGCCCTCGTTGCGATCCTTTCTCTCGCCCTCGTTGCGATCGAGACTTTCCCTTTCTCTTGCCCTAGTTGCAATCGAGACCTTTGTTCCAATAGTTTAGCCGAACTACGGCAACTCTGATTCTCATGTCCAGATGAGATACGTAGGCACGAGATGCGATGTCTTGTCGAGTTTGACTAACAACTAACACTAATTCTTTTCTCTCGCCCTCGTTGCGATTGAGACCTCCCCTTTCTCTTGCCCTAGTTGCAATCGAGACCCTTGCTTCCTGTGCAAGTCATGTTTAGGATAGGCTTGCTTCCTGTGCAAGTTAGCTAGAAACCTTAACTTAGGGACGATTTTGCATGACAACATCTAGGCTCGAGTCGTAGTCTCCCTAGTGTTGTGTCTCCCTCTGTTATCTGGTTAGGCTAGTCCTTTTTTCCCTGCGTAGGGGAACTACGTCGCCCTGATCCTTATACCAGATGAGGTACGTAGGCAGGAGATGAGCTGATCTCTCCGGGCGCCTTTTTTCTTTTTGTGTGTGTTGTTTGACAGTTGCTAGGCTCGAGTGCCTGACTCCTTAGCAATTTGTTGTCTGTTTGTTTGAGTGTGTGCTTGACAGTTATAGGCTCGAGTCCCCGACTCCCTATTAACTTGTGTGTGTTGTTGTGTGCTTGGAAGCTGATGTAAGTCCATCGAGTGGCACTCGGGTTCTAGTGTGGGTTTGTTGGTTCGGATGCTGATGTAAGTCCAGTGATTGGCATTCGGGCTCCATGTTTGCCTGTTTTTGTTTGTGTGCGTGTCCGCCGAGCTACGAATGCTCTGATTCTTCTCTCGTCCGAGAAGATACGTATGCATAAGGTGCGATACCTTAGCGAGCATGTGTCGTTTCCCCAGTTCGAACTACTTCGACTCTGATGTCTATGCCTGATAGACTAAGTAGGCCCAGGATGCGGTATCCTGCCGAGTCAGTTTCAGTCTGTTTTCTTGTGTCTCTTTCAGCCAGTGTGTGTGTGTTTTGAGCAGTGTTTTAGCAACCATTTTCCTTACTATTGTGCGTGGATCCCGTCGAGTACGACGGATGCGTAGGGGTGCTAATACCTTCCCTTCGCATAACCGACTCCCGATCCCATTCTCTTTGGTCGCGAGACCATGTTCTTTCCAGGTTTACTCTGAGCGTTTCCTTTCCCTCTTTTGGGATAAATAACGCACGGTGGCGGCTCTGTTGTTCTTCGTTTCCCGCCGGTTTTTCGCGTAACGCGACACTCAGATGTGTCGACGACAGAGAAGTAAGCCAATTGATGAAAGAAGTACACGAGGGGTCGCTCGGTACCCATGCCAGTGGGAATGCGATGGTGAAAAAGTTGCTGAGGGCTGGATATTATTGGATGACAATGGAGGCCCAGTGTTTCAATTTCGTGCTGAAGTGTCATAAATGCCCGATTTATGCTGACAAGGTGCACGTGCCTCCAAATCCGTTGAGTTTAATGTCGTCTCCGTGGCCGTTTTCTATGTGGGGCATTGATATGATCGGAAAGATCGAGCCTACGACTTCGAATAGGCACCGGTTCATATTAGTGGCTATTGATTACTTCACCAAGTGGGTGGAAGCAGCCTCCTATGCAAATGTGACGAAGCAGGTTGTTGCTAGGTTCCTCAAAAGAGACATCATTTGCAGATATGGGGTTCCCGAAAGAATCATTACTGATAATGGTTCTAATTTCAATAACAAGATGATGGCAGAACTATGCCGGGAATTCAAGATCGAGCATCACAATTCTTCTCCTTATCGTTCGAAGATGAATGGGGCGGTTGAGGCAGCTAATAAGAATATTAAGAAGATTGTGTAGAAAATGGTCGTGACCTATAAAGATTGGCCCGAGATGTTGCCGTTTGCATTGCATGGGTACCGAACCTCAGTGCGTACATCTACTGGGGCAACGCCTTTCTCGCTTGTATATGGGATGGAAGTCGTGCTACCAGTTGAGGTTCAGATTCCTTCGTTGAGAGTCCTGATGGACGTGAAACTGAAAGAGGCCGAATGGGTAAGGACTCGGTACGAAGAGTTGAGCCTGATTGAGGAAAAGAGGCTGGCAGCCATTTGTCATGGACAGTTGTACCAGCAGTGAATGAAGTGTGCTTTTGACCGAAAGGTGCGACCTCGTGTGTACCACGTGGGAGATATGGTGTTGAAAAGGATCCTTCCTCCTCAGAACGATCGTCGGGGCAAATGGACACCCAATTATGAAGGTCCATTCGTGGTCAAGAAGGTTTTCTCTGGAGGAGCCTTGTTGTTGACGACCATGGATGGTGAGGATTTTCCATCCCCTGTGAATGCGGACACAGTTAAAAAATACTTCGTGTAAGAGACCCGCTGGACGAAAAGAATAAAATAGTCCAGGAAAAAATGGGCATCCCGGCGAACCAAAGAAAATGAAAAAAGGTTCGAGCAAAAATTAGGGATAAAAAGAAAGAAACTATACACCCGGCAAGTCGAAAACCCCACAAGGGCGGCTTGGGCAAAAAAGGGTATCCCGGTGGACTGAGAACCCGAAAGGGAGGTCCAGAAAAAAGAGGGATTGAACCGAACAACTGCGTCTAGCATGATCGTTTGTGCTTTGGATATGACACATGGATAATCCCCGACAGGGATCGGTCGGGAGCGTCTTGTTCATAAGGCAGAAAGTGTGGAGAGTCTTAAGGACATATGGGGTGTAACCGAGTTGGAACTCGATGAGATCACGAGTTCACATTGCCATTAGGATAGATTTTCCTTTTGTGCGCAATTACCTCTTTTCAAGGATTGCTTCCTTTGTATTGCTCAATTATGAGCCACCTTTTTCAATCAATAAAATGCATATTTAGTCAAATAATTTTGTTTTTATTTTCATTACCGCTTTGATTGCAAAAACATCTGTTTATTTTAATAAAGAATCCTTGCATTTTAAGACTTAGGGGTCCCTTCCAATGCATGTTTATAGGATTGAAAACTTGAAATCTTATTCGGAAGGTTGAGTGACCCAGGTGTTGAAATTTTGGCGCGCCTGGGGCACGTTTTTATCTAACGATCTCTTTTGCAGGTGCTGTTAGATATTTTCACTCACTTGCAGGTTGTGATGTGAAGCTTTTTGACAAAGATTCCTTTGAGGTCCAATCAGGGACAATGAATAGAAATTGACGAATGGTGAAGAGACGGCGAGAGTATAGCGACGATCCTATGGGATTAATCAAGAAGACTCTTCAAAGTCGGAGGACTGGAGAGTTGGCATGAATCCAAGGAGGTCGGTTTCCTTGAAGTATAAAGAAGTCGAGAATAAAAGGTGATGAATCAGAAGAGACCAGATGAGTCTGGGAGCTCTCAAAAGTGTAAAGCCAATACTGTGGGTAGATGGTGAATGCCGGTGTTCGACGAGTCGACAGGTGTTCCGTGTCAAATATTCCGTATCTCCCCAACGGGTTCGAGATCGGTGTTTCCTCGGCAGCCAAGTCTGAAGGTTGTTGTTTCCCCCAGCGGAGGGTTGAGATTGTTATTTCCCCAGCAGGTCTGGAGATGGCCGTTCCCTAGCGGAGGGTTGAGATTGTTATTTCCCCAGCAGGTCTGGAGATTGTCGTTCCCTAGCGGAGGGTGGAGATTGTTGTGTCCCCAGCAAGTCTGAAGGTTGTTGTTTCCCCTAGCAGGGTGGAGATTGTTATTTCCCCAGCAAGTCTGAAGGTTGCTGTTTCCCCAGCGGAGGTGTGCGTTGGTGGTTTATTCCCCAGCGAAGTCCCCAAGCGGATCAGGTTCAGTGGAGGTTGACCCTGGTAAGGGTGCTCTTTCCCCAACAGCAGTGCTATTCCCAAGCAGGATTGGAGATTGGAGTGATTTCGAGTTCCTCAACAGAGTTGCTCGTGTCGTTCCCTGAGGAGGATATTTCTTATGCATTCATCATTTAGAAAAGCATAGCATATTGCATAACTCATTGCGTAGCATTTCCATGGTTATGGAGCATTACGCTGTAAAAGAAAAAAAAACTCATGCATCAGCATTGCAAGCATAAGCTAGTCTCAAGTTGTGGTTACCGTTTGAGAATTGGTTTAGCTGGAAGTTGGAAAATGTTACTCTGAGGAGCTTAGCATCGTGACGTTGAATCAACGATATTCCCCAGTAGTGTGATATTGGAGGAAGATTTCTGTCGAGCGGAGATGGAAGTTGGAAGATGTTACTCTGAGGAGTTTAGCATCGGGACGTTGGATCAACGGTATTCCCCAGTAGTGCGATATTGAAGGAAGAATTTCTGTCGGGCGGAGATGGAAGTTTGAAGATGTTACTCTGAGGAGTTCGGCATCGTGACGTTGGGTCAACGGTATTCCCCAGTAGTGCGATACTGGAGGAGATTTCTGTCGAGCGGAGATGGAAGTTTGAAGATGTTACTCTGAGGAGTTTAGCATCGTGACGTTGGATCAACGGTATTCCCCAGTAGTGCGATATTGGAGGAAGAATTTCTGTCGTGCGGAGATGGAAGTTTGAAGATGTTACTCTGAGGAGTTTAACATCGTGACGTTGGACCAACGGTATTCCCCAGTAGTGCGATATTGGAGGAAGAATTTCTGTCGTGCGGAGATGGAAGTTTGAAGATGTTACTCTGAGGAGTTTAGCATCGTGATGTTGGGTCAACGATATTCCCTAGTAGTGCGATATTGGAGGAAGAATTTCTATCGTGCAGAGATGGAAGTTGGAAGATGTTACTCTAAGGAGTTCAGCATCGTTACGTTGAATCAACGGTATTCCCCAGTAGTGCGATATTGGAGGAAGAATTTCCGTCGGGCGGAGATGGAAATGAAGATCAAAGAAGTTTTGGGGTTCAAGAAAATAAAAAAAAAAAAAAAAAAAAAGAGAAGAGAAAAAAATCGAAGAATTTATGGGGTTCAAGAAAAGAAAAAAATATAATAATCCCCAGCGGAGCGCAAATTGTCCGTTTGTTCTTGGTATTCAACCACTCTTCACTCTGATCATCTGAAAGCCGAGGCTGTTCATATCGACAGGTTCACAGTGGATTGAATAAGGGCAGCTGTAACACCTCAAAATTTGCCCTCCTCTTCTTCGGACTAGTTTGACACATTACATTTCATATTTTAGGGCATTAGGCATTGCATTTTGCATATCATCTGAAAATAAGAAGGTCATCCTCCAAAGTCTTTTCAGAAGATGGAGAAGTTACCTGATTCAAGCCTGAGGGTTTTCATGGATTGATGATCAACCATCTGAGGGTTTGTGCTTCAATTAGGGTTTCTTGATCCATCAAAGATCTTGAGAATTATCTTATTTGCAAGGATACATTACCATCATCATGGTTCTATTATCATCAAGGATTTCAGAGTGCATTCTCAAGTTCCTTTGGATTAGGGTTTTGACCTCTAGTCAACCCTAATCAATGCTAGTCTTCCAGCTAGGGTTTCTCAAGGAGATGAGGCATTTTATTGATATGAGGATCATATGATCATTATATTGGGCTTTTGGGAGCTAGGGTTTCATTTCTGAGCCATTTCCCCAAGTGGTAGAGGCTCAAGCTGATCAGGGCATTGTAAGGTCATCTATGGACCAAAAAGTCAACTGTGCGATCAACTGAGGACTATGAGGTGGGGACATGAGTTTCAACACTTCAATCATGTTCAAAAGAGGCCCATTTGTCATTTCAAACATCTATCTTGAAGATTTTGAAGTCAGGGCAAAAGTTTCCAAAAATGGAAAGTGACCTGTAATTGAAAGTTTCCAAAAATAGAAAGTTTTTGGTCCACATTCAACTTAACTTTTCAACATCAAATAAGCTTCAAATGGATTTTTTGTGAACCTGAAAGTTGAAGATCTTTCTCTCCTCTTTTCAAAAAGTCAAAGATCATGATCATCTGATGATTGGTTGAGAAGTTATGGCCAAATGATCACAAAGTGTACATGGAATTTCAAAATACCATAAATTTTGATCCAAAACTCCAAATTGGTCCATCCTTTTTGCAAAATGCTCATTGTGACCAATACTTTCCAAATGAATCATTGCCTTGCTTGAAAAAAGTTCATATGATCATGTGTTCATACATGTGTTTTTTGGAGGGAAATCCATAATTCAAATTTGGTTGATGCTACAAATAAAATACCACTTCCATGTTGATTTTTGGATGTTTTTAAGTGAACTTGAAGCATAACATGGCACTGTTCACGTGCACATGTCCATGCATAGTCACATTTTGCATTTTTTGCATTTCACTCCATATTTCACTAATCAAGTTTAGCCAAGGGAAATTGAGATTAGCACAGTCATTAACACATGATATAAAAGCCTAATCATAACTGAATTTGCACAGAACAACACATTTCAGATCTGAAATTCACATTCCCTCCATTTTTTTTCTCACTTCAAACTTCAATTTTCTTCACACAATTCATCAATTTCTTTGCATAATCATGATTATGGAGTATCATTGAGTAAGAATCCACGTTTGGTTTGAAGAATTTGGTCCAGATTTGAGCAGATCGAAAGCATGAACATGAAGATGGAACTTGAAAATTGAGCTGGATTTGAGTGCTTTCAACCATCACTTTTCGCACAAAGCTTCTAATCAATCATATTGGAGCAGATCTGGAAGTTCTGGAAGCCTGAGAGCACGAGTTTAGATCACTGCACTTCAAGTAGGTTGAAATTCGACTCTCTCTTTTTGCCAATTGCTTGGCATGATTGTGTAGATCTTATCTTCCTGAGCATGCTGATATAAATTGTTTTGAATTTGGTTAAGTATTGAGCTGGATATGTGGATTTAAAGTTTTGATGTTTGTTTTCGTTCGATCCGGTCAATATATGATGAATTAGGTGAAATAAATGTGATATTCGTGATCCTCGTAGCAAGGCCTTTCGAACGGTATATCGTTTTGTAAATTCTGGATATTTTCATGGCGGAGCTCCGCCTGTCTCGCTGGAGAAGACGGTTGCTCCGCCGTCTGCAACGTCTCCTAGGGTTTTGCCTACGTGTGTGCTTACTGGACGCTTGCATGGCTTGTTGATTGGTTGTAGTGCTTTGACCCTCGCTTGGGTGGCATTGACTGCTGAGGTGTGCGCCACACGTTTTAATGAAACGCTGCGCTTCATAGGCTTGTGATCCAAGTGCGCTTGTGTTTGATCCTTGGCAATGTATGTTTAGTTGATTTATTTTGTGAAGCGCTTGCGAACCTTAGGTGAGCGAGTTCGATACCTGGCTCGTGTTGTTTTTGTGGATTTTATTTGCTTTCCTATTGAACCTTAAGCGCATGAGTTCGAATCCTGGCCTTTGCATATTTCTGATTTCATTTTGTTTGAGCGCTTTACCAATCTTGCTAACCTGTGTTCAATTCCTGGCTGAGGCATTTTGATGATTTCATTTGAATTCTTGTTTTCCCTCCTATTTCTATACATGATCCATATTATTTTAGTCATCTTTGAAAAATTATAAAAAAAAAGTAGAAATGTCCAATTTGATTCCAACTTTTTTTCACATTCTTGTTTTGATGTCTATTATTTTTTGATATTATTTGCATGAATTGTTTGATTCTGGAATTTTAGTTTGGAGTTTTGTGAATCCATGTTGTGCTTAATTGACATGCTTCATTCATTTGTTTGTGAAATGCTCATGTTTAATCCAATTGACTTGAAATTTGGCATGCTAGACCTTAACATGTGACATGATTTTTGAGCTTTGCTTTGGCATTTTTATCATTTGATATCACTGTTTTGGACACATGAATATATGGTGTGACAATTTGTGTCACATATTTGATGTTGCATTTGTGCATTTTCATACATATGCCATTTGATCTCTTCTGGAATTCATTTTTGCATGATGTATGTTCATAACATGTTGAGTTCACATAAAAAATTTCAATGCCATTTGATGCATTTCTGTTTTGATTTGGATTTTCTAAGTTGCATGTCCAATTTGTGCACCATTGTTTGCCTTTGCTTTACCTTGATCATTTGATGGCTTTGCTTTATGAATTGGTCTTGGTCCTTTTGAGGACTCTTTATTGATTGATTGAATATGCATTATGCAAAATATTGACTTCTGTTTTGGTCATTTGACTTGCCTTTGACCCTAGTCTTTGCACTAGTGGTTTGTACTTACCAATTGAGCTTTGTGTTTCAGGTTTGAGCATTTGGCACTAATGGTTGGTTTGGTTTCACCTTGTGAGATGCCAATACCTTTGATTACTAACTCTTGTTGTCTTGTAGGTCAATTGATGTGATGAAATCACTTGAGTGCTTGCACTTGTGACTTGCATTGTGTAGATATTGAATAGTTCCACTGTTGACTGTTGGTTTTTTTGTCTGAGATACTAACCGGTTAGCTTTTGTACAGGTACATTAGTCGCTTGCTAGCTAGCTTTTGCTTTGCTTTGGAGTGTGGTTGATACACCACTGAGGTAGTTTAGCCTTCTCACTCCATGTAGTCTGGAAGCCCTGTCGCTTTTTTTGGCAGGCATTTGGCTGAAGTCCTCCTTAAGAGGCAATGTCTGTGTTTGTTTACATTTGTGCCAAAGACCTCTAAATGAGGCATGTTACTTGGTAAGACCTCCAAATGAGGCAATTGACAGATAGAAGGGATTAGTAATCAATCCCCTGTTATTCTGCGAGTCGTTCATTATGCTCGCACTACGTGCTGAGGCTCTTGAACAATGTACCCAAGATCTTGTATAGAGTCAGTCAAGTGGAATAGGGTCCCTCTTTCTGGATCCCCACGCCTTCTTTGATTTGAGCTCACCCAGGCCAGGGTTAAGAGCATGAGGTCTCATCCTCATTACCACATTTCGTCAGCTTCACCCTAACTCTCAATGTTAGTGGTTAAGAGCTTCAGCATACCCCTACAGTTTTGGCTTGTTTGTCGAGGTTGATATGACCCCTATTGACTAAAGCCCAACCATTTGTCTGAGCCTCTTGTTTGTATATAGAGTGTGATGATTGCTTTTGATATATTTATCTGCTTTCCACTTCTCATCTCCTTTTCTGTAGGAGTCGTACGTTTAACTTTCGAGGAAGTTGAGCGTATGTAGAGTTAAGACTTGAGTTGACTCGCTTCCTGTGTGAGTCAAACTCTTGATTAGAGACCTTAACCTAGGGTTTTTGTTTACATGACAACTATTAGGCTCGAGTCAGTCTCCCTTTTAGTTTGTTATACCCCTGGTCTCTGGTTAGGAGAGAGTTTCTCCCCTGTTAAGGGGAACTACGTCACCCTGATTCCCATACCAGATGAGATACGTAGGCAGGAGATCGTGCGAGATCTCTCCGGGCACCCTTTTGTTTTTTTGCGTGTGTGTTCAACCTTTTTGTTTCCTTTGACGTATCGGCGTCTCTTTGGTTTGTGTGACAACTAGTAGGCTCGAGTTCCAGACTCCCTATTAGTTTGTCAATCTGATAACCTTTTTCTTTGGTGTTCGCTGGTTAGCGTGTGCTTTTGTTTGGAGTCGGAAGTAAGTCCATCTATTGGCATTCTGTTTTCTGTTTGTTTTGAGGAGTTAGATATAAGTCCAGCTATTGGCACTCTGTTTCCTTGTTGAGTTTTTCTTTTGATGTCTCAGCATGTATTTTCGGTGTTTTGTTTCGGCGTGCGTTAGCCGAGCTACGAGTGCTCTGATTCTTACTCTGGATAGAGAAGATACGTAGGCATAGGATGCGATGTCCTAGCGAGCATGTTTCCCATTTCCCCGAACTACGTTGACTCTGATGTTTGTTTCTGACAAACTACGTAGGCCCAGGATGCGACATCCTGCCGAGTCCGTTTCCTCCATCTTCTTTCACCTGTTTTATTATTCTAGTGTGTGCATTCTTTGAGCAGTTTATCAGCAACCTTTTCCTATTCTTTTGAGCGTGGATCCCGTCGAGTACGACGGACGTGAGGGGTGCTAATACCTTCCCCTTGCGTAACCGACTCCCGTGCCTTGCAATCTCTGGTCGTAAGACTGTTTCCTTTCCCCTTTCTTAGGTTAGTCCTACGCTTCCTTTCCGTCATAGGATGAATAGCGTCGGTGGCGACTCTGTGAAACATGTTTTTTTCCGCCGGTTGTTTTTCGCGTTGCGACACAAGCATACCACTCCGGGATGAACCATCAATCTCTCCCGGGGAAAAATTCATTGCACGCGCAAAAACTGCTGCAGCCGTAACTCTGTTGGGGAGGCAGTGAAATCACAAAATCTCCGCAGGGATGAATCATCAGTCTCAGCTGGCGAAGGGTGCTCAAAACACAAGTAGAATCTGCTACAAAAGCAACTCTGATTGGGGAAACTATCAACACAGATACGATCCACCACACCAACAACTCTACTTGGGGATGAATTATCACAGATAAAATCCACCACCAAAAACTCTGCTGTGGATAAGAGATACCAGGCATCAACGATATCTCTGCAGGGGATAACATCATCAAAGAGAAGATCCTACGCATCAACAACACTGCTGGGGATCTATCTGAGGAAATGAAGGAATTCTGGGGATCAACCACCAAATACTTAACCTTCAAAAGGACACAGCTGCTGAAGAGGGAAATACCACTGCTCTTCTTCTAAGGGAGGAATCAATAAACATTCCAACCGGGGATAGGAGTCAAGATGAGACCACTTTTACCACATGAGCAGCTCTACTGGGGAGTCTATCCGATGGATAAAGGGAAGACTACTGCTCTAACGACTTCGCTGAGGAAGAAACCACCAAATCCAATCTTCCAGAGAGAACACACCCGAGGGGAGAAAATTACTGCTCTGCTGGAGATTTGGAGCATGAACAAATCGTCCCAACACTCTGCTAAGGGAACGAAGCCAAGAAAGGCAACCTGCTCGGGAGAAAAATCACAGAAAGCTCCGGAGGAAGAGGATACAAATGATGCCAGGGATATGAACAAATGTCTTACGCTGTTGGAAATCATACCTCCCTTGGGAGAGCACTGAGGATCTCCTAAGTATCTTCTTATCATCGTGAATGTTCACTTTGTTTAAAAACAATTTGTGATTTTTTTTATTTAAAATAATGACATTTTATCAATTAAAATCATGCAAAACATTTGTTGAATAGAAACAAATAAGAGTGCAAATAATTGGATAAGGGCTCAAATTTATTTGATGGAATGGTAGTCTGCAAATGGCAAGACTCCATAGATCTTTACAAATTTGAAATTGGTGATATATATTGGAAAAGGGCTACATTGAACATAATGACCATTTCTCCACCAATTCCGGATTCGATGTATTCGAAGCTTCAGTTGACGACGAATGAACAAGAATCTCTGACGGATGACAGATGTAGAACACGTCTTGTCAGGATGCCGTTACTTGCCAAATCCCTAATTTTTGCCTAGATTGCCCCAGGGTGAGGTACTCAATCTAGCGGGATGCAAATATTTTTTTTATGTCTCTAACTTTTGCCTGGATCGCCGTTTCGGGTTTTCAATCCACTGAGACGCTCATTTTTGCCTAAGCCGCCCTTTCGGGTTTTCAACTTAGCGAGCCATTCTATTTTTATTTTTAGGCAAAGTATTTCTTGACTGCATCTGAATTCACATAACGAATGAAATCCTCCCCATCCATAGTTGTAAGCATCAAAGCACCGCCTGAAAAGGCTCTCTTAACAACATATGGACCTTCATAGTTTGGAGTCCACTTGCCCCTGGAATCGGGCGCGAAAGACAAGACTTTCTTGAGCACAAGGTCACCTTCTCGGAACACACGAGGCTTGACCTTCTTATCAAATGCTTTCTTCATTCTCTGCTGATATAACTGACTATGACACAGGGCAGTCAATCTCTTCTCTTCAATCAAATTCAGTTGGTCATAACGACTCTGAATCCATTCAACATCAGTCAACTTGGCCTCCATCAAGACTCTCATTGATGGGATCTCCACCTCTACTGGGAGTACAGCCTCCATGCCGTAAACAAGAGAGAAAGAGGTTGCCCCTGTTGAAGTGCGGACATATGTACTATATCCATGCAAAGCAAATGGCAGCATCTCATGCCAATCTTTGTACGTGACAACCATCTTCTGGATAATCTTCTTGATATTCTTATTAGCCGCTTCAACAACCCCATTCATCTTGGGTCTGTAAGGAGAAGAATTATGGTGTGCAATCTTGAACTCGCTGCACATCTCTTCCATCATTTTGTTGTTCAAGTTAGATCCATTATCAGTAATGATCTTATCAGGCACACCATAACGACATATGAGCTGATTCTTGACAAACTTCACGACCACCTGCCTGGTCACATTAGCATATGATACGGCTTCAACCCATTTGGTGAAGTAGTCAATTGCTACGAGAATAAACCTGTGTCCATTGGACGCTTTAGGCTCAATCATGCCAATCATGTCAATTCCCCACATGGAGAAGGGCCATGGTGATGAAATCACATTTAGAAGTGTCGGAGGAATATGAATCTTATCCGCATAAATCTGACACTTGTGGCATCTCTTCACATATTTGCAGCAGTCAGACTCCATTGTCAGCCAATAGTAGCCTGCTCTCAACATCTTTCTAGCCATGGCATGTCCATTGGAATGAGTACCAAATGAACCCTCATGGACCTCAGTCATCAACAGGTCTGCTTCGTGTCTATCCACGCATCTGAGCAGAACCATGTCAAAATTTCTCTTATAAAGCACTTCGCCATTGAGGTAGAAACTGCCTGACAATCTCCTCAAAGTTTTCCAATCTTTCACAGATGCCCCGGGCGGGTAAATCTGGCTTTGAAGGAAACACTTGATATCGTAATACCACGGCTTATCATCTTTTGCTTCTTCAACTGCAAATACATGAGCTGGTCTATCCAAGCGCATCAGAGTGATATTGGGAACTTCATTCCAATATTTGACCACAATCATCGAAGCAAGCGTAGCAAGAGCATCTGCCATCCGATTATCTTCTCGAGGAATATGATGGAAGTCAACCTCAGTAAAGAACGTTGAAATCCTCCTCGCATAATCTCTGTATGGAATGAGACCAGGTTGATTCATCTCCCATTCACCCTTGATCTGATTGACAACGAGGGCCGAATCACCATATACATCAAGATGCTTGATCCTTAGATCAATGCATTCCTCCAATCCCATAATGCAGGCCTCGTACTCAGCCATATTATTCGTTCATTTGAAAGTTAGCCTTGCTGTAAAAGGAAAATGTGTGCCCTGAGGAGTAATGATTACTGCCCCAATACCATTTCCGTACTGATTTACAGCACCATCAAATACCATACTCCATCGGGAACCAGGCTCTGGCCCTTCATCGAGTGTAGGCTCGTCACAATCTTTCATCTTCAAATACAGAATCTCCTCATCTGGGAAGTCAAACTGAACTGACTGATGATCTTCAATCGGCTGATGTGCCAAATGGTCAGCCAAGATACTACCTTTGATAGCTTTCTAAGCTCGATACTCAATATCATACTCAGATAACAGCATCTGCCAACGGGAAATCCTCCCAGTTAAAGCAGGCTTCTCAAAGATATACTTGATTGGATCCATTCTGGATATTAACCAAGTTGTATGATTTATCATGTACTGGCGTAAACGCTTAGCGGACCAAGCCAAAGCACAACATGTCTTCTCAAGCATTGAGTATCGAGACTCACAATCAGTGAACTTCTTACTCAGGTAGTAGATAGCACATTCTTTTTTTCCTGATTCGTCTTGCTGACCAAGGACACAACCCATGGAGTCTTCAAGAACAGTCAGATACATGATCAAAGGTCTTCGTTCTACAGGCAGAGACAAGATCGGAGGTTCAGACAGATATTCCTTGATACCATCGAAAGCTTTTTGGCAATCCTCGGTCCAATCATGAGACTGATCTTTCTGGAGGAGCTTGAATATCGGCGCACATGTGGCAGTCATGTGGGATATGAATCTGGAAATGTAATTCAAGCGGCCAAGAAAACCTCGGACTTGCTTTTCTGTTTTGGGCGCAGACATCTCTTGTATTGCTTTGACCTTCGCAGGATCAACCTCAATACCTCTTTCGCTGACAATAAATCCCAATAACTTTCCAGAACGGACTCCAAATGTACACTTGTTGGGATTCAGGCGAAGCTTGAACTTCCTCAGACGCTGAAAAAGCTTCAACAAGTGCTCAACATGTTCAACTTCCGTTCTTGACTTAGCAATCATATCATCGACATATACCTTGATCTCCTTGTGCATCATATCATGGAACAAGGTGGTCATAGCTCGTTGATACGTGGCTCCGGGGTTCTTCAAACCGAAGGGCATCACTCAATAACAAAATGTTCCCCAAGGTGTGATGAATGTTCTCTTCTCCATATCCTCGGGTGCCATCTTAATTTGATTATATCTGGAAAACCCGTCCATAAATGAGAAGATATTGAATTTAGCTGTATTGTCTACCAACATATCAATATGTGGTAGAGGAAAATCATCTTTTGGACTAACTTTACTCAAATCTCTATAGTCCACACACATTCGTACTTTTCCCTCTTTCTTAGGCACGGGCACAATATTGGCCACCCATTGAGGATACGTAGAAGTCACCAGAAACCCCGCATCAATTTGCTTCTGAACTTCCTCTTTGATCTTCACTGCCATATCAGGATGAGTTCTTCTGAGCTTCTGCTTCACAGGCACGCACTCAGGCTTCAAAGGCAGGAAATGTTGCACAATATCTGTATCTAGACCGGGCATGTCTTCATACGACCAAGCGAAGATATCGGAATATTCTCGTAGCAATGCGATCAACCCCTTCTTAACAGATTCTTCCAGGAGTGCCCCAATCTTCACTATTCAAACACAATCCTCAGACCCTAAGTTAACTGTTTCCAGATTCTCAAGATGCGGCTGAATGATCTTCTTTTCATGCTCAAGAAGACGGGTAATCTCGTCAGGAATCTCTTCAACATCATCTTCTTCCGCTTCGAATACAGGGAATTCAAAATTGGGAGATGGTGTCGGATCATTATGTTCAATGGGTTTAGAAATCAACCTGCATAATGATTTTGTATATAAAAAGCTTTTTAGAAATCACACAAGGCAATTATTATGCAGATGAAAAGATTGATTTTATTCTTGTTTTTAGGGTTTTTTGGTGATCACCAATTTCATGCAAAAAGCAAAAAGGGAAAACAATTTGGAAAAACAAACATTTAACAAGAATTTATTGAATGAAAATATCATTGTATTTATGATGCCAACAATGTCATCACTTCTCCTTTTGGCATGGGAGAAGGGTTTTTAAACAAAGTGAATCATTACGCTGACTTATGAATGACTGTAGGAACATCCACAGTGACCCAATTGTTGCAGATCCCGCCAGGGATGACAAAATTGTCAAAGTCCTCTGCATCCTCTTCCAAGATAGCAACAACTTCCTCGTCTTGACCAGTGTGGATAAAACCTCCACTCTTGAACAGCCCTTTCTCGTTGAAGACCCCAGAAGAATAGCCAATGCCAGCCCAGGATTTATTGTCTTCCAGCTCACTCATTTTTCCTAGACCAGCAATTGCACCACATTCGATGGCCAATTTCGCATCTCAATAGGAAGCAAATGAAGGAGTTCTCTTCTCAATAGGCTCGGCTATAGATAAAGCTTGGAAAGGATTTCCAACTTCATCCTTAGCATCTATGTATGAGAAGGAAGACAAGTGGCTAACCAGGAGAGCCTTTTCACCTGAGTTCACGATTCTCTTGTTCTAGATGATCCATCAGTCTGGCAGAGTTGGCCCTAGTGTAGTACCGGTGAGTCAGATTGTCTTCAAAATAAATGAAGAGCAAACAGAGTTAGACCACATGACTGGAGGCTGAAACAAAACCTGCTTATGCATATGATGCATGCAATGCTTGTGCAAATGATTTGTTTTTTATTTCAAAGGAACTCTAGGGTTTTATTTGCAAATTTTTGAAATATTAAGCATTTTATCGCATATGGAAATATCTCATCATATATCAAGAGAAAGAAGTACAGCATTGTCAATCATATTACAAGAGAAAAGGAAAATAAACATCCTATGGATCCCAAGAAGCTCGGGACACTGGAAGATAAGTTGCACGAAGCTTCTTCACTTCTCTCTCATAGGCTGCCTCCATATCGGCTTTCTCTTTGGCTAGTCGGTCATACCTCCTTTTCCAGAACATGGAAGACTGAGGAAGTAGAGAAGTCCATGCATCATTAGGGTCATCAATAACCTGATGCTCGAGGAACTCAATCAAAGCGTCCTTCTCCTTGATCTGCTGAAGAAACTCTTCCCTTTCACGGATCCAGGCACGTGATAGGTCTTCGTCTCTCAACTCCTCTACTCCTTGGTTAGGGAGTGTTGAAGGCCCAGCCATAATCAAAGGTGTAGGTCTCGGATAATCGTAAGGCATGAGATACTCAGATGCTCTCTTACTTACCCAAGCAGTGTACGGCTCCAAAGCAATGCAATTCTTAGGACCCAACTCCTTCCTACCTTTCTTGTGAACTTGCGCCAAGCACGAACCATCCTGCCCTTTAAGCCTTGGGGATCTTTACCCTCCTGAAAGGACACACCCTCTAACAGAACGTTATTAGGTTTATCCTTTAGGGGGAACCCAAGTTGACGACGTGCTAAAATAGGGTTGTAGCTAATCCCACCACATGTACCAAGAAGAGGTACATTGGAGAATTCACCACAAGAGTCAATGACCTACACACCGTCATATACCCGATTGTACCAAAAGATATCATCATTAGTGAGAGACATAAGTCTCGTGGACCACCGTAGACATCCTTTGTTCTCCTTGAAGGCGACCGTCTGAGGCAAGTGAGAAATAAACCACTTATACAACAGAGGCAAACAGCACACAATAGCGCCACCACCCTTTGCATGCCTCAGATGCAAAGAGAAATAGGTATCACCCAACAGAGTCGGAACGGGATTAAGAGCAGAGAAGATCCTAATAGCGTTCACATCCACAAACTTGTCGATGTTGGGGAACAATACCAATCCATAGATGAGAAGCACAAATATGGCCTCAAAGGCATCCTCACTCATGGCTTTCCCATAAACAGTAGCTTGAGCGATGAGGAACTCGGAAGGGAGACCTTGAATTCCACCTTTGGTAGTCATATGAGCTTTAACCAAGGATTCATCTATGTGCAACATGTCAGCTATCTCTTGAGAAGTAGTAATACTCTCCAAGCCACTGAACGGCAACTGATCCATAATAGGTATATCCACCAGATAAGCATACTCCTCAAGGGTAGGCAAAAGCTGCAAGTCTGGAAAAGTGAAGCAGCGATACAGAGGATCATAAAACTGCACCAAAGTACCCATCAACCCTTCATCCACCTGAGTAGTCAGAAGAGGAAGAAGCTTCCCAAAACGAGCTTTGAAACCCAAGGGATCTAATACATAGGATATCAGATTCCTTAACTCTTTCAGATCGGGTTGTCTGAAGCTGTACTTCTTTGTATGCCTTTTTTGTCTTTCCATGTCTGAAAATTTTGCAAATAAACCCCTTAAGTTCCTTGAAAATTTTCTTTTTTCTGATGATATGGGTGCAGATGAATGCATGAATGCAACAATCACACTCAAGGATCAAGCAAAGCACACCAAGCAAAGGTCATGGGATGGCTCATATTATCCTTAATATCAATCATCCATTTTGGTGGATTATGGTTTTCACCTTATCGACACCCAAGTTCCATTGATATTAGGGATATATGAACCAGCTCAATCATCCTTAATATCAATCATCCATTTTGGTGGATTATGGTTTACACCTTATCAACACCCAAGTTCCATTGATATTAAGGATGTATGAACGGATCAACCATGAATCACGGGTTTGTTGTGAGTCACGAGCATGGAGTCTCGGTTAAGAACCACCCAAAGGGAGTGTACTAGGGTTTAAACCTGCCAAGCATGTTCTACCAGAGGTTCCCATAGTCATCATCCCATCTTTCGAATATTATCGGAGGAACGAATACTCGTATTCCAAAAATATTCTCAAGAGAGACTCTTATGAGTGTAGTATCGCATAACAATCGTATCAAATATTACATCTGAACAACCTCCGCACTACGTCCTAAAAATAGGCCAAGATGGGTTTGGTAAACTAAGGTCCTTGGCTTCTAAGGCACATATTGGAAAGAGTAATGTCTAACCACAAATGACTTGTGTGACATTATTGATCCCAACATGACCTTCACCAAGTGAATGGACTCGCAAGTCGACTTGCTAAGGAATAACTCCACACAAGTCAACAAGACTACGCCATTCTCCTATCCTAAGGTGCACTCGAGTTCGGGTATAGAACTCATCTCATAAAGATCACCAAACAATGCAAGCAATTGATATATCAAGCAATTCAATCATTACAAACAATACAGTAATCCCAAATTGCACAAAAATATGTCATAACAATAAACAATATAATACAACAAGGGTGAAAAGTAGGCAAACCCACTGGAATACTCTTATCCCCAGCAGAGTCGCCACTTTTCTGTAGCGGTGTATTCGTTACCATTGGAAATATTAACTAGATCCAAGGTAAATCATACAAAGTCGAGTCGCCACCGCACTTCTATTTATCCAAAGGAAAGGTTAGAAAGCGAACAAAAACCTAAAAGTTTTACAAACAAAACTAGTAAAAGAAGGTCAGAGATCTGGGTAAGGGGGTTGGTTATGTCATGGGAAGGTGTTAGGCACCCACAACATCCTAGGTACTCCTAGGGAACCTCTTTTCACACTTGTTGTATTATTATTGTTTTTGTGAAAATTATTTGTGCAAACATGATTGAAGAGATGAGAAGAGAATATACAAGTTTATTTACATTTTGTGTTTGGATGGATAAACCCATTGCCTACGTACCCTCTCATGAAAGATAAGGATCAAAACCCCGTAGTTCGGGTAAAAAATTTCAAAACAGATGAGTGGATTGATTTTAAACAAAAGCCTTAAGGTCTTTCATTATCAAAGGGAGAAAACTCGACCTGAACCAACAATCCACCATGTGAGGATGGCTTCGACATACTAGTGAGGGGTTAACCCTATAATAAGTATGGAAGTCTTACAATCCAACGACTAAGGATGCGGTGAGATTTACATCAACCACTAAGATAACTCGGATCTATGGCTAATACATGAAAAATTGATTAAGAAGTGGACAAGTGGAACCACAAAATACAATTGAGTGGGTTGAATTAACCAATTAGAAGTATTCACAAACATGGTCAAAGTTGACTTAAAGTTCAATTCAAAATGAGTATTATGAAAATAAAGTTTGAAAATCAAAGGCATAAGGCCTAGGTTTCTAATGTTGAAAACAAGTCAAATGTTTGCACAAAAGTTTTTCTGGTTTGGGTTAAGAATGAAAAAGGATCAAGGTTAAGCATGCAAGAGGTGGGGATAAGGGAACAAAGCCACAAACAGGGTTCCTCTCTTGAGATCATATGGATGATCCAAGTAAGTACCTTCCTTTGGAATAAGGCAACACAAGGTAAAAGCAAATAAAAAGTCTCATAAGAGAACAACAAAGAGAGGAAACAGAATGCCAATAAATGGACTTACATCCCACTCCAAAACAAACGGGAAACAGAATGCCAATAGATGGACTTATATCCAACTCCACAAAACAAACAGGAAACATAATGCCAATAGATGGTCTTAGATCCGACTCCAAACAACAACAGGAAACAGAATGACAATAGATGGACTTATATCTAACTCCACAAAATAAACAGGAAACAAAATGCCAATCAATGGACTTACATCTAACTCCTCAAACAAACAAGCATCAAATGCGAACACATACAAAGCAAACAAGAACACACTATACACATACAAGGTGGCTCAAGCAAAAGGTGGGCTTTAGTCAAGAGGGGTCATATCAACCTCGACAAACAAGCCAAACTGTGATGGTAAGCTGTGAGCTCTTAACCACTAACATTGAGAGTTAGGGTGAAGCTGATCAAAATGGAAATGAGGATGAGACCTCATGCTCTTAACCATGGCCTGGGTGAGCTTATGACAAAGAAAGCATGGGGATCCAGAATGAGGAATCCTATTCCACTTGACAGACATTATACAAAGATCTTGGGGTATTTGTTCAGGAGCATCAGCACGTAGTGCGAGCATAATGAACGACTCACTGAATAACGGGGGATTGATTGCTAATCCCTTTTATCCGTCAATTGCCTCTTCACTTAGGAGGACTTAACAAGTAACACTTGCCTCATTCAGAGGTCTTTGGCACAAGTATAAACAAACACAATCAGAGCCTCTTAAGGAGGACCTCAGCCAAAATGCCTGCCAAAAAGGTGACAGGACTTCCAGACTACATGGAGTAAGAGAGTAGCTACCTAAGTGGTGTATCAACCACAATCCAAAGCTCAAGCAAGAGCTAAAAGCAAGCAACTAATGTACCTGTACAAAAGCTAAAACAGTTAATATCTCAATCAGGAATCCAACAGACAAATAGTGGAACTTTCCAATATTTACAACTTAATGAACAATGATCAAGCAATCAAGTGAGGAAATGAGCATCAATTAAAACCTACAAAACATCAAGAATTAGTACTCAAAAGCATTTGCATCTCACAAAGTGAGAGCAAATCCAACCATTAATGCTAAATGCCCAAACCTGAAACACAAAGCACAATTAGTTCATGTACAAAACACTAGTAAAAAGACTAGGTTCAAACCCAAATCAAATGATCAAAACAGAAGTCAATCTTTTGCATGCAGCACATTCAAACATATCACAAGATGTCCTCAAAAGGACCAGCATCAATGCATAAGGTAAATGCTTCAAACAGTTCATGTCATGCAAAGGCAAACAATGTGCACAAAGTTGGACATCCAAATTAGAAAATCCATATCAAAACAGAAAAACATCCAATGACATTGAAATTTTTTATGCAAGTTTATCATGTTACGAATGATCATCATGCAAAAAATCAAATCCAGAAGAGCTCAAATGGTACATGATCAAAAATGCACAAATGCAAAGGTCAACAATGTGACACAAATTGTCACACTACATGTTCATGTGTAAAAACAGTGATAGCATATGATAAAAATTCCAAACCAATTCCAAAAAATCATATCACATGTGAGGATCAAGCATGCAAAATCTCAGATCAATTGGATTAAAGCATAGCATTTCACAAAGCATTTATCATGACATGTCAATTTAACACCATGTTCAATCAAAAATCACAAAATAAAAATCCAGAAACAAACAATTCATGAAATAAATCCTATAAAAAACTAGGGATTAAAACAAAATCATGAAAAAAATTGGACTCAATTTGAGGCAATTTTCTATTTTTTATGATTTTTTAAAGATGAAGAAATAAAATGGAATAATAGGGAAAATGAGAGGGAAATTGAAATTCAAACAAAATTAGCAATGTACACAAGCTGGTATCGAACTCACGCACACAGGGAAGACAAAAATTCAGATTAATATTCAGAAAACACATGCCAGGAATCGAACACGCGCAAGCAAGGTTAACAAGCGCCTGATATGAAATGCAACGTTTCATTAAGTTGCGTGGCAGCCACATCACAAGGTCAATGCACACGCAGGCGAGTCAAGGAGATGGCATCCAATCAAGTGTACACGCAAGCAACACAGTCAGCGCCACATGGCGCGAACCCTAGGAACATAACCAGACGCCGGAACAGTGGTTCCGGTCGTCTTCCCCGGTGGAATTCCGGCGGATCTCACGAAAACTTTTCCAGATCTTGACAAATTATACATGGTTCGAAAGCTCTTGCAACATAGATCATGAATATGCACTCAAATCAACCTAATACATCATGTATCGCACGGATCGAGCAAAAACATTTTGGATCTCAAAACTTTAATTCAACATATCAAGCTCATTTTTCATCCGTTTTCAAAACTAAACATATCAACACTTTCTACACAAGGAGATCTACACAATTATGGCAAGAAAATAGCAAAAGAAGAGGACGAAATTTTCACCTACTTGAAATGGCAGTGACTGTACGCGTGTCCTCAAGTGCTCTCAATCTCCAGATCTTCTCCAATAATCCTCCTATGAAGCTTTAAGCCAAAATACACGGTTGAAATCTCTCAGATCTTGTTCAATTTCAAGCTTCCATCTCCATGCTCATGTACTTGTGTAGCTCGAATTTGGACTGAATTCCACAAAGTAATGGCTGAATCTTGATCAATGAAGGATGATGATCAAGATTATGCAGAGAAATTTGGTGTTTGTGTGGAGAATTGAGAGATTCGAAGAGAGAGAAAAAATGGAAGGAATGTGAAATTTGATCTGAATTTGTTATTCTCCTCTGTAAAACAGTTAGGGTTTTCCTTATATACCACTCACTAATCACACTGAAATCAAGATTAGGCTTTGGTTAATTAAGATTAGAGATATATGAGGTGAATTGCAAAATTGCCAAATGCACCTAGCATGGCCATGTAGCACGTGAACAGTACCATGCCGAGCAGGGATTTCACTTAGAATCATCCAATAATCAACATGGAATGATCAAATTGCTTGTAGCTTAGGCCAAATTTGAATTATAAAATTTCCCTCCATTTTGCACATGTATGAACAAGTGATCATATGAGCTTCTTTCATGCAAGGCAATGATTCATTTGGAAAGTATTAGTTACAAGGAGCATTTTTCAAAAAGAGTGGACCAATTTGGAGTTTTGGATCAAAAGTTATGTCACTTTGAACTTCCATGCATACTTTGTGATCATTTGGCCATAACTTCTCAAACAATCATCAGATGATCATGATCTAGGACTTTTTGAAAAGGGGAGAGAAAGATCTTCAACTTTCATGTTCACCAAAAATCCATTTGAAGCATCTTTGATGTTGAAAAGTCAAGTTGAATGTGGACCAAAAACTTGCCATTTTTGGAAACTTGAAATTACAGGTCACTTTCCATTTTTGGAAACTTTTGCCATGACTTCAAAATCTTCAAGATAGATGTTTGACATGATGAATAGGCGTTGTTTGAACATGAATGGAGTGTCTCAAATCATTTCCCCACCTCAAAGCCCTCAATTGACTGCACAATTGACTTTTATGGTCCTCAAATGACCTTCTGTCTTGCACAAAGTATTCACTTGGTATGCTTGACATGTTGACTACTTAAGCTGCAAGTAACAAATGTTAATGACATATTTTTGTGCTTTTTGTTTAGCAAACAAAAAATAAGAAAAGTAATGATATACAATTCAAGCAATGCCTGGTGATCAAACACTCACAGGGAGGTCCCATCCAAGGGGAAAAGAAGCCAAGATGCTCAATGATCCTTGAGGCTTATGCAATGCAATGCTATGATGCCATGAGGGATCTTAGGGTCTTACAGATTCCAAAACAGGGATACGAATCTTACTCAACTGGGGAAGAACCAAAGGTTTCGACCAAAGAGTGCATGAGATATATTACCTATTACCGTCAAAACGTAGATAATATACTCGCATGGAAGATTATCCACAACCGGCTACTGGGTTAATAAAGGATAAATCGACCGACAAAGAAAGGCATCGGGGTACCGAAACTAGGTATATAATGATGACCATTCAAGGGGAGCATCTAACATTACCGGCAACCGGTATATGAAAGATGATTTGATGGGGATAAATTGCCTAATCAGAGCAATTATCCAAGAGAATGATGGAATATCAATCACCGAATATTGGATAATGATAACTGTCAAGGAGGGGATTACCTCTACCGGATATTGGGTAGAAAACCATTGAAGAGTAACTGTCATCGATTAGGATGAACAAAAGGGTTAACTCTGCAAGGGGGGAAAAATAGGGTTTACAACTACCGGTATAAGGGTAGAAAACCATAGACTCCGCCGAGGATAAGATGAATGATTACTGATTACTGGGCAATTATTCATTTATACCACGGGGAAACATAGGAAACAGTCATAAGAAACCAATTTAGGATCAAACTAAAGAGGCAAACTGAATCAAGACTCGTCCTGGTGAGGGTATAACTCAACAAGGACTCCCATCCCAATATATGTGTTGGGAGGAAGCAAAAACAACCGTTGTCCACGAGGATATAACTCAGTAGGGAATGCGGGAGGAAAGATAAACACTTTCTGCTTAATGGGCTGACTCTATATTGAGGGATCAAACACCGACATCTGCTTGGGAAATGTATTACCAACTAGCAGGGAATAACAAACAAAGATATATGGCAAAGAATGCAATATGAATATCCAAATGTTTGAAGATTATATGCACATATGCATGCTTTATGTATGATGAATGCTGACAAACAAACATTTCTAACACAAACAGCTCCAGGGAATAAGTACACAAACATCCGGTACTACATATCAAGAGAGAAAGCCAGGTTTACCGGAGGGTATCCAATATGATGAGGGCAAGAGAAACCAGGAAGCAAAGATCCCTGCAGGGGGATGATCATCAGTCATTCAAGCTGGGGACAGGAGTTATTGCACGGATAAAAATCCGCCGCATAAGTAACTCCACTAGGGAATCTATCCAAGGAGGAAAGGGATTCTGGGGATCAACCACCAAGTGCCGTGCTCACCAAAGAGATCACATCTGCCGAGGAGGAAAGGTTGATACTCTGCTGAAGGGAAGAGTCACCAAACACTCCACCCAGTAGGAAAACCACAAAAGGCTCCGGAGGAAGAAGATACAAACATGCCAGGACTATGGACAAATGTCTTACCCTGTTGGGCATCATACCATCCTTGGGAGAGCACTGAAGATCTCCTATGTATCCTTTCGTCATTGTGAATGTTCACTTTGTTTAAAAACAAGTTAAAAATTTTCGTTTATTTAAAACGATGATATTTTCTCAATTAAAGCATGCAAAACGTTTATTGAATAGAAACAAATAAGAGTGCAAATAATTGGATAAAAGGTTCAAATTTACTTGATGGAATGGTAGTCTGCAAATGGCAAGACTCCATAGATCTTTACAAGTTTGAAATTGGTGATATATATTGGAAAAGGGCTACGTTGAACATAATGACCATTTCTCCACCAATAATGAATCCGATGTATTTGAAGCTTCGGTTGATAACGAATGAGCAAGAATCTCTGACGGATGACAGTTGTAGAACAAAGACTTGTCAGGATGCAGTTACTTGCCAAATCCCTAATTTTTGCCTAGATTTCCCTAGGATGAGGTACTCAATCTAGCGGGATACATATACTCATTTTTTCATGTCTCTAACTTTTTCCTGGACCGCCCTTTCGGGTTTTCAATCCACCGAGACGCTCATTTTTGCCTAAGCCGCCCTTTGTGGTTTTCAACTTAGCGAGCTATTCTGTTTTTATTTTTAGGCGAAGTATTTCTTGACTGCATCTGAATTCACAGGACGAGTGAAATCCTCCCCATCCATAGTTGTAAGTATCAAAGCACCACCTGAAAAGGCTCTCTTAACAACATATGGACCTTCATAGTTTGGAGTCCACTTGCCCCTGGAATCGGGCGTGAAAGACAAGACTTTCTTGAGCACGAGGTCACCTTCTCGGAACACACGAGGCTTGACCTTCTTATCAAAAGCTTTCTTCATCCTTTGCTGATACAATTGACCATGGCACATGGCAGTCAATCTCTTCTCTTCTATCAAGTTCAATTGGTCATAATGACTCTGAACCCATTCAGCGTCGGTCAACTTGGCTTCCATCAAGACTCTCGTTGATGGGATCTCCACTTCTACTGGGAGTACAACCTCCATGCCATAAACAAGAGAGAAAGGGGTTGCCCCTGTTGAAGTGAGGACAGAAGCACGATATCCATGCAAAGCAAATGGCAACATCTCATGCCAATCCTTATATGTGACAACCATCTTCTGGATAATTTTCTTGATATTCTTATTAGCAGCTTCAACAACCCCATTCATCTTGGGTCTGTATGGAGAGGAATTATGGTGTGCAATCTTGAACTCACTACACAGCTCTTTCATCATCTTGTTGTTCAAGTTAGATCCATTATCAGTAATGATCTTATCTGGCACGCCATTGTAAGACCCAAATTTTTGTCCCTAAGATCCCTCATGGCATCATAACTTTGCATTGCATAGCCTCAAGGATCATTGAGCATCTTGGCTTCCTCTCCCTTTGGGTGGGATCTTTTGTGAGTGGTTTGAGATCACCAAGCATGCTTGAATTGTATATCATTGCTTTTCTCATTTTGTTTACTAACCAAAAGCACAAAAATATGTCATTAACATCTTTGTTTGCAGCTTAAGCAATCATCAGGTCATCTGTGGACCAAAAAGTCAACTGTACAGTCAACTGAGGGCTATGAGATGGGGAAATGAGTTGAGACACCTCGATCATGTTCAAATGAGGCCTATTCATCATTTTAAACATCTATCTTGAAGATTCAAAGGTCATGATAAAAGTTACTATAAATGGAAAATGACCTGTAATTCAAAGTTTCCAAAAATGGCAAGTTTTTGGTCCACATTCAACTTGACTTGTCAACATTAAAGAAGCTTCAAATGGATTTTTGGTGAACATGAGAGTTGTAGATCTTTGTCTCCCCTTTCCAAAAAGTCCTAATTCATGGCCACATGATGAATGGTTGAGAAGTTATGGTCATTTGATCACAAAGTATACATGGAAATTCAAAATGGCCTAACTTTTGATACAAAGCTCCAATTTGGTCCATTCTTTTTGCAAAATGCTTATCATGTCCAAGACTTCTCAAATGAACCTTTTCCATGCATGAGAGAAGCTTGTATTCTCACTTGTTCACACATGTGCAAAATGGAGGGAATTTCCATTATTCAAAATTGGCTTATGATACAAGCAAAATACCAATTCCATGTTGATTATTGGATGATTTTAAGTGAATTCCAAGCTTGCATGAGCCTTGTTCACGTGTAGCATGGCCACATAAGCTCACTTTTGAATTTTTGCAAATTACTCCATATTTCTCACTAATCATGTTTAACCAAGGCCTAATTTGGATTTCAGTGTGATTAGCATGCCATATAAAAGCCAAACCCTAATCTCAATTGCCATAACAGAATAACCATTTTCAGATCTGAATTTTCAAGTTCCTTCCAAAATTCTCTCTCTTCAAATTTCAAAATTCTTCACACAAACACCAAATCTCTTTGCATATTCTTGCTCCTGAGGCAATTCTGAGCGAGATTCATCATTCACTTGAAGCAATTCAGCCATATTTCAAGCTGTTCATGTATAATCTCATGGAAATGGAAACTTGAAATTGAAGAAGATCTAGGTGTTTTCATCCAAATATTTTTGCACAAAGC
The DNA here is from genome assembly GCF_024323335.1 of Lathyrus oleraceus. NCBI lineage: Eukaryota > Viridiplantae > Streptophyta > Magnoliopsida > Fabales > Fabaceae > Lathyrus > Lathyrus oleraceus. The sequence continues at coordinate 604,270,351 of NC_066583.1, read as the reverse complement.
TTCAAGAGGAGTAAAGTAGAGTAGATCTGGAGCTGTAGAACACATGAGAACACGAATTCATAAACTTCAAGTTCAAGGTGACTTCAAATCGATCCTCTCCTTTTGCTGTTTTCTTGTTATAGTTGTGTAGATCTCATTGTGTTGAGCATGTAGATGTGTTTACATTTTGATTTGGCTTTGAATTGAGCATGCTATGTTGAATATAAGTTTGGATCTCAATAATGTTTGTGTTCGATCTGCAAAATCTAGGAAGAATTAGGCTGAATTGATGTGATATTTGGATTCTATGTTGCAAGAGCTTTCGATTGATGTATCATTTGCTAAATTCTGGAAAATTTTGTTGGAACTCCACCGGAATGTCACCGGAGAAGACGACTGGAGCTTAGCTCCGGCGTCTGGTTCATATGCTAGGGTTTCTACCATGTATGTTCCACGTGTGCGCTTGCTTGTCCATTCCATTGGTTGTGCTTGCTTTGACCGTTCCACACGTGCTTGACTCGCTGATGTATGCATGATGACGCGTTTAATGAAACACATCGTTTCATTTAATGATGTGGATGCTGATTGTGTTGCTGCGTGTGTATTTGTTTGGCTGATACTTGTTTGACTTGCCATGCATACCGTTTGACTGCTGATGTGTGTTGCTGACTCAATAAATGAAACTGTGCGTTTTGATTGTTCAAATGTGGACCTTAGATCTTGTTTTCGCGCCTAATCGTGTGGCTGGCATTATATCTGACTTTATTTCAAATGTTTTATTTCCCTCCATTTCATTTTAATATTTCCAATTATTTTGTTCATCTTAGAAAAATCATAAAAAATAGAAAAATGATCCAAATTAACTCCAATTTTTTTCATAGTTTTGTTTTGATGTCTAGTTTTTTCGATGTTATTTTCATGATTTGTTGATTGCTGGATTTTTATTGGTGAATTTTTGATTGAACATTGTGCTAATTTGATATGTTGCATTCAATGCTTTGTGAAATCTTCATCTTTGATCCAATTGATCTGATTTTTTGCATGCTTGATCTTCATACATGATGTGAATTTTTGAACACTGGTTTGGAATTTTTCTCATATGTTATCATTGTTTTTGACACATGAAGATGTATGTGACAATTTGTGTCACATTTTGGACATGGCATTTGTGCATTTTTGTTCACATATCATTTGAACCTTTCTGGATTTGATTTTTTGCATGATGCTTGTTCATAACATGAGAAACTTGCATAAAAAATATCAAGGTCATTGCATGCATTTCTGTTTTGATTTGGATTTTCTAATTTGGATGTCCATTTTGTGCTCATTTGTTGGTCTTTGCATAGCATGAGTCATTTGATGCCTTTGTTTTTTGAATTGATGTTGGTCCTTTTTAGGACATCTTGTGACATGTTTGAATGTGCATTATGCAAAAGATTGAGTTCTGTTTTGATCATTTGGTTTGATTTTGAACTTAGTCTTTGTACTAGTGTTTTATACATGAACTAACCTTGACTTGTGTTTCAGGTTTAGACACTTAGCGTTAATGGTTGAGTTGCTCACCTTTTGAGATGCAAATTGGATTGTGTTCTGACTTCTTTGTGTTTTGTAGGGATTTAAGTTGATGTGTTGAGCTCATTGCTTCATTTGAGTGCTTGAGCATTGTTCATTGAGTTGTGTAACCGTTGAATGGTTTCACTGTCTATTTTTTGTTTGTGTGACTGAAATATTAACTGTTTAGCTTTTGTACAGGTACCTTAGTTGCTTGATTTTAGCTCTTTCTTGAGCTTTGGATTGTGGTTGATACACCACTTAGGTAGTTATCTTCTTACTTCATGTAGTCTGGAAGTCCTGTCACCTTCTTGGCAGGCATTTTGCTGGCAAGTCCTCCTTATGAGGCTCTGTTTGTGTTTGTTTATATTTGTGCCAAAGACCTCCATGATGAGGCATGTGATACTTGATAAGACCTCTAAGAGAGGCAATTGACGGATAAAAGGGATTAGTAGCCAATCCCCCGTTATTCAGTGAGTCGTTCATTATGCTCGCACTACGTGCTGATGCTCCTGAACACGTACCCAAGATCATTGTCCAGTGTCAGTCAAGTGGAATAGGGTCCCTCTTTCTGGATCCCCATGCTTTCTTTGTCATTGAGCTCACCCAGGCCAGGGTTAAGAGCATGAGGTCTCATCCTCATTACCATCTTTGATCAGCTTCACCCTAACTCTCAATGTTAGTGGTTAAGAGCTCCAAATTACACTTATAGTTTGGCTTGTTTGTCGAGGTTGATATGACCCCTCTTGACTAAAGCCCACCCCTTTGTTTGAGCCTCTTGTATGTATATAGGGTGTGATGTTTGCTTTTGTTGTGTTTGCTTTTGGTGTTTGTTTGTTATTGTTTGGAGTTGGATGTAAGTCCATATATTGGCATTCTGTTTCCTGTCTGTTTTTTAGGAGTTGGATATAAGTCCATATATTGGCATTCTATTTCCTGTTTGTTTTAGGAGTTGGATGTAAGTCCATATATTGGCATTCTGTTTCCTGTTTGTTTTTAGGAGTTGGATGTAAGTCCATATATTGGCATTCTGTTTCCTTTTGTTGTTCTCTTATGAGACTTGTTTGATTTGTTTTTGCCTTGTGCCTTATTCCAAAGGATGGAACTTACTTGGATCATCCATATGATATCAAGAGAGGAACCCTTGTTGTGGCTTTGTTCCCTGTTCCCCCACCTCTTGCATGTTTAGAACCGTCCTTCTTCATCCTTAACCCAAACTAAAATCCTTTTGTGCAAACATTTGACTTTGTTTTCAACATTAGAAACCTAGGCCTTATGCCTTTGATTTTCAAACTTTCTTTTCATAATACTCATTTTGAATTGAATCTTTAAGTCAACTTTGACCATGTTTTGTACATACTTCTAATTGGTAAATATAACCCATTCAAATCTCTTTTGTGGTCCATATGTCCACTTTCTTAATCAATTTTTTCATACATTAGCCATAGATTTGAGTTATCTTAGTGGTTGATGTAAATCTCACCGCATCCTTAGTGGTTGGATTGTAAGCCTTCCATACTTATTATAGGGTTAACCCCTCACTAGTATGTTGAAGCCTTCCTCACATGGTGGATTGTTGGTTTAGGTTGAGTTTTCTCCCTTTGATAACGAAAGACCTTAAGGCTTTTGTTTTAAAATCAATTCACCAATCTTTGAAATTTTTACCCCGAACTACGAGGTTTTGATCCTAATCTTCTTGTTAGAGGGTACGTAGGCAATGGGTTTATCCATCCAAACACAAAATGTAAATAACTTGTATATTCTCTTCTCATCTCTTCAATCATGTTTGCACAAATAAAAATTTTCACAAAACAAATAACCTTTGCAACAAGTGTGAAAAGGGCTCCCTAGGAGTACCTAGGATGTTTTGGGAGCCTAACACCTTCCCATTACATAACCAACCCCCTTACCCAGATCTCTGTTTCTTTTATTAGTTTTTGTTAAAACTTCTTAGGTTTTTGTTCGCTTTCTAACCATTCCTTTGGATAAATAGAAGTGCGGTGGCGACTTGACTTTGTATGATTTACCTTGGATTTAGTCAATATCTCCAATGGTAACGAATACCCCGCTACAGCCATAACGGCATATGAGTTGATTCTTAATAAACTTCACTACCACCTGCCTGGTCACACTTACATATGATGCCGCTTCCTGTCTTTCACAGATGCCCCGGGCGGGTAAATCTGGTTATGAAGGAAACACTTGATATCATGATACCATGGCTTATCATCCTTCACCTCTTCTACTGCAAACACATGAGCTGGTCTGTCCAAGTGCATCACAGTGATATTGGGGACTTTATTCCAAAGTTTAACCACAATCATCGAAGCAAGTGTAGCAAGAGCGTATGCCATCCGATTCTCATCTCGAGGAATATGATGAAAATCAACCCCAGTAAAGAACGTTGAAATCCTCCTCGCATAATCCCTATATGGAATGAGACCAGGCTGATTCGTTTCCCATTCACCCTTAATCTGGTTAACAACGAGGGCCGAATCACCATATACATCAAGATGCTTGATCCTTAGATCAATGCACTCCTCCAATCCCATAATACAAGCTTCATACTCAGCCATATTATTCGTGCATTTGAAAGTTAGCCTTGCTGTAAAAGGAATATGTGTGTGTTGAGGAGTAATAATCACTGCCCCAATACCATTTCCATAATGATTTACAGCGCCATCAAATACCATACTCCATCTGGAACCAGGCTCTGGTCCTTCATCGAGTGTAGGCTCATCACAATCTTTCATTTTCAAATACAGAATCTCCTCATCTGGGAAGTCATACCGAACTGACTGATAATCTTCAATCGGCTGATGTGCCAAGTGGTCAGCCAAAATACTACCTTTGATAGCCTTCTAAGCTCGGTACTCAATATCATACTCAGATAACAACATTTGCCAACGAGCAATCCTCCCTGTTAAAGCAGGCTTCTCAAAGATATACTTGATTGGATCCATTCTGGATATCAACCAAGTCGTATGATTCAACATATACTGGCGTAAGCGCTTAACAGCCCAAGCCAAAGCACATCATGTCTTCTCAAGCATTGAATATCGAGACTCACAATCAGTGAACTTCTTGCTCAAGTAGTAAATAGCATATTCTTTCTTTCCTGATTCGTCTTGCTGACCAAGGACACAACCCATTGAGTCTTCAAGAACAGTCAGATACATGATTAATGGTCTTCCTTCCACGGGTGGAGACAGGATCGGAGGTTCAGACAGATACTCTTTAATACTGTCGAAAGCTTTCTGGGAATCCTCGGTCCAATCATGGGATTGATCTTTCCGGAGGAGCTTGAATACCGGCGTACATATGGCAGTCATGTGGGATATGAATCTGGAAATATAATTCAAGCGGCCAAGAAAACCTCGGACTTGCTTCTCAGTTTTGGGCGCAGGCATCTCTTGTATTGCTTTGACCTTTGCAGGATCAACCTCAATACCTCTTTCACTGACAATAAAGCCCAATAACTTGCCGGAAAGGACTCCAAATGTACACTTGTTAGGATTCAGATGGAGCTTGTATTTCCTCAAACGCTGAAAAGGCTTCGACAGGTGCTCTACATGTTCAACTTTCGTTCTTGACTTAGCGATCATATCATCAACATATACCTCGATTTCCTTGTGCATCATATCATGAAACAAGGTGGTCATAGCTCGTTGATACGTGGCTCGGGGGTTCTTCAAACCGAAGGGCATCACTCGATAACAGAATGTTCCCCAAGGTGTGATGAATGTTGTCTTCTCCATATCCTCTGGTGCCATTTTAATCTGATTATATCCGGAAAATCCATCCATAAATGAGAAGACATTGAATTTAGCTGTGTTGTCTACCAACATATCAATATGTGGTAGAGGAAAATCATCTTTTGGACTAGCTTTATTCAAGTCCCTATAGTCCACACACATCCGGACTTTTCCGTCTTTTTTAGGCACGTGCACAATATTGGCCACCCATTGAGGGTATGTAGAAGTCACCAGAAACCCCGCATCAATTTGCTTCTGAACCTCCTCTTTGATCTTCACTGCCATATCAGGATGAGTTCTTCTGAGCTTCTGCTTCACAGGCACGCACTCAGGCTTCAAAAGTAGGAAATGTTGCACCATATCTGTATCTAGACCAGGCATGTCTTCATATGACCAGGCAAAGACGTCAACATACTCTCGCAGCAATTCAATCAACCTCTTCTTAACAGATTCCTCTAGAAGTGCCCCAATCTTTACTTCTCGCACACAATCTTCAGACCCCAAGTTGACTATTTCCAGATTCTCAAGATGCGGCTGAATGATCTTCTCTTCATGCTCAAGTAGACGGGTAATCTCGTTAGGAATCTCTTCAACATCATCTTCTTCCTCCTCAAATACAGGGAATTCAAAGTTGGGAGATGGTGTTGGGTCATTATGTTCAATGGGTTTGATCAACCTGCATAATGATTTTGGATATGAAGAGATTTAGAATTCAAACAAGGCAAATCATTATGCATATGAAAAAATTGATTTTATTCTATTTTTAGGTTTTATGTGATCACCAATTTCATGCAAAAAGCGAAAAGGGAAAATAATTGGAAAACAAACATTTAACATGAATCTATTGAATGAAAATATCATTGTATTTATGCGCCAACAATGTCATCACTCCTCCTTTTGGCATGGGAGGAGGGTTTTCAAACACAATGAACATTACTTTGACTTATGGATAATTGTTGGAATATCCACAGCGACCCAATTATTGCAGATTCCCCTAGGGATGACGAAGTTGCCAGAATCCTCTTCGTCTTCCTCCAAGATGGCAGCAGCCTCCTCGCCTTGACTGGTGTGGATGAACCCTCCACTCTTGAACAACCCTTGCGTATTGAAAACCCCATATGAATAACCTATGCCAACCCGAGATTTGTTGTCTTCCAGCTCAATCATTTTTTCTAAACCAGCGGTTGCACCACGCTCAATGGCCAACTTTGCATCTTTATAGGAAGCAAATGAAGGAGTTCTCTTCTCAATAGGTTCAGCAATAGATAAAGCTTGGAAAGGAGTTCCAACTTCATCCTCAACATCTATGTATGAGAAGGAAGACACATGGCTAACCAGGAGAGCCTTTTCTCCCCTACCACCATCAACTTCTTATTCTTCACAAATTTCAGTTTCTGGTGTAGGGTGGATGTCACGGCGCTCGCCTCATGAATCCATGGTCTGCCTAAGAGACAGCTATACAATGGGTGAATGTCCATAACTTGGAAGGTAATCTGGAAATCACTTGGTCCGATCTTGATTGGGAGATCAACTTCCCCAATCACAACTTTGTGAGACCCATCGAAAGCCTTCACAACTACTTCACTCTGCCTCATGGGAGGCCCTTGATATGACAGTTTTGAGAGAGTGGATTTTGGCAATACGTTTAATGATGACCCAATGTCCACCAGCACATTGGACATGGCATCATCTTTGCAACCCATAGATATATGTAATGCCAAGTTGTGGTCTCTTCCCTCCTCGGGGAGATCAGAGTCACAAAAACTCAAGTTGTTACAAGCAGTAATGTTTGCAACAATGCTATCGAATTGTTCTATCGTGACATCGTGATCCATATATGCTACATCCAAAACCTTCTGCGGAGCCTCTCGGTGTGGTTCTGAATTCAAAAGCAGGGATAACACCGATATTTTGGATGGTGTTTGTAGAAGTTGGTCTACAACATTGTACTCGCTTCTCTTGATGAGCTTCAGCATCTTATCACAGTCTTCTTTCATATTTCCACTTGAGCCAACAAAAGCAGGAGTTCTCAATGTAGAGGAGGGCTTAACAACAGGTGCCAGATTCAGAGTGCTCACAACATTCCCAATCGGGCGTTCAACAGAATCAGTATTAGCTTGGGGCTTTGGCGGTGCTGAAAATACACGACCGCTACGGGTCAGACCGCTAACATCCCCAATATTAACGACAGCTGAAGATGGCAAGGACACCTCTTTCCCATTTTCCACCGCAACAGTATTGTAGTGATAGAGGACCGCTTTTTCGGAAGAGTACGGTACTGGTCCGACTGGCTTGATGGTTAATGCGGGAGAAACCTTCTGCTTGCTACCATCAGACTTGATGATAACAGGTTCAGGGATCCGGAATACTGGAGAAATTACGTTGACCTCATCAGCATCTTCATCAACATTTCTGTTTTGAAGGATCTCAATAACTCCTTCATCCAGCATTTCTTGAACATCTTTGCGCACCTGGCGACAACCTCTTTGATTGACAGAACATACTCGGCATCTATCGTGGTCATTCTCATAATGACTATAATCACATAGCAAGCGATGCATCTCGACCAGAGATTGTCGAATATGACTGACATATTTGACTTTGTACTTTCCAGGGCAGCCCTGGACCATGTTGACAGACTTCCCATGCTCGGGCAATGGGTTCTTCTTCACGTTAGGACCTACGTCCTCGAAACACATAATGCCACACCTCACAAGGTCTTGAACCTTGGTCTTCAAAGGGTAACAATTCTCAACGTCGTGGCCGGGAGCACCAGAATGGTAAACACAGTGTAATTCGGGCTTATACCACCACTAGGGGTTAGCAGGTATAGCTGGTGGGTCTCGCGGAGTAATCAACTTCCTCTCTATCAAAGAGGGATATAATTCTACATACGTCATCGGAATAGGATCGAAGGTGACCCTTTTCCTCTCGTAACTCGTGCTAGTTTGATTACTGTTTCGAGGCTGGTAGGCTTGCTGTTGCGGACGGTGCTGTTGATGTTGATATTGCGGATGTGGATGCTGATTTTTGTTATGTTGCTGGTGTAAGACCCAATTTTTTGACCCTAAGATCCCTCGTGGCATCATAGCATAGCATTGCATAAGCCTCAAGGATCAGTAAGCATCTTGTGCTTCTTTACCTGTGGGTAGGATATCTTGAGAGTGGTTCTTTGATCACCAAGCATGTGTGCATTATATATCTTTGCTTTTCTCATTTGTTCACTAACCAAAAGTAGCAAAAATATGTCATTAACCTTTGTTACTTGCAGCTTAAGCAGTCAATAGGTCAAGCACATCAGGTGAATCCATGGTACAAGAGATGAGGTTTCTCCTTGAGATGAGGATCATGTGATCATTTTAAGAGATTATATGAGCTAGAGGTTCATTTTGGAGCAAATTTGCCAAGTGGTTGAAGCCCAAGTTCATCAGGCAATTTCAGGTCATCTGAGGACCATATGGTCAACTGAACAGTCAAATTGAAGGCTTTGAGGTGTGGGAAATGATCTGAGACATCCCATTCATGTTCAAACAAGGCCTATTCATCATGTCAAACATTTATATTGAAGAATTTGAAGCCAGTGCAAAATTTTCCCAAAATGGAAAGTGACTTGTAATTTCAAGTTTCCAAAAATGGCAAGTTTTTGGTCCACATTCAACTTGACTTTCCAACATCAAAGAAGCTTCAAATGAATTTTTGTCCAACATGAAAGTTGAAGATCTCTCTCTCCCATTTCCAAAAAGTCCAAGATCATGAGCATATGATGAATGGTTAAAGAGTTATGATCCAATCATTGCCAAGTGTGCTTGAAACTTCAAAATGCCATAACTTTTGATCCATAACTCCAATTTGAGTCCCTCTTTTTGCACATTGCTCCTCATGACATATATTTTCCAAATCATACATTGATTTGCATGAAATTTCATCACATGACCATTTGCTCCTTCATGAACATTTTGGAGGGAAATTTGCAAATTCAAATTTGGTGCATCATATGAACAAAATACCATTGCCAACATGTGCATGAGATGATTTTGAATGATTTTGAGCATCCATACAGCAATGTTCACGTCCAAATTTGCATGGCACCTCACATTTTTCAATTTTGGTCATACACCTTATTTTTCTTAATCTCAATTAACCAATGCAAATGTGGATTAGCAATGTGATTAGGATAGAGTATAAATGCCAAATCATAACAGAATTCTGGAGTTTTTTGAACATTCTAGATCCAAAATCTCTTTTCCCTCCATTTTTGCTCTCAATTGAAACTTCAAATTTTTTCACATAAGCCATTGATTTTATTGGATATTCTTGTTCTCTGATCATCATTGAGTGCAGATCAAGCTCTTGATTGAAGAATTCGAGCCAGAATCAAGCTGTGCAAGCTCAAGAACATGAAGATAGAAGTTGAAATCTGAGCTAGATCTAAGCCATTCCAAGCTTCAATTCACGCACAAAGCTTCACAATATCATCTCAGGATTGGATCTACACACTTGCAAGGCCTTGAACACGCTGATTTCAGTGATTGCTCTTCAAGAGGTTAGGTTTTCAAATCTCTTAATTCTCCACTTTATGCACATAATGTTGTAGATCCTTGATTGCTGATCACACTGATATAATTTTCATGAAAAATGGTGAAGAATTGACTGAGTAATGTTGATTTAAAGTTTTGAATGTGAAAATGTTTTCCTTCGATTCTCATGATCCATGGACTGTTAGGCCAAAATGATGTTAGATTTGTGTTCCTCATCTGATAAGCTTTCGAACCATGTATACATTGCCTTGTTCTGGAAAAAAATTGTGTGCTCTACTGTAGCGCCACCGTCTTCATGAAGAAGACGGTGGAAACCACCGCTAGCCTGGCCGTGCATGAACAGTTAGGGTTTTCTGGTTCAGTTTTTCAAAAACACTGTTAGCCCGCTATTATCCAATGTATCCTGTGTTCGATTCCATACGAGAGCGCTTTTTTTTTCATTCCAATTCCTCTTAGCCTAAACGCTGTCGTTTTGTATGAGGCGCGCCTATAACCAATGTGTACTGAGTTCGATACTGCATGAATGCATTTCCAAATTTCCATATTCACTTCCATATTATTTCATGTTTTCACATTTTATTTCATTTTATTCATGATAATTGTAAAAATCACCAAAAATAGCATGTTGATCCAATTAATTCCAAATTTTTTCTACATGATCATGTGAATGTCTATTATTTTGTGATGTTGATTTTATGATTTTATCATTTCTGGAATTTTAAATGTGATTGATCCTTTGAACATATATGCAAATGTGACATGCTTCATTCATTCTATTGTGAAATGCTCATACATTGGCCAATTGATTTGAAATTTGGTATGCTGATTCCCATCATGATACATGATTTTTGAGGCTTGGTTGTGCATTTTTAGCAATTTTCGTCTCTATTTTAGGCATGTGGAAGTATGGTGTGACAATGTGTGTCACACAATTTGATGTTGATCTTAATCATTTTCATATCCATATCAATTGAGCTCTTCTGTTTCTAATTTTTTGCATGATGCTTGTGTTTGACATGTTGTATGCTCATAAAAAATTTCATGATCATTTGATTCATTTATGTTTTAATATGGAATTTTGATTCTTGATATCCAATTATGTGCTTTGAAATTGCCTTTTCCATATCTTGCTCATGTGATGACTTTGCTTGATGCTTTAGACTTGGTCCTTTTTAGGACATGTTCTTACTTGTTTAAATAAGATTCATGAGAAATATTGGTTGCTGTTTTGACTTTTTGCTTTGCCTTTGACCCTAGTCTTTGTACTAGTGGTTTGGACTCACATTTGAGCTTTGTATTTCAGGTTCAAGCATTTAGCCTCATGGTTGATGTTGCCTCATCATTTGAGCTTTGCTATTTTGCTTTTGTTTGCTAACCTTTGGTTATTTTGTAGGTCCTTTGGTAGTGAATCACTTGAGTGTTTGCCTCTTGTGGCTTACATGTTGTACATATTGGGAATGTCTGACTGTTGTTATCTGTTGGTTGTTTGTCTGAATATCCTACTGATTGTTTAGCTTTTCATACAGGTACCTTAGCTGCTTTAAGTTCATTATTTGAACTTTCCTTTGCTTGTGGTTGGCATACCACTTAGGTAACCTCTTTTCTCCATGTAGTCTGGAAGCGCTGTCGTTTCTGTTTGGCTGGCATTTGGCTGAAGTCCTCCTTAAGAGGCAATGTTTTTGATTGTTTACATTTGTGCTCAAGACCTCCTTGTCGAGGCATACATGTTAAGTCCTCCTAAGTGAAGAGGCAATTGGCAGATAGAAGGGATTTGCAATCAATCCCCTACTAATCGTTTGAGTCGTTCATTATGCTCGCACTACGTGCTGAAGCTCTTGAACCTAACCCAAGATCATTGTACATCGAGTCAGTCATGTGGAGTAGAGTTCCTCATTCTGGACTCCCACACTTTCTTTGATTCAAGCTCGCCCAGGCCAGGGTTAAGAGCTATGAGGTCTAATCCTCATTTCCCATTTCATCTGCTTCACCCTAACTCTCAATGTTAGGGTTAAGAGCTCAAAACACCCATACAGTACCGGCTTGTTTGTCGAGGTTGATATGACCCCTTGACTAAAGCCCAACCTTGTCTGAGCCTCTTGTTTGTGTATAGAGTGTGTTAATTGATTGATGTGATTGCTTGTGTTTGCTTTGCATATTATGCTTGCATATTGCTGTTGCATATTGTTGTTGCATATTGCTTTTGCATTTGTTATTTGTTTTGTTTGAGGAGTCAGATGTAAGACCATTGATTGGCTATCTGTTTCCTGTTCATATTGGGGAGCTGGATATAAGACCATTTATTGGCACTCCATTTCCTTTCCTGTTTTGTTTTGTGGAGTCAGGTGTGAGACCATTGATTGGCTATCTGTTTCCTGTTGTTTTGTTTTGAGGAGTTAAATGTAAGTCCAGCTATTGGCATTTTGTTTCCTCTATGTTGTTCAGGAGTTAGGTATAAGTCCATTGATTGGCATCCTGTTTCCTATTCTTTGTTCAGGAGTTGGAAGTAAGACCATTGATTGGCATTCCATTTCCGTTGTTGTGGAGTTGGATATAAGTCCATTGATTGGCTTTCCGTTTCCTCTTTTTTGCTTATTGCTTTGCTTGTGCTTGTTGCCTATTCCAAAGGAACCATTTGGATCATCTACATATGATCTCGAGAAAGGAACTCCTAATGAAGTTATGTTCATCATCCTCCCACCTTTTTGCTCTTAAAACCTCCATTTGCATGTTAACCCAAACCAGAAAACTATTGTGCAAACATTTTCACTTGTTTTCAAAGCTAGAAACCTAGGCCTTATGCCTTTGATTTTCAAATTTCACTTTCATAATACTCATTGTGAATTGAATTCTAATCATACCTTGACTTCATTTTTGTGAATACTTCTAATTGGTTAATTCCACTCACTCAATTGCTTTTGTGGCTCTAGTCCACTTCTTAATCAAGTTTTCATGCATTATCCATAGATCTTAATTATCTTAGTGGTTGATGTGAATCTCACCTTTTGTCCTTAGTGATTGAATAGTAAGACTTCCATGCTTATTATAGGGCATAGTCCCTCACTAGCATGTTGAAGTTGTTCTCACATGGTGGACTTGTGGTTGTTCAGGTTGAGTTTTCTCCTGTGGATAATGAAAGACCTTAAGGCTTTTGTTTAAAATCAATCAATTCACTTTCGAAATTTGTTACCCGAACTACGGGGTTTTGATCCTTATCTTTCATGAGAGGGTACGTAGGCAATGGGTTCATCCATCCAAACACAAAAATAATTAACTTGTACATTCTTTTCTCATCCCTTCAATCATGTTTGCACAATAAATATTTCATAAACATTAACTTTTTGCAACAATTTGTGAAAAGGGTTCCCTAGGAGTACCTAGGATGTTGTGGGTGCCTAACACCTTCCCATAGCATAATTACCCCCTTACCCAGATCTCTGACCTTTTATTAGTTTTCTCTTTGCAAAACTTCTTAGGCTTTTGTTCGCTTTCTAGCCATTCCTTTGGATAAATAGAAGTACGGTGGCGAATCTATCTTTGTATGATTTACCTTGGATCTAATTAATATTTCCAATGGTGACGATTACACCGCTACAACTGGTACTGTTGATTATCTCTGAAAATAGGTCCTATATGAGCCACCTGGTGCTGGTTACCGGCGGGACGCACGGTCTTCCTCCTCACAGAGGGTCTTCTTGATTTCACATGGGAGGTCACATCATGTGCCTCTCCATCTTTCTTCTTCGTGAACGACCCATAGCGTTTGGTAGAAGAGCCTTTTTCTCTAGTCAGACGTCCTTCTCTAACCCCTTCTTCTAGACGCATCCCCATATTCACCATCTCGGTGAAGTCAGAAGGAGCGCTAGAGATCATCCGCTCATAATAAAAAGAACTTAAGGTCTTCAAAAAGATCTTAGTCATCTCTTTCTCTTCTAGCAGAGGCACGATCTGTGCTGCTAACTCTCGCCACCTCTGGGCGTACTCTTTGAATGTTTCCTTGGCCTTCTGGGACATGGCCCTCAATTGATCCCTATCGGGAGCCATATCCACATTGTACTTGTACTGTTTGACGAAGGCCTCGCCAAGATCGTTGAAGGATCGGATGTTCGCACTGTCTAAACCCATGTACCAACGCAGAGCAGCACCGGACAGACTGTCCTGAAAGTAGTGGATGAGCAATTGGTCGTTGTCAGTCTGAGTCGACATTTTCCTAGCGTACATGACCAGGTGGCTGAGAGGGAAAGTATTTCCCTTGTACTTTTCAAAGTCAGAGACCTTGAATTTCACAGGGATCTTTACATTAGGAACCAAGCAGAGTTCGGCAGCAGACTTGCCGAAAAGATCCTTTCCTCTGAGAGTTTTCAATTCTTTGCGAAGCTCAAGAAATTGATCGTTCATAGCATCCATCTTCTCATAGACGTCTGGGCCCTCAGACGGCTCAGAGTGATAGATGGTGTCGTCTACTCTGGGCAGAGTATGCACGACAGGAGGGGGAACAACAAGGACCGGGCTAGATGTCGGTATAGAAGCAAAGGTGGGAGCAGGACCCTCAGGCATGAAATTGGGAGGCATCCCCCACGGGAATCCGGTTGGCATGGCCGTTAGAGCAAAGTGTGCACTGGCTGCAGGCACAGTCGAGGAGACAATCTCAGAGATGACTGTCCTCTAGGGACGAGTTGAAGGTGTCGGAGAAGACTGGCTCTGGGCAGTCATGAATGACTCCATCAAGGCACTTAATCTGGCCACTTTCTCTTTCAGCTCGCGGTTCTCTTGTTCCAAATGATCCATTAGTCTTGAAATATTGGCTCTGGTGTAGTACCGGTGAGTCAGCTTGTCTTCAAAATAAATGAAGAATACAGAGTTAGACCACAGGACAAGAAGCCGGGAACAAAACCTGCTTATGCACATGATGCATGCAATGCTCGTGCATATGATTTGTTTTTATTTCAAAGGAACTTTAGAGTTCTATTTGCAACTTTTGGAAATATTACATTCTTTATCACATATGGAAATATTTTGTCAATAACATCTGGGAAATAGTTTTTCATCAAAGAAGTACAACATTGGTAACCACATACAAGAGAAATGGGAAATAATCATCTTATGGATCCCTAGAAACAATCTTCCAAAGCTCGGGACACAGGAAGATAAGATGCATAAAGCCTCTTCACCTCTTCCTCATAGGCTGCCTCCATATCCGCCTTCTCCTTGGCGAGTCGCTCATACTTCCTCTTCCAAAACATGGAAGACTGAGGAAGTAGAGAAGTCCATGCATCGTCAGGATCATCAATAACCTGATGCTCGAGAAACTCAATCAAAGCATCCTTCTTCTTGATCTGCTGAAGTAACTCCTCTCGTTCACGGATCCAAGCACGTGATCGGTCTTCGTCTCTCAACTTCTCTACTCCTTGGTTAGGGAGGGTTGAAGGCCCATCCATAACCAAAGGTATAGGTCTTGGATACTCGTAAGGCATGAGATAATCAAACGCTCTCTTCCTAACCCAAGTAGCGTAAGGCTCCAAAGCAACACAATTATTAGGGCCTAACTCTTTCCTTCCTTTCCTATGAATCTTGCGCCAAACGCGGACCATTCTGCCCTTCAAGCCTTGGGGATCTTTACCCTCCTGAAAGAACACACCTTCTAACAGAACGTTATTGGTTTTATCCTTTAGGGGGAACCCAAGCTGACGACGAGCCAAAATAGGGTTGTAATTAATCCCACCACATGTACCAAGAAGAGGTACATTGGAGAATTCACCACAAGAGTCGATAGTCTGCACACCATCATACACACGGTTATACCAAGAGATATCATCATTAGTGAGAGACATAAGTCTCGTGGACCACCGTAGACATCCCTTGTTCTCCTTGAAGGTGACCGTCTGCGGTAAGTGAGAAATAAACCACTTATACAACAGAGGCAAACAGCACACGATGTCACCACCACCTTTTGCATTCCTCATGTGCAAAGAAAAGTAAGTGTCACCCAACAGAGTCGGAACGGGATTGAGAGTAGAGAAAATCCTAATAGCGTTCACATCCACAAACTTGTCAATGTTGGGGAACAACACTAACCCATAGATGGGAAGTACAAATAGGGCCTCAAAGGCATCCTCACTCATGGTCTTCCCATACATCGTAGCTTGAGCAATGAGGAACTCAGAAGGAAGACCTTAGAATAGCACCCCTCCTAAGTGCAATGGAGGTCACTCTCCTAGGCCATGGTCCTTCATGATCAACCGTTGACCCCATCAAGGTAAGTATTCCTCAGCACATGATTCATCCAATGTTATCATTAGAGATATTGACTAAATCCAAGGTAAATCATACAAGTCGAGTCGCCACCGCACTTCTATTTATCCAAAGGAATGGTTAGAAAGCGAACAAAAACCTAATAGTTTTAACAAAAACTAGTAAAAGAGAAATATAGATCTGGGTAAGGGGGTTGGTTATGTAATGGGAAGGTGTTAGGCACCCAAAACATCCTAGGTACTCCTAGGGAGCCCTTTTCATATTTGTTGTAAGGTTGTTGTTTTTGTGAAAATTTGTTTGTGCAAACATGATTGAAGAGATGAGGAGAGAATATACAAGTTATTTACATTTTGTGTTTGGATGGATAAACCCATTGCCTACGTACCATCTTAAAAAAGATTAGGATCAAAACCTCGTAGTTCGGGATAAAAAATCTCAAAAGTGAGTTGGTGAATTGATTGGTCCAAAAGCCTTAAGGTCTTTTGTTATCCAAGGGAGAAAACTCAACCTAAAACCATAAATCCACCATGTGAGGATAACTTTAACATGCTAGTAAGGGGTTAACCCTATAATAAGCATGGAAGACTCATTGTCCATCACTACGGATATAGGTGGGTATTACATCTACCACAAAGATAACTCAAACCTAGTAGCTAAAGGTTATGGAAAATTTGATTAAGAAAGTGGCCATTGAAACCATAAAAAGACAATTGAATGGGTTATATTTACCAATTAGAAGTATATACAAAATGGTCAAAGTTGACTTAGAAGTTCAATTCAAAATAAGTGTTATGAAAAGAAGGTTTGAAAATCAAAAGCATAAGGCTTAGGTTTCTAATGTTTGAAAATTACGGTTAAATGTTTGTACAAAACTTTTGACTTGGGTTAGAGTGGAGGGAAGAAGAAGAAGAATGGCTAAGTCCTAAGTAAAGCAAAAAGGTGAGGCATAAAGAAGCAAAAACCACAATGGAGTTCCTCTCTTGAAATCATATTGATGATCCAAGTAGCTCTCATCCTTTGGAATAAGCAATCACACAAAGCATAAACTCAAACCACAATCAAATAAACTCTTGGAAAAACTCCTCAATGTATCTTGGATCTCTCTCTCTTAGGAGCTCATAGCAATGGTTCCTCAATTTGTCTCAAGTGGGAATCCCTAGCACAAAGACAACACACATCAAAAAGTTCTATTAACAATCAAAGAATGGACAAGAGGGAGTTTAGAATGTGGTCCTTTCAATGTTCATCTTCAAGCTTTAAGCACTCTAAAGGCATGAGGCCTAGTTGCTCTTTGACATTTAAGCATTCTAAAGGCATGAAGGTGAAAATAGAATGTACCAATCCATGTGTATTGACCAAATGACATTGAAAGTCAAAGTCAAACAATGAGGAATCAGAAGTGAGATGAAGATTGGAGATCAAACAATAAGCAAAATATTTTTAGCATCTTTAATATTAAAATAAACTTGAATTAAAAATAAAAGAAAGGTCAAACTTCAAAATCACTTCACATCAACCTTGAAAGGTCCAAGTAATTTATCCCAAGTTCGATAAGGTCAAACAAAGTTTGACAAAAAAATTCAGCATTTTTAAAAGTCAGAAACTATTTTTAATCAATTAAAAATGAATAAAAATAACCTAATTGAACTAAAATCTCAAATATATCTCAAATTAATTAAAAAATTGATTAGAATATTTTTCATTGATCCATCATCATTCAAATAGGTGAGGAAAATATTTTTGTATTTTTTGAATATCAAAAACTATTTAAAATGAATTAAAAATAACCAGAAAAGAGAAAATTCACAAAAAATATCAAATGATAAAATAAAAAATATTAAAAATCAGAATTAGAAACTAGAAATTATTTGAAGAAGAATGCAATTGGTCCCATAATTTTTGGACCAATAATAAAAGAGATATGGATTTTTGAAATAAAAGGAAATAAAAAAAATAAAATCAGAAAATCAAAAATGCCAAAAATCCAGAGGCGTCAGATCTGGATTCATTAATTGACGTGGCATATCTGAAGGCAGGGAGACGCGCGTGCATGGTGTACTTGAGTCAACAACATCACACATAGCCTTTACAAAAGTCATAACATTGGATGCATGAGATTCAATCTGGAAATAGGAATGGACGCTCCTGATTGAATCTGGAGACCAAACGGTGGCCAGCGCCACCGTCTTCTCCGGCCAACCTCTGACCATGTCCAAAATTTGCAGAGCTTCAAATGGAAACCAAAACGCACGATCCATACATCTTTGGAAAGCTGGGATGATGTACATCATCCCTGTGCCACACAATTCCACTTTAGATCTCTATATTGAGAGAAATCAGAGATGGAAGTTCTGTGGTGTTCATCATGAACTTAATGGATTTCAAAAATTAAATGCACAGTCATGATGCCTCTATTGAGAGGACTTCTGCCATCACAAGATCCAAGTAAATAAGTCAATATATGATGAGTTTCGAAGAAAATACCAGTTGAAGAACAAACTTGAATTCTGGAGATTTGAGCTTGATTCCTTGCTTTCTTTATCAAAACAGAAGATCAATGGAGTAAAGGATGAAGGTCTAGAAGCTTTAGATCCAAGGATTCAACCAGATGTAGTTGAATTTTGGATCTGAAAAAAAATGAAGAAAAGTGAAATAGCTTCTTTGGTGAGGTTGGGGAATCACTTCAGCAGGGTTTCAGGCGCCTTTAGGTTGGCTTATGATGGAGGTATGTACCTCTATTTATAGCAAAACCTGATGCAAGCAAGGTGAATTTCTTGTGCATGAAAGTTGAAGGCCTCCATGCATGGGCCTGTACAGGCGCATGGAGGGCCCAAAAGCCAATGCAAATAGATGCTGAAATGATTTGGAGAAGGTTTGGACGTGTGGTTTGCACTCCAAATGCTTGCATATGAAGTTTCACCATGTTATGCATAATTGAACCAAAAACTTCCCCTCCTCGAAAATACCAATTGCCAAATCCAAATATGATCATGTGAGTAATGGTTGGAAAGGTTTTGATGTAAGGAACAATTGTTATGTTGGGAAAAAATCCATTTGAGGTGTGGAAATTGGTGAAATTGGAGTTTAAAGTGCAAGGTGCAAAACATGTAAAGGCAAAGTTTCTAAATTTGGCCAATGTTCAAGCCCTCCTGTTTTGATGATGCAAGCCTCAAATCAAAACACCGCCAACATAAAAGTTGTAGATCTTTTCAAGACAATTAAAATGGAATTACATTTTGCATCATTTGGATTTTTTATGAGAGAGTTATGGGCGCTTGAAGTTGGACTTTTTTGCTTTTTAATGCATTTGGCCCAAAAGGACCTATAATGTCTTGCATTATCACATGTATTTCCTTGGAGATTTTGAAATTTTGTTCAACATAACATTTGAATTAGACATCTTAAGCTTTCCAATGCATTTGATCCCACCTGAAAATCATAAAAAATGAATGAGTTATGACCTTGGGAAGTTGACCCAAAATTAGGGTTTCAATCAAAATGACCTATAATGTATTGGAATGGGAGATGGCCTTCCAAGCTTCAAATCAATTTTTGATGAACATGAAAGTTGTTCATATTGTCCTTAAGAACATTGTTTCTTTTAGAAACATTTACATTTGACCAACACATAGAAAGTTAGGCCTCAATGCATTTCAAAATAGTCAGATGAATTGACTGATCAACTTCTCAAGTCCATGACTCATGTATTGATGAATTGATGATTGAGGACCCTCAAATAAGTTCAAATATGCATGAAATGAATAATTAAAGAACTTCCCTTTATTGTATTTGACCATGGGCTGAGGTTGCTTCAAGAGCAAGGCATTGTGGTGCACAGATGAATTAGGGTTTCTTTGAGGAACCAACCTCAAACCCTTTGACTTGCTTTGATCAAAATGATGAATTGAGATGCTAGGGAGGAATATTTGATGGATGAGAGCTTTGGGAACCATTATCATGCTTTCTTTTATCTCCTCTTGACTATATCCTTGTACCAATGATCTCCTTGAAGCTTTTGACCTTGTGATTGCTCAAGCTGCAAACAAAAGATGTTAGTGACATATTTTTGTGCTTTTGGTTAGTAAACAAAATGAGAAAAGCAATGATATACAATTGAAGCATGCTTGGTGATCTCAAACCACTCACAAGAGGTCCCACCAAAAGGCAAAGGGAACCAAGATGCTAATGATCCTTGAGGCAATGCAAATGCAATGTTATGATGCCATGAGGGATCTTAGGGACAAAATTGGGGTCTTACAGATGCCCCTATTTAAGGTCATTCTAGACGGAGAAGTGAAGGTTAAAATCTTCGTCTCGACGGGGTAGAATGGGCTTAAATAATAACAAAGAGACGAATTTTGGTCCCTAAGAGACCTCATGATGCAGATGTATGCATACAAATGGTAAAACTCTGTGGGGATAGGTCCACAAAGGCAAAAATCAGGAGGAAACCGATGATTCCTATGGGACAGAGACTCTACCGGGGAGTAAAGGGATGAAAACGCATGAGCAGGTCACAACTTGAAACTTGCTGAGAGACACAGAGAGAATCCATGAAATAAATCAATGGAAGGACTCGAGCTGACTCGAAGGTGCATGTACTGGGGAATATGCCAATACAGCAAAAAATTATCCGTAACGGATACTTCGGATAACAATCCGGACTCAAGTGGGGATGTCCACTAAGGACTCAGCTGAGGAAAACAAATGAGGTATTACCGGTTACTGGGTAATAAGCTCAAAGAGAGATCATGTGATCCTACCGGTATAAGGGTGAGGGAAAACATGCTCCGGGAGAATGAATATCTAAGACCGGTATAAGGGTGAGAGATATCAATCATCCAAAACATCCGAGGAAGACCTAAAAGGTATAATTCAACTCAGGAAAATCTGACTCCACAAGGGACAAAAAGTCATAATAGGGAGCAGAAGGAAGGAACACCAGGGATGCCGGTTACTGGGCATATAATAGGTGACCAACCAAAGTGTGAATTGGGGAATGTTCCCAAGACACTCATCATCCAAAAAGAGGGCAAAAAGCAAACTCGATTATGGGATGGACATTCGATTCCTAAACATGGATACGAATCTTACTCAACTGGGGAAGAACCAAAGGTTTCGACCAAAGAGTGCATGAGATATATTACCTATTACCGTCAGAACGTAGATAATATACTCGCATGGAAGATTATCCACAACCGGTTACTGAGTTAATAAAGGATAAATCGACCGACAAAGAAAGGCATCGGGATACCGAAACTAGGTATATAATGATGACCATTCAAGGGGAGCAACAAACATTACCGGCAATCGGTATATGAAAGATGATTTGCTGGGGATAAATTGCCTAATCAGAGCAATTATCCAAGAGAATGATGGAATATCAATTACCGAATATTGGATAATGATAACTGTCAAGGAGGGGATTACCTCTACCGGATATTGGGTAGAAAACCACTGAAGAGTAATCGTCATCGATTAGGATGAACAAAAG
Source organism: Lathyrus oleraceus (assembly GCF_024323335.1). NCBI lineage: Eukaryota > Viridiplantae > Streptophyta > Magnoliopsida > Fabales > Fabaceae > Lathyrus > Lathyrus oleraceus. The sequence goes on along the minus strand of NC_066583.1, from coordinate 604,248,785 downwards.
GGTTAACTCTGCAAGGGGGGAAAAATAGGGTTTACAACTACCGATATAAGGGTAGAAAACCACAGACTCCGCCGAGGATAAGATGAATGATTACTGATTACTGAGCAATTATTCATTTATACCACGGGGAAACATAGGAAACAGTCACAAGAAACCAATTTAGGATCAAACTAAAGAGGAAAACTGAATCAAGACTCGTCCTGGTGAGGGTATATCTCAACAAGGACTCCCATCCCAATATATGTGTTGGGAGGAAGCAAAAACAACCGTCGTCCACGAGGATATAACTCAGTGGGGAATGCGGGAGGAAAGATAAACACTTTCTGCTTAATGGGTTGACTCTATATTGAGGGATCAGACACCGACATCTGCTTGGGAAATGTATTACCAACTAACAGGGAATAACAAACAAAGATATATGGCAAAGAATGCAATATAAATATCCAAATGTTTGAAGATTATATGCACATATGCGTGGTTTATGTATGATGGATGCTGACAAACAAACATTTCTAACACAAACAGCTCCAAGGAATAAGTACACAAACATCCGGTACTACATCTCAAGAGAGAAAGCCAGGTTCACCGGAGGGTATCCAATATGATGAGGGCAAGAGAAACCAGGAAGCAAAGATCCCTGCAGGGGGATGATCATCAGTCATTCCAGCTGGGGACAGGAGTTATTGCACGGATAAAAATCCGCCGCATAAGTAACTCCACTGGGGAATCTATCCAAGGAGGAAAGGGATTCTGGGGATCAACCACCAAGTGTCGTGCTCACCAAAGAGATCACATCTGCCGAGGAGGAAAGGTTGATACTCTGCTGAAGGGAAGAGTCACCAAACACTCCACCCAGTAGGAAAACCACAAAAGGCTCCGGAGGAAGAAGATACAAACATGCCAGGACTATGGACAAATGTCTTACCCTGTTGGGGATCATACCATCCTTGGGAGAGCACTGAAGATCTCCTAAGTATCCTTTCGTCATTGTGAATGTTCACTTTGTTTAAAAACAAGTTAAAAAATTTCGTTTATTTAAAACGATGATATTTTCTCAATTAAAGCATGCAAAATGTTTGTTGGATAGAAACAAATAAGAGTGCAAATAATTGGATAAAAGGTTCAAATTTATTTGATGGAATGGTAGTCTGTAAATGGCAAGACTCCATAGATCTTTACAAGTTTGAAATTGGTGATATATATTGGAAAAGGGCTACATTGAACATAATGACCATTTCTCCACCAATTCTGAATCCGATGTATTTGAAGCTTCGGTTGATGACGAATGAGCAAGAATCTCTAACGGATGACAAATATAGAATAAAATCTTGTCAGGATGCAGTTACTTGCCAAATTCCTAATTTTTGCCTAGATTGCCCCAGGATGAGGTACTCAATCTAGCGGGATACATATATTCATTTTTTCATGTCTCTAATTTTTGCCTGGATCGCCCTTTCGGGTTTTCAATCCACCGAGACGCTCATTTTTGCCTAAGTCGCCCTTTTGGGTTTTCAACTTAGCGAGCTATTCTGTTTTTATTTTTTAGGCAAAGTATCTCTTGACTGCATCTGAATTCACAGGACGAGTGAAATCCTCCCCATCCATAGTTGTAAGTATCAATGCACCGCCTGAAAAGGCTCTCTTAAGAACATATGGACCTTCATAGTTTGGAGTCCACTTGCCCCTGGAATTGGGCGCGAAAGACAAGACTTTCTTGAGCAAAAGGACACCTTCTCGGAACACACGAGGCTTGACCTTCTTATAAAAGGCTTTCTTCATCCTTTGCTGATATAACTGACCATGGCACATGGCAGTCAATCTCTTCTCTTCTATCAAAATCAGTTGGTCATAACGACTCTGAACCCATTCAGCATCAGTCAACTTGGCTTCCATCAAGACTCACATTGACGGGATCTCCACCTCTACTGGGAGCACAACCTCCATGCCATAGACGAGAGAGAAAGGGGTTTCCCCTGTTGAAGTGCGGACAAATGTATGATATCCATGCAAAGTAAATGGCAGCATCTCATGCCAATCTTTGTACGTAACAACCATCTTCTGTATAATTTTCTTGATATTCTTATTAGTAGCTTCAACAACCCCATTCATCTTGGGTCTGTAAGAAGAAGAATTATGATGTGCTATCTTGAACTCGCTACATAGCTCCTTCATCATCTTGTTGTTCAAGTTAGATCCATTGTCGGTAATGATCTTATCTGGCACACCATAGCGGCATATGAGTTGATTCTTGATAAACTTCACAACCACCTGCCTGGTCACATTTGCATATGACGCCGCTTCAACCCATTTAGTGAAGTAATCAATTGCTACGAGAATGAATCTGTGTCCATTGGCCGCTTTCGGCTCTATCATGCCAATCATGTCGATTCCCCACATGGAGAAGGGCCATGGTGATGAAATCACATTCAGAAGTGTCAGAGGAATATGAATCTTATCCGCATAAATTTGACACTTATGGCATTTCTTCATATATTTGCAGCAGTCAGACTCCATCGTCAGCCAATAGTAGCCTTCTCTCAATATCTTTCTAGCCATGGCGTGTCCATTGGAATGAGTACCAAATGAACCCTCATAGACCTCAGTCATTAACAGGTCTGCTTCGTGTCTATCCACGCATCTGAGAAGCACCATGTCGAAATTCCTCTTGTAAAGCACGTCACCATTGAGGTAAAAACTGCCTGACAATCTCCTCAAAGTTTTCTTATCTTTCACAGATGCCCCATGTACAAGTCCAAAGATTTTTTACATCGAATGGATTTTTGCCCAACATAACAATTGTTCCTTACATCAAAACCTTTCCAACCATTACTCACATGATCATGTTTGGATTTGGCAATTGGTATTTTCGAGGAGGGGAAGTTTTTGGTTCAATTATGCATAACATGGTGGTGAAACTTCATATGCAAGCATTTGGAGTGCAAACCACACGTCTAAACCTTCTCCAAATCATTTCAGCATCTATTTGCATTGGCTTTTGGGCCCTCCATGGGCCTGTACAGGCCCATGCATGGAGGCCTTCAACTTTCATGCACACGAAATTCACCTTGCTTGCATCAGGTTTTGCTATAAATAGAGGTGCATACCTTCATCATAAGCCAACCTAAAGGCGCCTGAAACCCTGCTGAAGTGATTCCCCAACCTCACCAAAGAAGCTATTTCACTTTTCTTCATTTTTTTTCAGATCCAAAATTCAACTACATCTGGTTGAATCCTTGGATCTAAAGCTTCTAGACCTTCATCCTTTACTCCATTGATCTTCTGTTTTGATAAAGAAAGCAAGGAATCAAACTCAAATCTCCAGAATTCAAGTTTGTTCTTCAACTGGTATTTTCTTCGAAACTCATCATATATTGACCTATTTGCTTGGATCTTGTGTTGGCTGAAGTCCTCCCAATAGAGGCATCATGACTGTGCATTTAATTTTTGAAATCTATTAAGTTCATGATGAACACCACAGAACTTCCATCTCTAATTTCTCTCAATATAGAGATCTAGGGTGGAATTGAGTAGCACAGGGATGATGTACATCATCCCAGCTTTCCAAAGATGTATGGATCGTGCGTTTTGGTTTCCATTTGAAGCTCTGCAAATTTTGGACATGGTCGGAGGTTGGCCGGAGAAGACGGTGGCGCTGGTCACCGTCTGGTCTCCAGATTCAATCAGGAGCGTCCATTCCTGTTTCCAGATTGAATCTCATGCATCCAATGTTATGACTTTTTTAAAGGCTATGTGTGATGCTGTTGACTCAAGTACACCATGCGCGCGCGTCTCCCTGCCTTCAGATATGCCACGTCAATTAATGAATCCATATCTGACGCCTCTGGATTTTTGGCATTTTTGATTTTCTGATTTTATTTTCTTTATTTCCTTTTATTTCAAAAATCCAGATCTCTTTTATTGTTGGTCCAAAAATTATGGAACCAATTGCATTCTTCTCCAAATAATTTCTAGTTTCTAATTTTAATTTTTAATATTTTTTATTTTATCAGTTGATATTTTTTGTGAATTTTCTCTTTTCTGGTTATTTTTAATTCATTTTAAATAGTTCTTGATATTCAAAAAATACAAAAATATTTTCCTCACCTATTTGAATGATGATGGATCAATGGAAAATATTCTCATCAATTTTTTAATTGATTTGCGATTTATTTTAGATTTTAGTTCAATTAGGTTATTTTTATTCATTTTTAATTGATTAAAAATAGTTTCTGACTTTTAAAAATGCTGAAATTTTTTGTCAAACTTAGTTTGATCTTGTTGAACTTGGGATAAATTACTTGGACCTTTCAAGGTTGATTTGAAGTGATTTTGAAGTTTGACCTTTCTTTTATTTTTAATTCAAGTTTATTTTAATATTAATGATGCTAAAAATATTTTGCTTATTGTTTGATCTTCAATCTTCATCTCACTTCTGATTTCTCATTGTTTGACTTTGACTTTCAATGTCATTTGGTCAATACACATGGATTGGTACATTTTATTTTCACCTTATGCACTTTATTTTTTCCTTTCCCTTTTCCATTATTCATCTCTCTCTTCTTCTTCTTCTTCTTCTTTTTTCTTTTTGATCAATGAGTTAAAGGTTGATAAGTTAGCATTGATTAGGGAGACTTAATCTTCCTTGATTCAAATCTAATTCATCTTGATCAATTGATCAAGTGAATGGCTTTGCATTAAGGATAGGTTGTTTCCTAAATCATGCAAAAGACTTAAACCAATACAAGATCAATTCTCTTTTCCTTTTTGGCATGGCAAGTTGTTGGAACTTGGTTCACTAATCAAGACTTCTAACTTGTGTTGTTGCCTACATTATTATTGACCGGCCTCAGATAGTTGTGACTTCTACATAAGTCCAATTACGATTGCTTAACATAGCGCTAAATTTGCCTTATGACACACTAACTACTAACACTAACCATTAACCATTAACATTTACTTTTTGCTCTTTACTTTTTATGCAATTTACTATTTCTTGTACATATTATCCATTTGCTTTTCCCTTTGCTCACTTGAGCACATGTTTATGTTAATGCAATTTGCCTTTTGCTCACTTGAGCACATAATTGTATATATATATATACTATTGTGCTTGTGTTTTGTTTTGATTGTTGTGGACCGAATGCAAAGAATTGGACAAAATGGACTTAGATCTTAGGACTTCACTCAAGCTAATGGAGTTTGAAGAGCAACTAGGCCTCATGCCTTTAGAATGCTTAAATGTCAAAGAGCAACTAGGCCTCATGCCTTTAGAGTGCTTAAACTTGAAGATGAACATTGAAAGGACCACATTCTAAACTCCCTCTTGTCCATTCTTTGATTGTTAATAGAACTTTTTGATGTGTGTTGTCTTTGTGCTAGGGATTCCCACTTGAGCCAAATTGAGGAACCATTCCTATGAGCTCCTAAGAGAGAGAGATCCAAGATACATTGAGGAGTCTTTCCAAGAGTTCATTTGATTGTGGTTTGAGTTTACGCTTTGTGTGATTGCTTATTCCAAAGGATGGGAGCTACTTGGATCATCAATATGATTTCAAGAGAGGAACTCCATTGTGGTTTTTGCTTCTTTATCCCTCACCTTTTTGCTTTACTTAGGACTTAGCCATTCTTCTTCTTCCCTCCACTCTAACCCAAGCCAAAAGTTTTGTGCAAACATTTAACCGTTGTTTTCAAACATTAGAAACCTAAGCCTTATGCTTTTGATTTTCAAACCTTCTTTTCATAACACTTATTTTGAATTGAACTTCTAAGCCAACTTTGACCATTTTGTATATACTTCTAATTGGTAAATAAAACCCATTCAATTGTCTTTTTGTGATTTCAATGGCCATTTTCTTAATCAAATTTTCCATAACCTTTAGCTACTAGGTTTGAGTTATCTTTGTGGTAGATGTAATACTCACCTATATCCGTAGTGATGGACAATGAGTCTTCCATGCTTATTATAGGGTTAACCCCTCACTAGCATGTTAAAGCTATCCTCACATGGTGGATTTGTGGTTTTAGGTTGAGTTTTCTCCCTTGGATAACAAAAGACCTTAAGTCTTTTGGACCAATCAATTAACCAACTCATTTTTGAGATTTTTTACCCCGAACTACGAGGTTTTGATCCTAGTCTTTTTTAAGATGGTACGTAGGCAATGGGCTTATCCATCCAAACACAAAATGTAAATAACTTGTATATTCTCTCCTCATCTCTTCAATCATGTTTGCACAAACAAATTTTCACAAAAACAACAACCTTACAACAAATATGAAAATGGCTCCCTAGGAGTACCTAGGATGTTTTGGGTGCCTAACACCTTCCCATTACATAACCAACCCCCTTACCCAGATCTCTGTTTCTCTTTTACTAGTTTTTGTTAAAACTATTAGGTTTTTGTTCGCTTTCTAACCATTCATTTGGATAAATAGAAGTGCGGTGGCGACTCGACTTGTATGATTTACCTTGGATTTAGTCAATATCTCTAATGATAACATTGGATGAATCATGTGTTGAGGAATACTTACCTTGATGGGGTCAATGGTTGATCATGAAGGACCATGGCCTAGGAGAGTGACCTCCATTGCACTTAGGAGGGGTGCTACTCTAAGGTCTCCCTTCTGAGTTCCTCATTGCTCAAGCTACGATGTATGAGAAGGCCATGAGTGAGGATGCCTTTGAGGCCCTATTTGTACTTCTCATCTATGGGTTAGTGTTGTTCCCCAACATCGACAAGTTTGTGGATGTGAACGCTATTAGGATTTTCTCTACTCTCAATCTCGTTCCGACTCTGTTGGGTGACACTTACTTTTCTTTGCACATGAGGAATGGAAAAGGTGGTGGTGTCATTGTGTGCTGTTTGCCTCTGTTGTATAAGTGGTTTATTTCTCACTTACCTCAGACGGTCGCGTTCAAGGAGAACAAGGGATGTCTACGGTGGTCCACGAGACTTATGTCTCTCACTAATGATGATATCTCTTGGTATACACACACACACATATATATATATATATATATATATATATATATATATATATATATATATATATGTTAATATATATATATATATATATATATATATATATATATATATATATATATATATATATATATATATATATATATATATATATATATATATAAAGACGAAAAGAATTGAATCAACTAGAGCTTAATTTGATTCTATCTAATTTGAGACACTCATTATCCATTTTGGTATAGTGAGTCAGCGGTTGACAAACTGATTGGTTCTTGGTCGAACTAGACTATTATAAAAACATTATTTAGTTTATATTTTTCAATTACTAAAATTACAAAAACGTACCTTTTTAATCTCTATTTTAGAGTTTTTTTTAAATGCAATAAGCTTTAGATAAATTATATTTATTTTTCTTTATGTTTTATAAATACAAATGAGTTGGACAACCTATTTTACAATTTACTCAAGAAATCATTTTTTAAAGTCACAATTATGTCTTCTAAGAATGTTATTTTAAGGTAAGAAAAATAAACCAAAAGGATTATCAACCCACTCAGGTTGACACTACAAATCTAATGCAACAAAATCCAAATAAATATTATTATAAAAAATAATATTTTTAGAAGACATAATTATGACCTTAAAAAATTAATTTTTTGAGTAAATTATAAAATAGGTAGTCAAATCCATTTGTAAATAAAAAACATAATGAAAATAAATATAATTTCTCCAAAGCTTGTTGCATTTAGGAAAAACCTTAAAATTGAGATTAAAAACATCCATTTTTGTAATTGTAGAGATTAATAAATAGATACTAAGTAATATTTTCAGAAATGTTTGTTTCGACCAAGAGCAAACCAGTTTGTCTACCTCTGAATAACTATACCAAAATGGATCAAGAGTGTAACATATCATACCGAATCCAGTTAAACTCTAGTTGATTCAATTCTTTCCGTCTTTGTTTCTTTCCATAAAAAATATTTACCTTTTTTAGATTCTTTTATTATATTTACTAATTAATAAATCATCCCGTTCATTCATAACTCGGTCAATTGAACCATGATCTGAATAACTCACCTCTTCGATCACCCACTCATTTTTTAAAACATCGATAAGAAGACTAATTTTATAAAGATTTAAAATATTTAATAAAAAAAAGAAATTAATAAATTATAGTCTATACCACTAAAAGTATGTGAAAAAAGAGTTACCAATATTCCAATTATAAATCTAAACAGAACAACGATGACAATTGCATATCCAGTAAGTTCAGTTGAACCAATAAGGCCAATAAAACTTGGGTTTTTGTCAAGATGCCATTTCATAAAGAATATTTTTTAATCTTTCTTCAAGTCATCATCTTTAGAGTTCCTACTAACATGAAGAAACTTGTAATAGTCAACACCCATAAAAGGTTATTGTGTTTCTTCTTCTCACTTTCTCTTTGCAAACTTGGCAATTTATGGTTCACCTTGAAGACTATTTCGATTTTTCGCGGCGTTGGAAATTATTTTGATGATGGGTTGAGAAAGAACGAAAAGTTTCAGAAATTTATAATGGTGGGTTTTGAGTTTCAAACGATTGTATTGTATACGACCATTATTGTATATACTAGTTAAAATATGCTAAATTCATGAACATGACATATAACTTATTAAAATATTTAAAAAGTATAATTTGATATAAAGTCAAATAAAAAAATATTATTAGTAAAAAAATTCATGAATATTTAAGTATTTCATCATTGTGACTAAAAATGTTCAAAAATTTATTTGACTAGACGTAAAATAAGATAGGACTTACTTTAATGTTAGTCGGTCTATCTTATCTCCTTTGTATATATCTTGTTTTTTAATTTTATATATTCATCTAAAATAAAAATTTGATATTTTAATTTATACCTTTAATGGTATATAATTAGTAATTTAGTTAAATTAGTCATGTGGCTTATTAAATTAACTTATGATTTCAGGTTGTTTCCTTAGTCAATAAATATTACTTTTGATTCATTTAAAAACATCTATGTTAGCCAAAAAAAAAATTATGTTTAATTTTGTCAAAAATATTGGATAATTGAATCCAAACATATGACAGGAGAATTCTCAAAATTTTAAAATCATTGATTGAAAACAAAACTCTTTAAGAAAATTAGAATTAAAAATGGTTGGTAAAGAAATAGGTAGTGGAATAATGTAGAATAATAAATTTAAACTACAAAACTATTTAAAAAATATAATTGGATTTAAAGTCAAATAAAATATATTACTAGTAAAAATTCATGTACATTTAAGCATGTTTGTAATAAAAAAAATGTTAAAAAAGTTATTTGATTAAACGTAAAAATAAGTTAGGCCTCACATAGATGTGAGTTTTGGTCTATCTTACTCATATATATATATATATATATATATATATATATATATATATATATATATATATATATATATATATATATATATATATATATATATATATATATATATATATATATATATATATATATATATATATATATATATATATATATATATAAAAGCATGTTTGTAATAAAAAAAATGTTCAAAAAATTATTTGTCTAGCGTAAAAATAAGCTAGGCCTCACATATATGTGAGTTGGTCTATCTTACTCATATATATATATATATATATATATATATATATATATATATATATATATATATATATATATATATATATATATATATATATATATATATATATATATATATATTTAACATTGAGGCCTAATTAGTGAGTTGGTTTCTTAATTTATTTAATGTTTTTATGTTGGTGTCTTAGTTGATAAACGTTACATTTAGGTCCTTAAAAATATCTATCTTAGTTAATTAGTTCTTTTGTGTTAAATTTTTCTAAAAATAGATGTCAAGTTATGCTTAGTTGGCATCCTATATGGTATATTTATTTAAAGTTCGGAAGAAGATATTCTTCATGAAGAGAGATGATTGTTTTTGTTGTTTTTCAAGATACCAAAGATACATGACATGTAAATAAATGGGACGATATGCAAGATAGGGGAGACATACTAGATAGGGAAAGAAATCAAGTATCAAGCAAAAGCTTCTCATCAATATATTTTGTTATCATAAAAAAGGGGAGATTGTGAAGAAGATGTTCTTTGTCTATCTTAACTTAGTTTTGATGAAGACAAAGCTTATCAATGAAGAAAGATCAAAGAAGAAAAAGATTAAAATCATGTATCAAGATTGCATAAGTTTTGGAAATCAAAGAATTTAATCATGAAGATCAAGGTACCAATGGAATTTCATTTGTGTATATATGTTATGTGCTTAAACATTTTCATCTAAATCATTTTTAACATTTTTGCATTTCAAAGTTGCATCTTTATCTTAGAGAATTTTCAAGATTTTAGAAAGGTAAATAGATTTCCCCCTGTGTAAATCTATTTACATACTCTCTATCAAACGATATTTTGAAAATGAACAAAGGCAAATTGATTGACCTCCTAATGTAAATTGTTTTACCTAGTGTATTTTCTCAAATTTTTTGAACGCTGAAGGCAGGTAAATTGATTAACCCCTGCAACTTTTTAAATTTTTTGAATCATACTCATACCTCTTCATTCCAAATGTTTATCGTACATTTTCTAAATCATTTCAAATTATTCACGAACATTCCTTTAAACACTGCCATTACTTGTAGAGGTATCGTATACACTATAAATATAAGAATTTTTCATGAATCAAATCACCTAATCCTATTTCATTTTTTAAAAATTTCATCTATTACTTCTGTGTGTTCATAACGTTTTGATAGAAAGTATTTGACCATAAATTCCATACATCATATAAAATTTTCTTAAATATATTGAGTACTTAAGATATATATTCTTGAATTGTATTCAAGTGGAAAAGAAGATCAAAATTGTTATATCTTGGAACTCAAGTCAATTTGAAAAGATTAATCAAAGTTGTATTCATAATTTGTCTTTATAATAGCGTATGGTGACATTTGTTTGTAATAGTGTGACATGACATTTGATTATACTAGAAAGTATTGTGCTTTCTAAGTATTGTAAACACAAAGTGGTGTGCTTTTTTGTTTATGTGATAGTCATCATATTGTTGGTGATTATTAGAAAAACATCCTTTGAAAGTTGATAATCATCTTAAGTTGTATTATTCAAAGTTATACTCATAGTGTGTGGTGACATTTGTTTGGTTTCTGTGTGCTTTCTTGGTTTTGTGATAATCATCACAATGTTTGTGATTATTGGAAAAAGGTCACTTGAATTGGTTTGAATCAAAATTCACCATATGTTTGGTGTTTAAATTATAAGATTGTAAGATAGGTCTTAGTGTAAGGCTTTTTCAAATATCTAACATAGTGAAACTTCTAATAGGGTGTGAGAGAACTAGACTACCCTTATTTGAAAAAGGGAATCATGATATATCCTTGTGTTAATTTACTTACTACATTTATATTTACGCTTTATCATTAATCAAATTACCATATCTTCCAAAAAAAAAAGGATCCATAACATCTCTAAAATAATCGAAAAAGTATTAAAACATAATTCATCATCTCATCTTAGTTTGCACTCTTATAATTACATTTGATATCATAGCAGGTTAAGGAAACTTGCTCCTTGATTCAAAAATTATGGCTTATGTTAATCCTGTTTTTAGAGATGGTGACAGTAACAACAAACCTACATGTTTCTTCGGTGAATATTATGACTTTTAGAAAATTCGCATGCAGACATATCTAGAAGCACAATGAGAAAAAATATGAGTTGCTGTTGAAAGAGGTCAATATGTTCCTAAGACAGACATAAATAATGTTCAACAAGAAAAAGTAAAAGGCTCTTGGAATGAAGATGATAAGGAGAAAGTGTTGTTAGACGATAGACCTAGATCTAGAGGGGGGTGAATATATTCCCAAGTTAAATATTTATTCGAAAATTTGATTTAGAAAACTTCATGATACGGAAGCAAGTTTCAAATATTTCCCACATCCAAAATCGTCTAACCGAACCTAGTATTGAAAAACTCGGATATGCGTAAGAGTACCAATGGTATGATAATAGTCCATAAGTTGATTTATCAACACTTCAAGCACTAAATTGAATACTCTACTATAGTAACGATCTATCTTCAATGATAACAACACACGAAAAACTAGTTGAAACAATTTGTCAAACACTTTGCGTGATATCAACAAAGTTTGGATGTTAGTATAGTGTTTGTAGTTCTCAAAAACACAATCATTACCTAAATGGTATGTAATTACTACAACAACATAAATTAACAAAGAATTCAAAAGTTATTATCCAAACAATGTTGATCAAGAGATCAAAGTAATCAACAATTTGAGAATCGAAAAAAATAATATATATATATATATATATATATATATATATATATATATATATATATATATATATATATATATAGAGAGAGAGAGAGAGAGAGAGAGTGCACAAGGATTTGTTTAGGCAGTTCCCCAATCGACCTCGCTATGCGTATGTCTTCCCTCAATTCAAATTCAAATTGAGATATTAATATAATAAATATTACTTTGCAAATATATGTATACAAGAGATGAGAAATCAAATCCCACAAACCCTAAGTTTGTTCTTGACTCTAGCACCTCTAAAAACCTTGATCAAAGATTGATCAAGTCACCAACAATGTCGCTTCAATTCACCTGTTGTTGCTACTTGCTTACACGATCCATCATTTCACGCTACTCCCTTATAGACACACCTAGTTTCAAGGCTTTCAATCGATCGGATCCGAATTGCACAATCTTGTCCAAAACCTTCAAACCCTAAAGATCTTGAAGGAAAAGCCCACCTCGGTTTTCTTATTTGAATCCCTCAAAGATCATAACCTAATATTCTCAGTATAACAAACCTAATTGGACATTATCAATTCTAATCTAGATGGCATCCAATCAAAAAATGATTATGTGTAGTTTGATTGTGTGTATGCATAAATTAAATTGAAGATGATGAGATGCTTTGAAATCCTGGATTCATGTAGGTTTTACTCACACTAGAAACCTTACTAGAGAATGATGCATGTATGAAGTATTTATATGCATGGGTGATTTGGGGCAAAATAAAATGCAAAGGACTTGAGAAAAATATAAATATTTGAAAAAATACATCGGATAGGTCGACCTATAGAAGTTATGTGTCGACCTGTTCGATGCATAGGTCGACCTGTCCAAAGTCATGTGTCGACCTATGACTATTATGTGCTCCATATATGCTGACATGAAGACTCGACACATGAAACAAAGGCCATGGGCTTTAATACATCAGTATACATGTCAACCTATAGCCAGGAAAATGTTTCCATAGATCGACCTGTATTTGTATGTGTCGACCTGTACTACTATTTTTCACAAAAAAATATTTTTCATGCATGTTTGACGCATGAGAACTTTTCCACATTGTTTCCAAATACTTTTATGCTTCCTAATGCTAATATGCACATAGAGATTCAGAGGATACCGTCCAATATACATTAACGCTAAAGTATTCTACTTTTGACATCATACAAAACACATCTAACGAAACTTGCACTCATACCCCCCCTTTTTGATGATGGCAAAACTTGAGACGATGCGTTTGCAATGAAAAGTCCCCCTAAATATATGCACCTCGCAACTTAATCTTGCTTCTCCCCCTTTGATAATATAAAAAAGAAACGAAGAAAATGATGAGCAGAATCTTAAAATCACGCATAAACCAATATAACACACAAAGACAGTTTGCAAAGATAAGAGCATCAATATGATGACACTCACATATAATGATTTACATATTGAAAAAGAATTCATAAACATAAATAAAATACAATAATGCCATAATAGAATATAACTTTCACAACTTATGCCAAATAATCACAACACAATAATGAAGAATGAAGGATACAAAGTGAACACGCAATACTTGACATGCTACAAACGCGGCACGATTACGTGACATATGCCTTTGGTGCTTCCGAAATGTTGCATACGCATGTGCTCTAGAAATGCGATAAATAAAGTACCACCACACAAACCAAAAACAAAGATGAAAACATAACAATGACACACAATCAAGAATATTGTTAACAATGTAACATGTTCAATCATAAATCATGAGAAGAATATATAACAAACTGATGCACCAATTTCTATATTTCAAGGAAAAAGAGATAGCATAATGTCATTATAAGCATATAAATTGACATACATCAATTAGACATTGTTGGAAGTGAGCATACATGAACTATCTTATACGTCAAGAGCATCAGTTATATGGACCATAAACAACATGCGAAAAGAAAAGCTTATGCACAAAAACGGAAAATGAAACGACAATACCTTGCTTGTGAAATGATGAGGAATGCACTCTTATGAAGTATTCTTTTCAATAAATGTTAGATAGACAAGATATATTCAAAGTGAATTAACATAACATTTTGTGAAGTGTTGAGATGTCAAAAATTCCCAATTTCCGTTGAATGTTAAAGAAGGGTTCGGTCGCAAGTAGTTTTGTAAAAATATCGACAAGTTGATTTTTACTATCAACATACTCAAAAACAATATCGCCTTTTTCAACATGATCGCGTAGGAAGTGATGACAAATCTCAATATGGTTAGTATGAGAATGTATCACCGGGTTCTTAGTTAGGTTAATGTCACTAGAGTTGTCGCACAAAATCAGAATATGACTTAGTTTTGTATCAAAATCAAGTAATTGTTGTTTAAGCCAGAAAATTTGAGCACAACAATTACCAGTCGCTACGTATTCTACCTCGGCAGTTGACAATGCAATTGGAACTTGTTTCTTGCTACGCCAATTGACTAAGGAATTTGAAAACATATGACAAGTCCCACTAGTACTTTTCCTATCCGACTTGCAACTGACAAAATCGGAATCAGTGTAACCAACTAAGCTACAATCACTCCCTTTGGAATACCAAAGCCCATAATTCAAAGTACCATGAAGATACCTAAAAATACGTTTGACAGCTTTGAGATGGGATCCTTAGAGGCCGATTGATATCAGGAACACATATAAACACTAAACATGATATCTGGCCTAGATGAAGTGAGATATAGAAGAAAACCTATCATACCTTTGTATTTCTTCACTTCCACATCCTTACCATTTTCGTTCCTTTCCAAGTTATCGTTAGTAGTCATCGGAGTGTCAATCGACTTTGCATCAACCATGCCAAATCTCTTTAGCAAGTCCTTGTAATACTTGGTTGAAAAAATGTTCCTTCATTTAATTGTTTGATTTGAAGACCTAGGAAGTAATTTAGCTCTCCCATAAGGCTCATTGCAAACTCTCCATGCATAAGCTTAGAAAATTTTGTGACAAGTTGCATATTAGTAGATCCAAAAATAATATCATCAACATATACTTGTACAAGAAGAGTATCATTTCCATGGCGCTTAATAAAAAGCGTAGTTTTAACTTTTACCCTTAAGTACCCTTGTTTAATAAAAAACTTGGTTAGTCGCTTATACCAAGCCCTAGGTGCTTGTTTCAGACCATAGGAAGCGCGTTATAATTCGAAAACATGATTCGGATACTCGTGATTTTCAAAGTCGGGAGGTTGAGTAACATACACCTCTTCATTAATGTAACCATTTAAAAATTCACTTTTCACATCCATTTGAAATTCTTAGAGCAGGCAAAGGAAAGAATAAAGCGTATGGCCTCAAGTCGGGCGACCGGAGAAAAAGTCTCCTCATAATCAATACCCTCCTCTTGGTTATACCCTTGGGAGACTAACCAAGCCTTATTTAAGGTTATCACTCCATCTTCGTCAAGCTTGTTCCTAAAAACCCATATTGTGCCTATTACTTGATGATGTTTTGGACGCGGGACAAGGTCCTAAGCGTCATTCCTTTTAAATTGATTTAGCTCATCTTGTATTGCCATGAGCCAATGCTCATCAAGTAATGCATCTTTATCATTTTTAGGCTCAATTTATGATACAAAATCAAAGTGATGACAAAAGTTACGTATCTTAGAGAATGTTTTCACGCCTCTTGTAATATCTCTAAGAATATTGTCAATAGGGTGATCTTTGGATGTTCTCCAAGTCAAAGGAATGTTGTCTACTGTAGTCGGACTCTCCTCCTTTTCCTCTTCGTGATCACCATCTTCTACTTTCTCATTTTCATCTGTTTGAGGTTGATCAATCCCTTCATCGACTTCATTGAGAATGTCATACGAAGACAAACATATATCATGAAAATACATACCTTTCCCAACATTTTTTGGAAAAGACTCATCAAAAGAAACATGAATGGACTCTTCAACAATAAGTAGCCTCTTGTTATAGACCATATATGCCTTACTAGATTGTGTGTATCCTAGGAAGATACCCTTATCGTCTTTAGCATCAAATTTACCTATATTGTCCTTTCCATTGTTTAAACTAAAACATTTACATCCAAAGACATCAAGGTTAGAAACATTAGGTTTTCTACCTCTAAGTAATTCAAATGGGGTTTTGTTTAGAATAGGATGTATCAATATCCTATTCAAAACATAACACGCCGTGCTAATAGCATCGACCCATAAATACTTTGGTAAATTACCTTCATTAAGCATCGTCCTTGCTAACTCCTCTAAAACTCGGTTTTTACGCTCCATAACCCTATTTTGGTGTGGAGTTCTAGAAGTCGAGAAGTTATGCTCAATACCATGTTTCTCACAATACTTTTCAAATATAAGATTTTCAAACTCTCCTCCGTGATCACTTCAAATGGAAACAATTTTCAAATTCATTTTATTTTGGAACAATCTAGCAAATTGTTTGAAAGTCAGGTATGTCTCATTTTTACTAGGCAAAAACATAACCCAACAAAATCTAGAATAGTCATCAACTATAACAAAGCCATAATAGTTTCCACCTAAGCTTTTGGTCTTAGAAGGACCAAAGAGGTACATATGAATAAGTTAGAGTGGTCTAGATGTTGAAACAACATTTTTTGATTTAAAAGAGACCTTTGTTTGCTTCCCCATTTGGCATGCTTCACATTGGTGGTCTTTTGTGAACTTCATTTTAGGAAGACCAATGACTAAATCCTTTGAGGTTACCTTGTTTAGTAAGTCAAAGTTAATATTAGCTAAGCGCCTATGCCACAACCAAGAGTTTTCACTTATGGTAGCAAGGCACTTAGTACAAACCAAGGACACATCATCTAAATTTAGCATATAAGTATGGCTAATGCTAACATGTGCCCCAAGGGAACAAGTTAATGTTACATTTATAGAAATATTCTCTTGTAATGCATGCATTTGATTTCTTGAAATTTAAAATTTTGTTTTATTCCACACAAAATTGTTAATAGTAGTAACCTTAACTTGTGCTCCAAGGGCATAAGTTAGCAAGACCCTATAAGTATTATTGACTCTCAAGCCCTTAAACAAACAATCCTTCTTCTCATTATGCTCAAATAAACAACAAGTATTAGTGAAAGTGACTTTAAAACCCTTGTCACAAAGTTGGCTAATGCTAAGAAGGTTATGCTTAAGACCATCAATAAGCATTACATCAGAGATAGTAGTAGATGAGGAATTACCTACACAATCTTTTCCAAGTATAACTCCTTTGTTGTTATCTCCATAAGTGACGAACCCCTTTTTTCTTTGTCACAAAATCAATGAAAAGTGATATGTCACCCGTCATATGCCTTGAACATCCATTATTAAGATACCACATCTTTTCGGTAGATTCAAGACATTCAACCTGTAGAATTAAACAAAGGAAATAGGTATCCAATTTTCATTGGATCCTTGGAAGTGAGTGAAATCAAGGTTGCATTTAGGAAACCATTAAGAGACTCCTTTAGGAACTAACATCTTTCTGAATTTTCACTTTTCAATGGTATGACCCTTTTTGCAACAATAATGACAAGATATAGTGCGATGAGTTATGCATTTACCATTCGAATCCTTTTTGAAATTTTTATGCTTTTTGTATGAATAATTCAAATATCTTTTATACTTAGAAGGAGCAATATCAAATGGAATTTTAGGTTGTAAAGCTTTATCTAATTTTACTTGAAGAGCATTTATCTTCTTTTGCCAATTATGAAAAGTATCACAACCAAACCTAGAAGGTTCTTCACTAATATTCTTGTCACTTTGAATATCTATCATAGATCTCTTAATAGCTTCCAACTTCCTTTCAGATTCTAATACTTTAGTTTCTAATTGCAAAAATATATTTTCCCGTGAAGCTAATTTCTTAGAAGTAATTAATGCTTTTCTATGAAGATTATCAAAAGAGTCTTGCAATTGAAAATGAGATAAATCACTAGTAAGCTCAAGGTTAGAAGGACTTACTTGTTTCTTCTTCCTTCTATTTGCCATGAGATAGATCCAGGTTGATTCTACAGTTGAAGTGGAGCTTTCATCGCTTGAGGAATCACTTGCACTATCGTAAGCTACATAAGCTCTTCTAGATTTACTAGACTTCTTGTGATGACCTCTTTCTTTGTCTTTCTTAATCATGGGAAATTCAAGTCTATAGTGACCAATTTCACCATAATTATAGCAAGAGCTTCTAAATTTACCTTTCCCATTCTCACCATCTTTTGAACACTTGGACTCCCTTCTAAATTTGGCTAGGTTTCTTTCGGTTGACTTTGTTCTTCCAAATATACCCTTGGTATCTGTTGACAAATCGCCCAACATCATCATCATCATCAGAGTTCTTGTCATCCCTTTATTCACACTCACTAGGATCATTCTTTGAGGATTTGAAACTAGAAGTCTTTAGAGAAATGAAATTCTTGTCTTCCACCTTGTCTTTACCTTTATCTTTCTTCATCTTCTTTTCATACTCTTTTTCATGTTTTTCCAAGCAAGTGAGTTCTTGCTCATGTTATTCCAATTCTCCCAAAAAAGTAGTAAGATCAAGTGCTTTAAGATCATTCGCTTCTTTGTTAGTGGTAACCTTGGGTTTTCATTTCCGGTTAAAACATCTTAAAACCTTGTTAGTAGAAATATCATTGGAGATAGGTTACCAAGAGCATTCAATCTATTAATAAGATGTGTTAATCTCTTTTGCATGTCGACAATGGTTTCACCATGCTTCATACGAAAGAGTTCAAACTCCTGGTTCAATGTGTTAATCCTAGCTTGTTTGACCTCATTAGTTCCCTCATGGGTGACTTCTAATGCACGTTATGCACGTTATGCCAAGAGTGCACCATATTCTACTTCAAATGTTGGGGATCTTTACCCTCTTGATAGAAAAGACCTTCTAACAAAGTGTTATTAGGTTTGTCTCTCAAGGGGAACCCAAGTTGTCGATGAGCCAAAGCAGGGTTGTAGTTAATTCCTCCTTGTGTACCAATGAGAGTCACACTAGAAAATTCACCACAACAATCAATAATCTTCAAACTGCTCAATGAAGGATCATACCAAACCATATCATCATTAGTGAGAGACATAAGTCACTGAGACCACCGTAGACATTGTTTGTTCTCCAGAAAAGCAGGTGTATGAGGCAAGTGCAAAATAAACCACTTGTACAGAAGAGGAACACAACAGACAATAGTTCCACCACCTTTAGAATTCCTTAGATACAAAGAGAAATACATATCACCTAATAGAGTAGGCACAGGATTTCCAATAAAGAAAATTCTAATGGCGTTATTATCAATAAAACCGTCAATGTTAGGGAACAAAGCTAATCCATAAATGAGCAACACAAAGATAGATTCAAAAGCGTTCACACTACCGGCTTGAGCAAAGGCAGTAGCTTCCTTGATGAGGAATTCAGAAGTCAACCCAAGTAATCCTTCTTTCTTCACCCAATGAGCCTCTATCTCAGACTTCTTCAAGTGAAGAGCTTCATCAATAAGATGAGATCTGAGAATCTCTTCCAATCCACTAAAAGGCACTTTGTTAGAAACAGGTATTCCAAAGAGATGGACATACTCCTCCAACGTAGGCACGAGCTGATAATCCGGAAAAGTGAAGCAACGGTAGAGATGGTCATAAAACTGAACCAACACACTCAAAAGTCCTTCAACCACATCAGCAGATAAGATAGACAGAAGCTTCCCATGGTGTTGTTTTAAGTCCAATGGATCTAATACAAAGGATGATAGGTTCCTTAACTCTTTCAAGTTGGGACATCTGAAACTGTACTTCTTTGGAGAACACTCAACCCACTTATCACAAGCATGGATCCTTGAACCAAGACATCTTCCAAAGGAAGGAAAAAAGGCCAAGTTTCCACACAATACCATGAAAGAGGGGAGACTTACAATCTCACTAACTAGAATGCATACCTTTTGTGTCAAAATTTAGCGCTATGTTAAGTAATCGTAATTGGACTTATTTAGAAGTCACAACTATTTGAGGCCGGGCAATATAATTTTGGTGTTAATGCATGTTAGAGACATAATATAATGAACTATGCTCATGAAACGTACCACACACAAAAAGAATATGCAAAGTGGGGGACCTAATCTCATCCATACTTATGTTAATTTTGCAATCAACTAGCCTTAGGATATAGAGATATTATAGGTCCATGACATGAATGCATAAAGAAGGGGAATGAGATGAAGAGGGAGGGGGAATGGATTAAACACAAATTGGACAAAGGAGGACTTTTACCAAATTAAGATCATTCATTTATTTTGGGAGATGGAATTTATATTCCATCAATCCCCTAAATCCAATGATCTTAACCTAACAAAGTCAAATCAACCTTGACCAAGACCCAACAACACAAGTCAAACTCACAAAGTCAATAAAAATGGATCTACACAATTAATTTGGCATTTAATCAATTAAATATAATAAAAACAATGCATTAAATTAAATATGGTTGGTCAATTTCCTAAAACCTCATCAAAACACCAAAGAAATGGCCATGAGATTTATCATAGGTCAAACAAAATCAAAGGAAACCTAAAAGTATTTTTAAACAATTAAAAATATTCACAAAATGAATTAAATCATGAAAAATATTAATAATGATCCAAAAAATAATTTTAATTCAGAAAATGAAAGAGGATTTTATTTAATTTTTTTGGGTGAAACTCTCATATTTTTTGGATCAATATTAAATTTAATATGAATTAATGAAAATAAGTGAAAGAAAATGAAAATTCAAATAATCAGAAAAACGTGGACCACTTGATCTCCCTCATTAATTGAGGTGGCAGATCAAGTGGTGGAGAGTGCACGTTCCATGGTACACGCTAGTCAGCGCGTTGCACAACTGGTCATCACAAGCAACGTCCATGATTAAAACATTTTGAATTGATCCAATGGCTCAGAACACATCCAACGTATCGCCAGAGCCAAGTGTCGGTCATCTCCTCCGATGACCCTGGCTGGACTGGTTATGTCATCACCATAACATAAATGAAAAAGGAGGACATGATCTTAAAGAAAAAATGGCGTAGATCACGAATATCACCTCAATTTAACATAACTCCAAATATATAGAGAGATACATGGAGTTGAATTTTGAGGTGTGTGAACTGAGTTGCTTCGATTTGACCTCAAAGCAACTAAATCTTCTTGCCTACATTAGTAGGACCTCAGACAACCACGAATCCAAGAGAATTGATGAGAATTGAGAGAGAATCAAAGAGAAGAAAAATCTAGAAAAATACCTTCAATGTTGTGCAGAAATGGACCTCTCTTGCTTAAATTCGTGCTTGATCTTGCTTATGGAGTTTGTAGAAGTGGATTAAGAATGGTGTAAGGCTTTGGATCCTAGAGTTTTTGAATCTCCAAACAGTGAGATTCAAACTCAAATTTTAATTGAAATTTATCAGGTTTTCCTTTGAATTGTGAGGGTTTCAATGGTTGGAGGAAAAGCTGGCGCACAAGATCCTTCAAACTGAAGCATTGGACCTCTATTTATAGCAAATGCTAAGTGTTATTTGCATACTTGAAAATGCTTCCAAAATTGGCAATGTGAAGTGCACGCATGCATGGACATGTGCAGGCCAATGAAGCATCTCAAATAGGTCCAAATGCACATGAAATAAGGTCTGACTGAAGATTGCATTGCAAGGCAAAGATATTTGGATGTTTGAAGCATGATTCTTGCCAACTGATTCAGCCATGTTCAAGCTATGTGCAAACCCCTCAAACCTTGTCCAAAATGCTTGAATTTGGACTTTTTAGAAAGGTTATATCAAGAGGAACAACTCTCATGTTGAACACTTTTCCATTTGGAACTTGTATCATGATGCATTTTGAGGTGGAAGTTTGGAAATTTAAACATGTCAAAATATTTTCTAAGTGTCAAGCCATATGTTCAATTATTGCATCATAGCTAACTTTTTTAGTGAGCTTCAAATGAGAAAAGTGTCTTCATAAAAGTTGCAGACCATTCAAAAACCTTCAAAAAGGTAACAAATTTTACATTATTTGGATTTGTTATGAGTGAGTTATGTATTTTTGAAGTTGAGGAAAATCACTTGTTCAATGGTATTGGTAAAAAATGACCTATAATGTTTCCTCATATCACATGCTCATAAACGTTGAATTAGCTCTCACTCCAAAAATAAAAGTTTAAGTAGACACCTTTAATTTTATTGTTCAACTTGGAAATATTTCATCTCATAAAAATTGAGCAAGTTATGGCCTTGGGAAGTTGACTTTCAAATTAGGGTTTAGACAAAATGACCTATAATGTTTCAACATAACAAATAACTTTCAAAGAAAAATTAGCTCTATACCTCAACATGAAAATTGTTTGTAATGTAATTTATAGTAACGTTTCTCTTGGGATCATTTTCATATGATAAACATTGTAGGAGATATGGTCTAGGGGACCCCAATTTTGATAAGATGAATTCCTCAGGTCAACCACCATCGACCACCTTGCTATCTTGCAATTCTCTTGACTTTTTGGACTCATGGGAGATCATATATGCATAATATGATTAAATTTGAAGTGTCCCTTAAACTATTTGATCAATTGGTGAAAAAGCTTGGCGAAGAAGTTACATAAGATACCCAGATGAACTAGGGTTTCCAAGGCAAACCAATTCCAAACTCTTGAAGAATTCTTGATCAAAATAACATGTAGAAATCATTGGGACTCATATATGATGCCTAGAGCCATTGTGGATCATTCCTTGGTTGAGCTTTTAGCAATGAGGGTCTTAAACCCTAGATGTGAACTTGATAGATCAAAGGTGATCATGCCCTACCTAAAAAAGAGTTAGACAAATGCAAAGACATATTTTTGGTATTTTAGTTAGTAAAGATGGTAAAATACAAAGTATGATATAATCACATGGTGCTTGGTGATCTCTCCCAATGCAAACCCAATGAAAGAGGGGTAAGGAGGATGCCAAGGTAAGATCACAATGCTAATGCATATGATGAGATTACATGAGGGATCTTAGGATCAAAATTGGGGTCTTACAGCTGCCCCTATTTAAGGGCATTCTCAATGAGGAGGAGAAGGTTAAAATCTTCGTATCGACTCAGTAGAATGGGCTTAAATAACAACATATAAAAACAAATTTTGGTCCCTAAGAGACCTCACGATGCATATGATGTGAATGTGAAAAATAAACTCTCTGTGGGGAAATATTGCCACAAAGGAAAAGAAATCAGAGAGACCAAAGGTCCGCGGGAGTATAATGCATTCCGTAAGGAAAACTCAATGGGGAGACAGAGACTCTGAGGAAAAGGTTTATGCATAGGCCAGGCTACGACTTAAAAACTACTGGGGGACTAGAGGAATTCCATGAAAATGGAAATACTCAGCCGGGGAAATAAAGGGAACGTCTGTAGAGGAAACAGGTATATCAGAATAAAATTGAAATCCTCGAACCATGCAAGGAAAGCGATTTCACGAAGGACATACGCACTCAACTCAACTGGGGAAGAAATAAACTTCAACACAGAAGGAGCAAAAATCTATTATCCACTACCTGTTACTAGGTAAGGAGATAACAAAAATCTGACAGAGAGGACACCCGTTACCGGTTAGGGTAAACATATCAAGGATGACTCACTGAAGACCGCCATAAGGTGTATTCATTACCAGTTACTTGGTAAGAATAGGCTTGCTGGGGAAAAGTTGAAAATAAGATTTACAACTACCGGCTACTGGGCAGAAGACCAAAGGGAGATAATATCCGTCACTGGTTAAAGTGAACATATCAAGGATAGACTCAAAGGAAAGAAAATCTGTCACCGGTTATGAAGAACATATCAAGGATAAACTTGCCTGGGGATGTTAAGGAGGACACCCATCATCGGTTAGGATGAACATATCAAGGATAACCCACCTGAACAAAAAGTAGGAATTACATTTATCGAATGCTGGATAGAATACCATCAAAGAGAATATTCGTCACCGATTAGGATGAACATATCAAGGATAAACTCCGAGGAGAAAAATAGGGATTACATCTATCAGTTACTGGATAGAAGACCACAAGGAGGATATCTGTCATTGGTTAAAGTGAACATATCAAGGATAAACTCTACAAGGGGAAAAAGCAAGATTTACAACTACCGGTTACTGGGTAGAAGACCGCAAAGAGAAGGAAACCCGTCATCGGTTAGGATGAACATATCAAGGATTAACCCTCTGGAGAACAAAATATGGATTGTAACTACCTTTTTACTGGGTAGAATACCAAAGATGAGAATATCCATCATCGGTTAGGATGAACATATCAAGGATAAACTCAGAGCAGGGGAAGCAAATATCCGTCACCGGTTAGGATGAACATATCAAGGATATACTTCCTGGGAAAATGTGAAAAATGAATCCGTTGGGGAGAAAAAGGTTACTTTTGTCGGGTATTGGGCAAGAAGTAACAAACTGCAAACTAAGAAGAATATTACCAGTTACTGGGTAATAAATTCTTAGGGGGCATAAAGCATCTATCCAGGTAAGATCTAGAAAGAAACGGTCAATCAAGACTCAACCCAATGAGGACATAACTCAAGGGGAATGGTTCCATCCAGATAATCAACTGGGGAGGAAGCTGAATTAATCATCCACGAGGAAATAGCTCAGTGGGGAAAAGAGAAATGTTAAAGTCTTTCTTATTAAAGGGATGACACTCTACAATTGAAGGATGACAAACACCAAACTTGTATGGGGATAAAATACCACCATAACATAGGCTCAAAATCATAAGTGTGATGATGCAATAATGAAATTATATGAGTGTATATGTACATGTATATATGATGATTATGCTGACAAAACAATCGCAAAGGATACAAAGATGTCGCAAATTTGAATCATCGATATAATTCTCGACCAATCCACAAAAGAGGGAAACAACTGCTGGAGAAAAAGAGAGATCATCATCCCAAAAGCTTAACCCTATCTAGGGAAGGAGGAGATCTACTGAGGAAAAGTATTATCAAGTCTGCGGGGAATTTTAGGTCAACACTATATCAAATGGAAGACAACCACACGGGGGGATAAACATAAAGAACTGCTCAGAAACCAGGAGGAAACTCTGACTGGGAGCGAATCTAATGGCGACTAGTGAGGAAATCAAAGTCCTACCTGAACTATGCCAACTACTGTAACGAAGTGTTCAAACTCTGCTAACCAAATATACATTTGGCTAGGGAATAATCAACCAACTCATCTGGAGGCGACGGAGAAATAACTGTTGGAGAAATCAACAAACACCGAGTGCTTAACAATGCTGCCAGGGGATGAAAGAGAAATTGCGCCCACTACTTGGGGAGAAGCAATAATGTTCCGCATTTAGGGCTTACTGCTTTTCAACCGCTGTTGATATTCCTCTTAAATGAAATCGATTGCTTAAGGTTCATGCTTTTATATGTTTAAGAAAACATGATTTTAATTAAAAAAATTAATTTCAAAAATGATCATAATTAAATTTAAAACTATTTGGCTGAATAAGAGAAGAAACAATTGGATAAAATCTCAATTTTATTTAATAGAATGGTAGTTTGTAAATGACAAGACTCCATAGATTTTTACAAAGTTGAAAATGGTAATTTACATGGAAAATGGTTACATTGAATATAATGATCACTAATCCTTCTACCAACTCTTGATATCCACTGTGCTCTTGACTGCTACTGGGGATTAGAATCAAAATCGACCTTTGTGCTCAAGAACGTCTTCAAGACTGCAAATCATCAGGATGCAGTTACTTGCCATAATCCCTAATTTTTGCATAAATTTCCCCAAGGTGGGGGTACTCAATTTATCGGGATAATTTTTCTGTTTTTGTGTCTCTAATTTTTGCATGGATCTCCCTTTCAGGTTTTCAATCCACCGAGACGCTCATTTTTACCTAAGCCTCCCTTTTGGGTTTTAAACTTAGCGAGCTGCTCTTTTCTTTTTTTAGGCGAAGTATTTCTTGACTGCATCAGCATTCAAAGGACGAGTGAACTCTTCACCATCCATAGTTCTAAGGATCAAAGCACCGCCTGAAAAGGCTCTGTTAACAACATATGGGCCTTCATAATTAGGAGCCCATTTTCCCCTAAAATCTGGCTTGAAAGATAAAATCTTCTTGAGCATAAGGTCACCTTCTCTGAACACACGAGGTCTGGCCTTCTTATCAAATGCTTTCTTTATTCTCTGCTGATACAACTGACCATGACACATGGCAGTCAACCTCTCCTCTTCAATCAAATTCAACTGATCATACCTGGTCTGGCACATTTAAGCCTCAGTCAACTTGGCTTCCATGAGCACGCACAATGATGGGATCTAAACCTTTACCGGGAGCACAACTTCCATACCATAAACAAGTGAGAAAGGGGTTGTCCCTGTTGAAGTGCGGATGGAGGTACGATACCCATGCAAAGCAAATGGGAGCATCTCATTCCAATCTTTGTATGTCACAACCATCTTCTGAATAATCTTCTTGATGTTCTTATTTACAGCTTCAACAACCCCATTCATCTTAGGTCTGTAGGGAGAAGAATTATGGTGTGCAATCTTGAAGTATTTGCGAAGAGCTTCCACCATATTATTGTTCAAGTTCGACCCATTATCAGTAATGATCTTACTTGGCACACCATAACGACATATAATTTGATTCTTGATAAACCGCACAACAACTTGCTTGGTTACATTTGCATACGATGCCGTTCAACCCATTTTGCGAAGTAATCAATAGCCACCAAAATGAAATGATGTCCGTTCGAAGCTTTGGGCTCAATCATGCCAATCATATCAATTCCCCACATGGAGAAGGGCCATGGGGAGGAAATGACGTTCAACAGTGTCGGGGGAACATGGATCTTATCTGCGTAAATTTGACACTTGTGGCATTTCCTCACAAACTTGCAACAGTCTGATTCCATTGTCAGCCAATAGTAACCCGCTCGCGACATCTTCTTCGCCATTGCATGTCCATTGGGATGAGTACCAAAGGAACCTTCATGGACTTCAGTCATCAATAGGTATGCTTCGTGTTTATCCACGCGTATGAGTAAAACCATATCGAAGTTTCTCTTGTACAAAACATCCCCATTCAGGTAGAAATTTCCGGCTAATCTTCTCAAAGTCTTCTTATCTTTCAAAGATGCCCCAGGCAGGTAAATCTTACTTTGGAGGAAACACTTGATATCAAAATACCACGGTTTCTCATCTTTGATCTCTTCAACAGCAAACACAAGAGCTGGCCTATGAATATGCATCATAGTCAAATTGGGAAATTCGTTTCAAAACTTCACTACAATCATTGAAGCCATCGTTGCAAGAGCATCTGCCATCCAGTTCTCATCTCGAGGGATATGATCAAACTTAACCTTTGTAAAGAAAGTGGAAATCCTCCTCGCATAATCTCTATATGGTATCAAACCGGGTTGATTCGTCTCCCATTCACCTTTGATCTGATTCACCACCAAAGCTGAATCTCCAAAGACGTCTAAATATTTGATTTTGAGATCAATGGCCTCTTCAAGCCCCATAATGCAGGCTTCATACTCAGCCATGTTGTTTGTACACTTGAAAGTCAATCTAGCTGTAAACGTAAAATGCATGCCTTGAGGAGTAATAATCATTGCCCCAATGCCATTTCCATACTGATTAATAACTCCATCAAATACCATTCCCCAACGGGAACTAGGTTCTTGCCCTTCTTCGAGCAATGATTCATCACAATCTTTCATTTTCAAGTACAAGATCTCTTCATCAGGAAAGTCATACTGCACTGACTGATAATCTTCAATCGGTTGGTGAGCCAAATGGCCAGCCAAGACACTACCTTTAATCGCTTTCGGAGATCGGTATTCAATATCATATTCTGATAACAACATCTGCCAACGGGAAGTCCTCCCAGTTAAAGAAGGTTTCTCAAAAATATACTTGATTGGATCCATTTTGGATATCAACCAAGTGGTATGATTCAACATATATTGACGTAGACGCTTAGCAGCCTAAGCCAATGCACAACAAGTCTTTTCAAGCATAGAATACCGAGTCTCACAGTCGGTGAACTTCTTATTGAGGTAGTAAATTGAAAATTCTTTCTTTCCAGTCTCATCTTGCTGGCTAAGAACACAACCCCCACTCTCTTCATGAATAGTCAAATACATGATCAAAGGCCTTCCTTTGACAGGTGGAGATAGAATAGGAGGTTCAAGCAGATACTCTATGATACTATCAAAAGATTTCTGGCAATCCTCGATCCAATCACAAGACTGATCTTTCTGAAGAAGCTTGAATATAGGTGCACATGTGACAGTCATGTGTGAAATGAATCTTGAGATATAATTCAAGCGACCGAGAAAACCTCTGACTTGCTTCTCTGTCTTGGGCACAGGCATCTCTTGTATTGCTTTGACCTTGGCAGGATCAACTTCAATACCCTTCTCACTGACAATAAAGCCCAACAATTTACCAGAACGAACACCAAAAGTACACATATTGGGATTCAAGCGGAGTTTATACTTCCTCAAACGCTGGAATAGCTTTAACAAATGCTCAACATGTTCTTCTTTATCAATGGATTTGGCAATCATATCATCGACATAGACTTCAATCTCTTTATGCATCATATCATGAAAAAGAGTGGTCATTGCTCTCTGGTAAGTTGCACCAACATTCTTTAAACCGAAAGGCATCACTCTATAACAGAATGTTCCCCGAGGTGTAATGAATATGGTCTTCTCCATATCTCTGGATGCCATCTTGATCTGATTATATCCGAAAAATTCGTCCATAAACTAAAATACTTTGAATTTAGTTGTATTGTCTACCAACATATCAATGTGTGACAGAGGGAAATCATCTTTCGGCCTGGCTTTATTTTAATCTATGTAATCAAAACACGTGAGGACTTTTCCATCCTTCTTCGGTACGGGCACAATATTGGCCACCCACTGTGGATACTCAGCAGTCACAAGGAAACCAGCGTCAATCTGCTTCTGCACTTCTTCTTTGATCTTGACTGCCATATCAGGATGAGTTCTCCTCAACTTCTGTTTAACTGGTGGGCATTTTGGCTTCAGCGGCAATCTATGCTCCATAATCTCAGTATCCAACCCAGGCATGTCTTGATAGGACCAAGCAAACATATCTGAATACTCTCGAAGAAGATCAATCAACCCCTTCTTAACATCTGGACACAGTCGAGACCCAATCTTGACTTCCTTCACATCATCCTCGGAACCCAAGTTGACTAACTCAATATGCTCTTCGAATGGCTGAGTGGATTTTCCTTCATGCTCAAGAAGACGAGACAATTCATCACTTTCCTCCTCGGCCTTAAACACAGGGAATTCAAAATTTGGAGAAGGAGAAGGATCATTGTATTCAATGAGGTTAGAAACCAACCTGCATAATGATTTGATACTTTGATTTTAGAGAAGTGAATTGTGACCAAATGTTATGCAGATGGACAATTATATTATTTATTTATGTTTTTTGTGATTACCATTTTCAGGATAAAGCAAAAAGTAAAAAAACATCGTAGATGTGGATGAATAGAATTAAACTTTATTAATGATCAAATTGAAACGCCCAAACAATGTTCACTTCTCCCTTAGGTATAGGAGAAGGACTTTCTAAAACAAATAAAAGTAATTACTTAGATCGATGCATAATAATAGGAATATCAATAGTAGTCCAATTGTTGCAAGCTTTTCCATGCGTCACAAAATTGGTGCAGTCTTCCTCTTCGTCATCCTCTAGCACAACAGCTAAGTGTTGTTCATTACCATGAATGAACCCTCCGCTACGGAACATGAGTTATGCATCTTCAGATCTGATAGTTGACGAACCTCGTTGGAAACCCAATCCGACTCTGCTCTTGTTATCGGAGACCTCAACCATCCACCCTCATTGATCAACATTTCCATCTTCAACAATATTCCTTGCATCTTTGAATGAGGACATAGGTGCCCCAACTCTCTTTTCAACAGCAATAGATAAGGCTTGGAACAAAGTTCAAACCTCATCCTCAGCTTCAATATAAGAGAAAGATGACAGGTGGCTGACTAACAATGCCTTCTCCCCGCCAACGATAACTAACTTCCCATTCTTGATAAACTTGAGCTTCTGATGCAATGTGGAGGTAACAGCTCCTGCTTCGTGGATCCATGGCCTTCCCAATAAACAACTGTAGACCGGGTGGATATCCATTACTTGAAAATTAATCTGGAAGTCACTCGGACCTATCTTTACTAGAAGGTCCACTTCTCCAATCACAATCTTGTGCGAACCGTCAAAAGCTTTGACGATCACGCCACTATATCTCATGGGCGCTCCTTGGTATGACAACTTGGACAATGTTGACTTTGGAAGTACATTCAATGAAGACCCAATGTCCACTAGCACGTTTGACAAAGCGTCACCTTTGCAGTTCATCGAGATATGCAAAGCCAAGTTATGATTCATACCCTCCTCGGGGAGTTCTTCATCGCAAAAACTGAGATTATTGCAGGAAGTGATGTTAGCTACAATATGATTGAACTGATCCACCGTAACATCATGTTCCACAAAAGCTTGCTCAAGAACTCTTTGCAGTGCTTCTCTGTGCACTTCTGAATTCATCAACAGAGACAATACTGAAATCTTCAAGGGGGTTTGGAGCAATTGCTCCACCATGTTGAACTCACTTTTCTTAATCAACCTGAGTACCTCATCATTGCTGTTAGTCTTCAAGCCACTAGATTCACCAGACTGACACCTTGGAGCACTAACTGAATCCATAATAGGTACATCCACCTTCTTACTGACAGTCAAGTCTTCTACATTCTTTGGGAACACCGGCCCAAACACACGACCACTACGGGTCACCTTGGTAACATCAGCAATGCTTACAACATAACTGGTCGTAGGTAACGGAACCTCTTGACCATCTTTCATCATAGTTGCATTATACTGATACGGGACAACTTTATCAGATGCGTACGGGACTGGACCCGTTAATCGTATAACTAACAGCGATATCGATCTCTTGCTGACGCTGTTACTACTGCTGCTATCATACTGAATAACCACTCTTTCAGGATTCTTGAAAACCGGTACTATAACATTGACATCTTCATCTATGTGACAGGACTGAACAATCTGGATCAAGCCTTCATCCGTCAACAGCTGGATGTCTCTCTTCACAAACATACAACTTCTAGGGTTGACACTGCAGATAGCATAACCATCATGGTTGTCGCAACGTGAAAAACAATCGGCGGAAAAAAAACACAGAGCCACCACCGTGCGTTATTTATCCCAAAAGAGGGAAAGGAAACGCTCGAAGTAAACCTGAAAAAGGGAAAGGAATGGTCTTACGACCAGAGATTACAAGGCACGGGAGTCGGTTACGCAAGGGGAAGGTATTAGCACCCCACACGTCCGCCGTACTCGACGGGATCCACGCTCAGAAGAATAGAAAAAGGTTGCTGATAAACTGCTCAAAGAATGCACACACTGGAATAATAAAATAGGTGAAGGAAGATGGAGGAAACGGACTCGGCCGAATATCGCATCCTGGGCCTACGTAGTTTGTCAGAAACAAACATCAGAGTCGACATAGTTCGGGGAAATGGGAAACGTGCTCGCTAGGACATCACATCCTATGCCTACGTATCTTCTCTATCCAGCGAAAGAATCAGAGCACTCGTAGCTAGGCTAACGCACGCCGAAACAAAACACCGAAAAGAGACGCTGAGACGTCAAAAGAAACTCAACAAGGAAACAGAATGCCAATAGTTGGACTTATATCTAACTCCTCCAAGCAAACGGGAAACAGACTGCCAATAAATGGACTTACATCCGACTCCGAACAAACAACAAACAGGAAACAGAATGCCAATAGCTGGACTTACATCCGACTCTAAACACACAAACAATCGCTAACCAGCGAACATCAAAGAAAAAGGCTCTCAGACTGACAAACTAATAGGGAGTTTGGAACTCGAGCCTAAAAGTTGCCAAGCAAAACACACTCAAAAAAGGAAAAGGGTGCCCGGAGAGATCTCGCACGATCTCCTGCCTACGTATCTCATCTGGTATGAGAATCAGGGCGACGTAGTTCCCCTTAACAGGGGAGAAACTCTCTCCTAACCAGAGACCGGGGAATAACAAACTAAAAGGGAGACTGACTCGAGCCTAATAGTTGTCATGCAATCCACAATAGCCCTAGGTTGAGGTATCTAAACAGAACCTAACTTGCACAGGAAGCAAATCAATACGAACAACAAATAAACATGTATGAAAAGCAAACACACAAGCAATCATCACACTCTATATACAAACAAGAGGCTCATACAAATGGTTGGGCTTTAGTCAAGGGGTCATATCAACCTCGACAAACAAGCCAAAACTATAGGGGTATGCTGAAGCTCTTAACCGCTAACATTGAGAGTTATGGTGAAGCAAATGAAAGGAAATGAGGATAAGACCTCATGCTCTTAACCCTAGCCTGGGTGAGCTCAAACCAATGAAAGCGTGGGGGTCCAGAAAGAGGGACCCTATTCCACTTGACTGACACTGTACAAGATCTTGGGTTAGGTTCAAGAGCATCAGCACGTAGTGCGAGCATAACGAACGACTCAACGACTAACAGGGGACTTACTACTAGTCCCTTCTATTTGTCAATTGCCTCTTCACTTAGGAGGACTTAACAAGTAACATGCCTCAACAAGGAGGTCTTTGGCACAAATATAAACAATCACAGTCATTGCCTCTTAAGGAGGACTTCAGCCAAAACGCCTGCCAAAAAAACGACAGGGCTTCCAGACTACATGGAGTTAGAAGGCTAAGCTACCTCAGTGGTGTATCAACCACACTCCAAAGCAAAGCAAAAGCTAGCTAGCATCGACTAATGTACCTGTGTAAAAAGCCAACCAGTCAATATTGTGTTCAGACAAAGCAACAGACAACACAGTGGAATTATTCAATATCTACACAATGCAAGTCTCAAATGCAAGCACTCAAGTGAGTTCATCACATCAATGGACCTACAACACAACAATAGTTAGTAAACAAAGCAACTTGCATCTCAAATAATGAGCAAACCAACCATTAGTGCTAGATACCTGAAACACAAACACAATTGGTGAGTACAAACCACTAGTGCAAAGACTAGGGTCATAGGCAAGTCAAATGACCAAAACAGAAGTCAATATTTTACATGAAGCACATTTAAACAAACAAGAAAGTGTCATCAAAAGGACCAAAGCCAAATTAAAAGGCAAAGCCATCAATTAATCAAGATAAGGCAAAGGCAAACAATGTGATCAAAATTGGACATCCAAATGAGAAAAACCACATTAAAACAGAAACACATCCAAAGATCATGAAATTTTTTATGTGAATTCAACATGTTATGAACAAACATCATACCAAAAATCAAGTCCAGAAGAGATCATATGGCATATGAATGAAAATGTACAAATGCAACATACAAATTGTGACACAAATTGTCACACCAAATGCCCATGTGTCCAAAATAGTGATACTAAATGATAAAAATCTCAAATCAAAGCTCAAAAACCATATCATGAGAGGAGATTAAGCACACAAAATTTCAAGTCAATTGGATTAAACATGAGCATTTCACAAGCAATTGATCACAACATGTCAATATGGCATCATGTGCAATCAAAAATCAACAAATAAAAATTCAGAGAGGCAAAAATCATGCAATTAGTATCAAAATATACTAGACATCCAAACAAGCATGTGAAAAAAAAACTAGAATCAAATTGAAGCATTTTACTATTTTTTATGGATTTTAAAAGTTGCATGAAATATTTGAAATAAAAGTGAAATAATGTGAAAATGGAATTTGGAAATGAAATTCACAAAGTGCCTTCAGCAGGACTTGAACACGCGCGTTCTAGGTAAAGAATAAGCGCTCAAAATGAATTAAAACAAATGCCAAGGCAAGGAATCGAACACAGGAAATGATGGATCAAAGCGCGCTCAACAAATAATTCACAAAACAACACAAGCGTGGAATCGAACTGGCGCAAGGTATGTTCCAAAGCGCTCAAAACGCAGCACTTCATTTAATGAAGTGGCAGCCACATGCGCGGTCAAAGGACACGCAGGCTCGGTCAAGGCAAGGAAGGCCAATCAAAGGGACACATAAGCGCGTAGTCAGCGCTGATAGGGCAAACCCTAGGCGCCAAAACCAGACGGTAGAGCAACCGTCTTCTCCGGCGAGACAGGCGGAGCTCCGCCACGAAAATTACCAGAACTCAACAAATTTTATATCACTGGAAAGATCTCCTCACGCACAGTCCAAATATCACCTTAGCTAAGCCTAATTCTCCATACATTTTCTGGATCGAAGCAAAGAAGTTCCTAGATCTAAACTTATAATCATCATATCTTCCTCATTTCCTCACCATTTTTAATTCTAACTATATCAGCATCATCACCACAACAAGATCTTCCTAATTATGTACATGAAATAGCAAATAGTGAGAATCGAATTTCCACTTACTTGATGTGCAGTGCTATGAACTCGTATCTTCAAGCCTCCAAAAGCTCCAATTCTTCTCCTATGATCTCCTTGTGAAGCTTTGTGCACAAATGAATAGCTGAAATCTTCTGAATTCGCCTTAATTCCAAACTTCCATTAACATGTGAGTGCTTGAATCTACACGAAATCCTGCTCAATTCTTCAAACCAAGGGTTGGATCTTGCTCATTGATGCTCCATAATCATGATTATGCAAAGAAAATGGAGGTTTATGTGAAGAAAATTTGAAATCCAAGGAGAGAGAGTTTTGGAGGGAAAGATGAATTCTAGATCTAGAATTGTGATTATG
This sequence comes from Lathyrus oleraceus, assembly GCF_024323335.1. Taxonomy (NCBI): domain Eukaryota; kingdom Viridiplantae; phylum Streptophyta; class Magnoliopsida; order Fabales; family Fabaceae; genus Lathyrus; species Lathyrus oleraceus. The sequence continues at coordinate 604,213,557 of NC_066583.1, read as the reverse complement.
AGCAAATTCTGTTATGATTATCTATTTATACCATGTACTAATCACTTTGCTAATCCCACTTAAGCTTGGTTAATTGAAAATTAAGGAGAAATAAGGTGCATGGCAAAATTGGTAAATGCACCCTTGCATGGCAAAAGTGCACGTGAACAGTGCCATATTAGGGTTCCATTCCACTTAAAATCATCAAATAAACACAATGGAAGTGGTATTTTGCTCATGTGATCCACCAAATTTAAATTGTCAATTTTCCCTCCAAAATGCATATGAATGAACACATGATCTCATGAGCATTTTTCATGCAATGCAATGGATGATTTGGAAAGTATTGGTCATGACAAGCATTTTCCAAAAAGAGTGGACCAATTTGGAGTTTTGGATCAAAAGTTATGGCATTTTGAAGTTCCATGTACACTTTGTGATCATTTGGCCATAACTCCTCAACCAATCATCAAATGATCATGATCTTGCACTTTTTGAAAAGAGGAGAGAAAGATCTTCAACTTTCATGTTCACCAAAAATCCATTTGAAGCTTCTTTGATGTTGGAAAGTCAAGTTGAATATGGACCAAAAACTTGCCATTTTTGGAAACTTTCAATTACAGGTCACTTTCCATTTTTGGAAACTTTTGATTTGACTTCAAAATCTTCAAGATAGATGTTTGTAATGACAAATGAACTTATTTTGAACACGAATGAAGTGTTGAAACTCATTTCCCCACTTCACAGTCCTCAGCTCTTATACAGTTGACCTTTGTATAGGTTCTTAGATGACCTTGACATGCCCTGATCAGCTTGAGCCTCAACCACTTGGGGAAATGGCTCAGAAATGAAACCCTAGCTCATATAAGCTCAATATAATGATCATGTGATCTCCATCTCAATAGAATACCTCTTCTCCTTGAAAAACCCTGGCTGGAATAGAAGTCATTGATTAGGGTTGACCAGAGGTCAAAACCCTAATCCAAAGGAAACTTGAGAATGCCATGAAACCCTTGATGAGGATAGAACCATGATGATGGTGATATACCCTTGCAATCAATATAATACTCAAGACCTATGAAGGATCAGGAAACCCTAATGCACTTGAAACCCTCAGATGGTTGACCACCACTTCATAAAGACCCTCAGGCATGAATCACTTAACCTCTCCATCTTCTGCCAAGACTTTGGAGGATGACCTTCTTATTTGCATATGATATGCAAAAATGCAAATGCCTAATGTCCTAAAAATGAAATGCAATATGTCAAACTAGTCCCAAGAGAGGAGGGCAAATTTTGAGGTGTTACAGCTGCCCCTATTCAATCCACTGTGAACCTGTCGATATGAACAACCTCGGCTTTCAGATGATCAGAGTAAAGAGTGATTGAATACCAAGAACAGACGAACAATTTGCGCTCCGTTGGGGATTATTATATATTTTTTGCTTTTCTTGAACCCCACAACTTTTTGATTTTTTTTCTTTTCTTGAACCCTAGAATTTTCTTTGATTGATTTTTTTTGTTTTCTTGAACCCTAAAACCTCTCTATTTGATTTTGCGCAGATAATCCCTGATCACCGCATTTGAACCCCGACAACTTCATGTCACTCTTACTGCCAAACAATGAACCCCGTTCTCCATTTGAACCCCAGTCGCTTGACGATAACTTGCGATCGTCGTTGTGAACCCCATTCTCCAGAAAACACCCCGTGTCTCCTTTCTCCATTTGGACCCTGTTCTCCAGAAAACACCCCGTGTCTTCCTTTCTCCATTTGGACCCCGTTCTCCATTCTCTTGTGATAATTCCGCTGACAACGCCGGAAATAACACCAAACACCACTCTGATGGCGACATATCAGAGGGTACACCTTCACAACAGGAAGGTAACATGTGCGCTTCTTCCTCCGAAGACACCCATAACGACTTCTCTGGGCCTCGCCAAAGTCTAAGGTGACACATGATCAGAAGACAATCCTGAGGACCTCATCCCGGATACCATCTTCAACTCCAATCTCCAGTTGAACCCCATTCTCCAGAAAATGCCCCACACTTCCCTCTCTCCATTTGAACCCCGTTCTTCGCGCTGATCGCGTAACGTTCTCTGATCTTCATTTCCATCTCCGCCCGACGGAAAATTTTCCTCCAATATCGCACTACTGGGGAACATTGTTGCTCCAACGTCATGATGCCGAACTCCTCAGAGTAACATCTTCTAACTAGCAGAACCCATTCTCAAACGGTAACCACGGCTTGAGTCGCGCTGATCGCGTAACATTCTCTGATCTTCATTCTCATCTCTGTCCAACGGAAACTCTTCCTCCAATATCGCGCTATTGGGGAATACTGTTGATCCATAATCACGATGCCGAACTCCTCAGAGTAACATCTTCACCATCCGGCGAAATTAATCCTCAAATGGTAACCACGACTTGAGTCGCGCTGATCGCGTAATGTCATGATGCTAAACTCCTCGGAGTAACATCTTCACCATCCGGCGAAACCAACTCTCAAACGGTAACCATGACTTGAGGCTAGTTTATGCTTGCAATGCTGATGCTGATCTTCCAACCAACTAAACCAATTTTCAAACGGTAACCACGGCTTGAGACTAGCTGATGCTTGCAATGCAGATGCATGATTTTTTTTTAGCGTAATGCTCCATAACCATGGAAATGCTACGCAATTAACTATGCAATATGCTATGCTTCTTGTCATACCCCAAAATTTGCCCGTTAATCTTGCAAGACATTTTTCAAGGCACTCCAACTCATTTTTCAAGACATTGATCTTAAAGGAACAATGGTCCAGCACACAGGTGGCCAAATCCAGAAAATGACTTAAACTGGCTTGCTCGCTAGGCGAGCAAAATCCTTCGCCTAGCGAACTCTTCGATGCACCACTCGCCTAGCGAAGCTTGCGAATACCAGAAATTGTGGGCTTCATTCTGAGCCCATTAGGTCACAAAAACTATTATAAATACCAAGACCTCATTCAGAAACAGGGAGGGAAAACAGAGACAGGCGGTGGAGAAAGAGGAGTAGAAAACCCTAACCGAGGCAACCGGAAAAACCCTGGAGGCTAACGAAGAGAATTCAGAGTAACCCCCGGATACCCCGAAGGAAACTCATCTGCACAAAGGTTACCTCCGCCCAACTCAATCCGGCCCCAACCCTAAGAGTGATCTGCCGATTCAACGTTGCAATTCAATTGCAAACAGGTTTGCACTACCACTACCGCTTTATGCTCCCAATTTACATGTGGCATTATGATTGAGTTTATAAATTTATCTTAGGTTTTTCATGTGGATTTAAGTATGCATGGATGTCTTGAATGTTTAACCATGTAATTTCTGTAATGGATGCCATAGGGTTTGGAGCTTGCTGAAATCGTATTGTTATTAAACTCAAAACCCGCAGCCGTTCGTTGTTTGCTGAATTTTGTGAGGGTTCACATACTCCCGAAGAAGGTAGCTTGCTAGGTATTCCACTTTATTTGTGGGATCCCCTTGTGGGGATTCATCCTAATTACCTAACTGATTACAAATGTTGCCTTTGAATATATGATATTGGCCCTCTCTTTGTTGCCTTACGGTATTACGGTCATGTCCCGCGAATGTGGGGATACACTTAGCAAAGACCCTTCGATTAAATCATCATGTCCCTATAAGATAAATCATAGTCCCTCGGATGTTGCCTGCGAATATATGATTTTGTCCCTCGATGACCCTCCGTGGTAGCCTACGATTAAATGATGATCGTCCCTTCGAATGTTAAGGTATCCTTACAAATGTTGCCTTCAATGACCAATCGACGACCCTGCGATGTCCCTTTACATCCAAAGGATAAGACTACTTACTTCTCAATAGTAAGGACAGTTTTACCTTCATAAGGATAGGAAATACCCATAAAGACCTTGGGTAGGTATAACTCTTAAATGCTGACTCACAACTCAAAACACTTTTCACACCCCACACTTTGCAAAACATCTATTAGAAAATCGCCACTTGGTATACATTCGTACTAGAATCATTGCCAAGTTATATTTTTCTAAACAGCTTTCAAAATTAAACGAGATAAATACTCTGTATACATTCGTACAAGAATCATTACAAAGTTAAACTCTCTTTTCAAAACATTTTCTAAACAGTTCTCAAACACTTTTTTTTTTCAGACAAGAAAAACATAAGTGATCAAGCAATTAAGAGCCCATGGATAACCATGGATACAAAGGGTGCTAACACCTTCCCTTTGTATAATGTACCTCCTGAACCCAAAATCTAATCAAGGTCTTTCCTGTTCTTTTCCGCCTTTCCTTATTGGATAAAAGAAAAGTCGGTGGCGACTCTTGCTATCCGCGACATTTGCTTTCCAAAGCAAAAACACAAAAGTCAGTTCACCGTATCACAGAACTGGCGACTCTGCTGGGGAGTTTAAAAAAGAGAGGTTACCTTAAAAAAAAAAAACCAAGATCACTTATTTGAATTGTCTGATTTACTTTTAAGGGATTGCTTGGGTATTTTATGCTTGAGTGAAAGATCCTACACCCGGATCTAGTGTACCTTAGGTAAGTAGCAAGGGATCATCGCGACTGTCCGGCGTATACTGGAATGGTTAAAATGATGGCTACGGTTAATGTGGCACTTTGGATGTCCTGATGTTCCTCATGTTTACTTGAGGAAAAATTTGGCGTCTGCGTGGTGTCATCAAAGCATTAATCAGACCTTTATAACCTTAATTGACTCATCCTAACCATTAGAAAGTAGTGAGATAACTGACTTCGGTTCCGACTGGGGTTGGTTGATACTCGATACTACACTCTTTGAGATTGGACTTTAGGGAAATTTTGGTCAACCGCTTGGTGTTGCACTGAAGTGGACTTAAGGAAAGGTCGATGATTTGAGATCCTGCTAGAACCCGGTTACTATTCTAGGACAGGTGGAACCAACCAAACTTCAGTGGGGAGGGTACTTACCTATGGAACTCATGAAAGCCTTAAAAACCTAGGAATGATTGCGGTGTGACTTGTTTGTGTTTGTTACTTACATAACATCATAACATCATAACATCATGACATTATACTAACCATTTCAAGGACTTAGGGATTTAATTTTGCTCTCTTAAACAGGCTATGGCTTCCAGGAAGACCATCCGGATCAATCTTGTAGCGATCTCTCCTCAACTCAAGGATTTAGTGTCAGAGTTGCCCGATCATGCTCAGTTCATCAAGAAACATGGTTCTCTCCTCAATTTAGTTACCACTGGTTTCAAAGAAGATATGATGAGAGTGCTATTCCAGTTCTTCGATCCTAAACATCATTGCTTCACCTTCCCAGATTATCAGTTAGTACCCACATTAGAAGAATTTTCCAGGATGCTTGGGATACCTATCCTTGATCAAACACCTTTCAGTGGTTTAGAAAAGATTCTGAAGTCTGAAGAAGTTGTCGCGGCTTTACACATGACAAAGTCCGACATTGAAACTAATTGGGTAACAAGAAGTGGAGTTAAGGGTTTACTTGCCAAATTTCTGATAAATAAGGCCCGAGAATTCCTAAAAGTTATGAATGTCCATGCTTTCGAAGAGGTTCTAGCCCTACTAATCTATGGTTTGGTGCTATTTCCTAATCCGGATCAATTCATAGACATGAATGCTGTTAAGATATTTCTCACTCATAACCCTGTGCCCACCTTGCTTGGAGACATTTTGCATTCCCTTCACACTCGTACTATGAAAAGGCAAGGGACTCTCATGTGCTGCATACCTTTATTATCTAGGTGGTTTATTTCGCACCTTTCTCAATCATTCTTGAAGAATGAGCAAAATTTGAAATGGTCTCAAAGGATCATGTCGCTCTCCCATTCAGACATCCATTGGTGTCCCCAACCCAAAGAAAATGTTATCATCATTGACCGTTGTGGAGAATTCTCTAACGTACCACTCCTGGGGATAAGAGGAGGCATTACTTATAACCCAGCTTTAGCCCTACGTCAGTTCGGTTATGCTCGAAGAGATGGTCCACATGAAATAATTATTCAAGGCACTGTGTTTGACTATGACAACGACTCTCAAGGTCTCCGTCAAAGGTTTGTACGAGCTTGGGGCATGGTGAAAAGAAGTACTTTAGGACAGAAAAACTCTATTCCTATGGAACCTTATCTCAGATGGGTGCGCGCCAGAGCTCGTGAGCTTACCATGCCATATCTTGCAATTGGACCTCTGATTGTCGAACCAAAAGTTGAAGGAGGTGCCCCTCAGATCATTCCTTATCCAGACATGCCTACCAATGTTGAGGAATTGAAGAAATCCTGGATCCAGTTGAGAGAGGAAAGGGATACTTTTGAAACTCAGTTCAGTGCAGAAAGGAAGAAAGTATTAGAACTCACCAGCCAGCTTAATGAGGAACGAAGACTCAATGCATATCTCCGCCCAAAAAGAAGCCGTCCCTGGGAGACTTGATCTTCCATTGTACTTTTATTATTATTTTTTTTGTAACGAACATTGATTAAAGAAATTATTAATAAAAGTTCCCCTTTTTGGTGGTTTACGTAAAGTTAAATTCCAAAAGTCCTTGAAAACATTTCATACATTGCATAGCATAACATAACATGGCATAACAGGTATTCTAAAGGATCAATGTTCTCACGGTCTTCCTTCTAAACAAACAGATGGCTCTCGAACAAACTGTCAAAGATCTCCAGGCTCAGAATGCTCAATTCCAGGAGATGATCTTGAACTTATCCAAGGGGCAGGATGAGCTGAAGGCTCTCTTGCTCGAGAAGAAGAAAGACAAGAAAATTGTGAGTTACATCAACCCGAGAAGAAGGCTTAAAGGACAGGCCGCAGGAGTCAAGATTAGAATTCCGAAGGATCACGAAGAGGAGACAGAAAATGATTCGGAAGAGGAGAATGGTGACCCCTTCAACCCTGAGGACGACGACGAAGATTATGAAAATGAACAGTACTCTCCAAAATACGATAAGTATAAGTTGCTGGAAGAACGCATGCTAGCTATGGAGGGTCAGAAGGCGCCCGGTCTGGATTTCGAAGGCTTAGGTCTGGTCTCTGATGTGGTCATTCCCCGCAAATTCAAGGTCCCCGCTTTCAATAAGTATGATGGTGCGTCTTGTCCTCAGATGCATCTGAGAGCTTATGTGAGAAAGATTCAGCCGTATACCACTGATAGGAAGCTATGGATCCATTTCTTCCAAGAGAGTCTGTCTGGCACACAGTTAGAGTGGTATTATCAGCTCGATAGCTCTAACATCCGCACCTGGACTGATTTAGCGACAGCTTTCTACAAGCACTACCAGTATAATTCTGAATTGGAGCCTACTCGGCTACAGTTGCAGAATATGACCATGGGATCTAAAGAAAGCTTCAAAGAATATGCTAAAAAATGGAGAGATTTGGCTGGCAGAGTCAAACCCCCTATGACTGATCGAGAATTAGTGGACATGTTCATGGGTACACTGACTGGCCCATTCTACAGCCATCTATTGGGAAGTTCCTCATCGGGTTTCACTGAACTTATATTAACAGGTGAACGTGTTGAAAGTGGCATTCGAAGTGGAAAGATACAGGTGGCTACCTCTGCAAGCACCAAAAAGTCCTATCAGGGGAATAATGAATCAAATGCTGTGTACAGTCAAAGGGGTCACAACAAGAAAAATCGTGACCATACCATTGAAGCAGTTACGATTGCAGCACCGCCGTCTCAAAACTTCCAGCACAGACAAGACAGGCCAAGAAGGCAGTTTACCAAGATCAATATGACTTTAGCACAAGCACTGCAGGGTATGCTAAAAGCAAATTTAATTACCCTCAGAGATCCTCCTGCAAATCCCAACACTACTTCTCCTCGTTATAATCCCAATACCAGGTGTGCATACCACTCTGATAGCCCCGGGCATGATACAAACGATTGTTGGTTGTTGAAGAATAAGATTCAGGATATGATCGACGCTGGAGAAATTGAATTTGATCCTTCGGAGACTCCTAATGTCATCACTGCTCCTCTGCCTAATCATGACAAGACTGTTAATGCTGTAGAAGATGCTGATAGCGATTGCGACCTGGATAGCTGGATTTTCCCAACAATCGGTGACGGACTCAATAATTGGAAGGCTGAAGACACTATCTCGATTTCCTTTAGTCAGGAGTAATTGTTATTGCCTATTTTAGTGTTGCAAATTTTTAATTTTTACAATTGAACTTCTTAAAGCATTGTGTCTATGCCCGGGGCACAAATAGCTAATTTGTTAAGGGTTTTGTCATTTTCATAAGCATATTCACATTCAATAAATCAATGGACTTTTTGCATTCAAATATTGCGCTCTTTATCTTTCCTGTCATCTTTCAAACAAGCTATGCTTTCTTACACACACTCACGTAACAAATTGCAGATCCATATCCACTCTGGATCCTGTTGATAATAATTCTGCTACTATTCATTATGACTTTGAAAATCCGATCTACCAAGCCGAGGATGGAAGTGAGGAAGATTGTGAAGTACCTGGAGAGCTTGCCAGACTGTTACTGCAAGAAGAAAAGACTATACAGCCGCATGAGTGTAGCGGTGTATTCGTCACTTTATGATTTATGGATTAAATCAAAAGCAAAGCATACAAAGAATCGAGTCGCCACCGCACTTTTATTTATCCAAAGGAATGGCTAAAAAGCGAACAAAAGCCTAAGAAGTTTTACACATAGAAAACTAATGAAAAGATCAGAGATCTGGGTAAGGGGTTAATTACGCAATGGGAAGGTGTTAGGCACCCAAAACGTCCTAGGTACTCCTAGGGAGCCCTTTTCACACTTATTGTACGAAAGATTATTTGTTTATGAAATATTTATTGTGCAAACATAGATTGAAGGGATGAGAAAAGAATGTATAAGTTATTATTTTTGTGTTTGAACGGATGAACCCGTTGCCTACGTACCTTTCCATGGAAGGTAAGGATCAAAACGCCGTAGTTCGGCTAAAAGATTTCCAAAATATGAGTGGGTCCATTTTAAAATAAAAGCCCTAAGGTCTTTTGTTATCCACGGGAGAAAACTCAACCTTATACAAACAACAAGTCCACCACGTGAGAAAAGCTTCAACTTGCTAGTGAGGGGTTAACCCTATAATAAGCAAGGAAGTCTTACAATTCAATCACTAAGGACAGAAGGTGAGATTAACATCAACCAACTAGGATAAATCAAACCTATGGCTAATGTATGAAAACTTATCAAGAATGGACAAAGCCACAAAACAATTGAATGAGTTGGATTAACCAATTAGAATTATTCATAAAAGTGGTCAAAGTATGATTAGAATTCAATTCAAAAGAAGTATTATGAAAATGAAGTTTGAAAATCAAAGGCTTAAAGCCTAGGTTTCTAATTTGAAAAGAGATGAAAAATGTTTGCACAATGTTTTTCAAGTTTTGGATTAACATGCAAATGGAGGTTTAAAGAGACAAAAGGATGGGAGGGTGAGGAAGTAAAACTTCTTTGATGTTCACCTCTTGAGATCATATGGAAGATGATTCAAGTGATTCCTTTGGAATAGGCAACAATGTGAATAACAGGTAAACAAAGTATCAAACAAAGCCAACAAAGATGGATACCGGATGCCAATTACTGGACTTATACCAATCTCCTAAAACAAAACAATGATACCAGATGCCAATCACTGGACTTATACTAGTCTCACAATGGAAAGAAAGAAAACCGGATACCGGATGCCAATCACTGGACTTACACCAATCTCCTAAAACAAACATGGATACCAGATGTCAATATATGGACTTATACTAGTCTCACAAAGGGAAACAAGAAAACCGGATACCGGATGCCAATCAACTGGACTTATTCCAATCTCCTCAGGATGATCATAGGAAACAACTGCCAATAAATGGGCTTACAATTGACTCCTCACATACAACAAACAAAACAAATGCACTAAGCAAGAGGAAATAAGTTGCCAATAAATGGTCTTACACTCGACTCCTTCCAAATCATAGGAACAATTGCCAATATATGGACTTACAATTGAATCCTCAATGGACAAACAAAAGTGTCTCAAAGATATGAACGATGATCATGCAATGATGTACAATTAATGATGATAAATGCACAGAGGCACACATAAGTAGATAGGCACAGATGAATCAAGCAATCAGACAGACAAGTCAATTAGCACACACTATACACAAGCAATTAGGCTCAAGCAAGGTTAGACTTTACAGTCAACTGGAATGGGGTAAGTTGTGCTCTTAACCCTAACATTGAGAGTTAGGGTGAAGCAGATGAAATGGAGATGAGGGGTGTGCCTCATAGCTCTTATCCCTGGCCTGGGAGAGCTTCAAACAATAGAAGGTGTGGGAGTTCAGAAAGTAGGAACTCTTCTCCGCAAGTGATTTGACTCTATAAGATCTTGGGTTAATGTCCACAATGCATCAACATGTTATGTGAGCAAAGGGATGACACACTGAATAGCAGGAGATGGATTACACATCTCTTTTATCTGCCAATTGCCTCACAAGAGGACTTTTCCTGCTTGGCACACAAACACAAGCATTGCCTCTTAAGGAGGACTTCAGACAGGTGCCTGCCCACATAACAGGACAGGTCTTCCAGACCATGAAGAAGAGAGGTTATACCTAAGTGGTTAAGCAACCAAGCAAAATCAAGTTCACAATGAACATAGAGCAACTAATGTACCTGTGGAAACATCAAACAAATCAGTACAACTATACAGGCAAACAGACAACATCAATATCAACAGTCAAACCCAATAAGCAAAGGCATGGGCCACAAGTCAAACTCAAATGAGTTAACAACCCTACAAAACACACAAGGATTAGTAATAAAAGGCAAACATCAATGCTCAAATGATGGAGCATCAACAACTATGGAACTTGGATGTTCAACCTGAAATCAAAGCTTCAAACATGAGAGGCAAATCACTAGGTCAAAGCCTAGGGTCAAAGATGGAGAAAAAATTCAAAACAGAAGCTTAAAATTAACATGAATCAACTTCAAACACATCTTGAAACAATCCAAAAGGTCTCACATCAATATCGTATACCAAATCCATTTCATGATCAATTAAAGTTCAAGACAATTTTAAAACTCAAATGTGACCAACCAGAATGAAAAATCTAAATTAAATCAGAAATCAATCAAATAATTCCAATAAAACTCATGCTCATTCACAACATTCATATCAAGCATCATACAAAAAATAAGAAGAACTGGAATTCATTTGGCAAGGCAAACACATCACATAAGATGAACAAGCAAAGGTGTGACACAAATTGACGCACCTACATTCACATGATCATAAAACAGAAATCATAAATGGTAAAAATACCAAATCAACACCAAAATGTCAAGCAAAGAGTCTAGTTTCATCATGTAAAATTTCAGAAGCATTGGATAAACAACCAGCATTTCACAAATGATATGGTAAGGCAAGGTACAAAAGGCATACATGTTCACATACCCTAGCACAAATTATTTTCAAGCCAAGAACAATTTATGGAAAAATGATCATAAAATACTAGGCAGAAAATGCAACATAATGCAAAAAACCACATATTTTTTGGATGATTATTCAATTAGATATGATTTTTGGAAGATGGAGAAAAAATAAAAAAATGCATGAGGCATAGTATATGAATGAATGGAGGGAAAAGAAATAATATGAAGCATATTTGAAATAAGGCAATGGCACGGAATCGAACAGATGCACAATTTGAATGCTGGCGCCAAACTGAATGAAACGCGGCGTTTCATTAATCTACATGGCATGGTCAAGCTTATGTGGCAAAGTCAAACGCGCGTGAACCAACCAAAATGCAAGCATGGCACGGATGTGGACCAATACATGTTGATATACGTACAAACACATGCAAAACGCAGGAAAATCATTTTGAAAGATCAAACGCGTTTCTGGAAATGAAATTCATCATCTTCATCGTGTTCATCATGCACAGTGCCAGGCTCAAGAACAAAAATTCTCAGAAATTAAAATCAAACATATCATCATGTAGATCTTGCAACATAGAGCACAAATCCACTAATAACTAAGCATGAATCAAAGCAACAAGATCAAATCGAAGCAATCAAGTTTCACACATGGAATTTTAAATCAACATAACTAACTCAATTTGGAATGAAAATTTGTGATTCAAAGCTCAGAATACTCAGCAACACAAGATCTATAACAACATCATAATCATTTTAAGAATTAGAGAGATCGATTCAATGACCTCTTGAAGAAGCAAAACTGGAATTGGTGTGTTTCAGGATTTGCAATGCTCCAAACCTCCTCTACAATGCTTGTACAGATGATTGGATGAAGAATTGAGGCTTAATTGTGCACGACCTCTCCAAAATCAGATTTCACCATTGATGAGTTCAAGCTTCAAGCTGCTTCAAACAGGCACGAATTGCTATGGATCTTCCTTCAAGCTTGCTCAAAGATGCTTCCAGATGATGAATTGATCAAGAAAAGTAGAGTGTGTTTGAAGAATTTGAAAGAAAAAAGTGAGAGAATTTTTTTGGTGTTTGGATCTAGATCTAAAAATTGTGATGGTTCTTAGCTGAAAACAGTTAGGGTTTGTGTTATATACTCCCTCCTAGTCATGCTCTTAATCATGTTTAAGCAAATGGTAAGTGAAATTAGCAAAATGGAGTGTTTGTGCAATTTAGCATTTTCACCCTATGCATGAAAATGCATGGTGAACAGTACACGGGAATGCTTCAAATTCTCTTCAAATTCTGTCTTGGAGCCAATGGAAGTGATGAAATGTTCAAATAATTGACCAATTTTAAACTCCATAATATCCCTCCAAAAATCAAGTGAATTGGCAAATGATTATGTGATGATAATGCATGTCATGTAATGCAAGATTTGGAAAGTATAGGTCAAAATAAGAATGTAGCAAAAAGAACCACTTGAATTGGAGTTTTGGTTGAGAAGTTGTGTCCATTTGAAGTTCAATGTGCACTTTGCCATGTTTCGATCATATCTCATTAACCACACATTAGAAATTGATGATCTTGGACTTTTTGGAAATGGGAGAGAAAGATCCACAACTTTCATGTTCAACAAAATTTCATTTGAAGCATTTTTGATGATGTAATTTGAAGTTGAAGTTAGGTTAAAACCTTTCCATTTTTGGCAAATTCAAATTATAGGTCACTTTCTATTTTTGGAAAGTTTTGACCTGACTTTATTTTCTTCAATGTTGATGTTTGAAATGTCAAATGAGACTTTTTTGGACATGAATGAAGTATTTCTAATCACTTCCCACCTCCAAATCCACAGTTAACTTGGCAGTTGACCTTCTAGGCCTTCAGTTGACCTGGCAATGTTCTGATGAAATTCGAGCCTCTACCACTTGGGATTTTGATTCAAAATGATATCACAGCTCATATGAACTCTTGTGAATGATTGTGGGGTCCAAATTCTCAAGAATGGCCACCACTTATAGCTCAATGACTGCCTTTAACTGCTTTGACCTGTGATTGCTTCATCTGCAAGACAAAGGTTAGATGACATATTTTTGTACTTTTGGTTAGTAGTAAAAAGAAAAGCAATGATATACAAATGCAAAACATGCTTGGTGATCAATAAATCTCTCTCAAAAAGATAACCCACCCACAGGGAAGGAGCAAGGTGCACCATGATCCTTGAGGCAATGTGATGATATGATATGATGCCATGAGGGATCTTAGGGACAAAATTGGGGTCTTACAGATGCCCCTATTTAAGGTCATTCTAGCCGGAGAAGTGAAGTTTAGAAATCTTCATCTCGACGCGGTAGAATGGGCTTAAATAACAGTAATGAGACAAATTTTGGTCCCTGAGAGACCTCATGATGCAGATGTATGCATGCAAAAGAAACCAACTCTGTGGGGAATACTGGTCCACAAAGAAGGAAAGATGATCCATCGGAGTAATGCACTCACCAGGAACAGAGACTCTAATAAGACTCTCATGAGGATAAGAGAAAAAAAAAGAAAAAGAAATGCGTGAGCAAGACACGACTCTGAATTAGGAGAAGCAAGAACTAGGTACAGCGTGAACGAGACACGACTGGACTAGAGACCTCACTGGGGAGTGAAGGACTTACACTGGAGGAAAAGAAGAATTCCACAGGAAGACACATCCATGGGAAAGACACAAGCTGACTCAAACTATCCACAAAGGATACTTCGGATAAAAATCCGGACTCGGACTAGGGAAAAGATTCACAAAGAACCTCCCTGCCGGGGAAAATTGCATATATTGGGGAAAACGCCAATACAACAAGAGGGTAAAAATCACCACAAGGAACTCCACTAGAGAAGGTCTAACAAAAAGACTCTCCTGGGAAAGCAACAAAGAAATGAGGTGTTACCGGTATAAGGGTAACAAACTCGGGAAGAATGAATATCTAAGACCGGTATAAGGGTGAGAGATATCAATCAACCAAACATCTGAGAAAGACCTAAAAAAGGTACATCAACTCCGGAAAATCTGACTCCACAGGGGACCAAGGTCATAATAGGGAGCAGAAAGGAAGGAACACCAGGGATACCGGCTACTGGGTATATAATAGGTGACCGACCAAAGCGTGAATTGGTATATATGCCAAGACACTCATCATCCGAAAGGAGGGCTTGAAAAAGCAAATCGACTTACAGGATGGACATTCGAATCCACAACGGGAAAATGAATCTTACTCAGCTGGGGACACAAACCCAAAGAGCGCATGAGATATAATATCCATTACCGTCAGAACGTGGATAGAATACTCGCATGAGATATATTATCTATTACCGTCAGAACATAGATAATACACTCGCATGGAAGGAAACACCAGGGATACCGGTTACTGGGTATATGATAGGTGACCTACCGAAAACGTGAATTGGTATATATGCCAAAACACTCATCATCCAAAACACAAACTTGTTAAAGGATGGATATTCGATTCTGCAAAGAATACGAATCTTACTCCGCTAGGGAAAATCAACAAAGGACTCCAACCAAAGAGCGAATGAGATATATTATTCATTATCGTCAGAACGTGAATAATATACTCGAAAAGGAAGAGACACCAGAGATACCGGTTACTGGGTATATAATAGGTGGTCAACCAAAAAGAGAGACAATCGATACCAACAACAACAGGGTAAACGAAAGACAACTCAAAGGGGATAAATTGCAAGCATCCGGCAATCATCCAGGAGACAAACAAAATATTCGATTCCACAAAGGAACACGAATCTTACTCGACTGGGGAAACACAACAGGCTTCGACTGAAGAGTGCATGAGATATATTATCCATTACCGTCAGAACGTGAATAACATACTCGCATGGAAGATTATCCATAACCGGTTACTGGGTTAATAAAGGATAAATCGACCGAAAAGAAAGGCATTGGGATACCAAAACTAGGTATATAAAGATGACCGATCAAAGGGAGCAACAATATTACCAACAAAAGGGTAAATGAAAGAAGACCCGCTGGGGATGAATTGCATAAACACAATTACCCACAAGGACTTACTGGGGATGAATTGCTAGCAAACGACAATTACCCAGAAGCAAGGAGGGAAATATCAACCATCGAATACTGGATGAAGATAACCACAAAGAGTAACCATCATCAAAAAGGATGAACAACAAGGTTAACTCTGCAAAGGGGAGCAATTAGGGTTTACGACTACCGAATACGGGGTAGAACACCAAAGACTCAACTGGGGATAGGGTGAATGAATGCCAAATATTGAGCAATTATTCAACTTATTCCACAGGGAGACACAGACTCCGTTGGGGATAAAACCACAACAGCACAAAATCCACCACCAACCAGAACGAACCACAAAGGTTACCCATGCTAGGGGAAAAGAGATAGGACTTATAACTACCGAATACGGGGCAGTAGCCAACAACTCTGATGAGGATAAAAAGACAGGGTTTACATCTACCGAATACGGGGTAGAAAACCAACAACTCCGTGTGGGGAATGAAAGAATCACAAATCCGCACGGGATACAACATAGGGTTTATAACAAACCACAAACTGCTGGAGAGCAGGAAAATAGGATTTACAACTACCGAATACTGGGTAGACAACCAATCGACTCTGGCTGAGGAATAAAAGGTATATAACCACAAATTCCGCCAAGAGGACAAAGGAACATAGGACTTACAACTACCGGTATAAGGGTAGAGGCCCAAACTCCGCTGGGGATAAAAAGAATTATTGCCGGTTACTGGGCAATTCATTCATTTATTCCTCAGGGAAGCACAAGAAATAGTTGACAAATGGTCAATTCGGAATCAAGCCGAAAAAATGAACTGAATTAAGACTCGTCCTAATGAGGATATAACTCAATAGGAAGCTCCATCCCAATATATGTGTTGGGAGGAAACGGAAAAAACCGTCATCCACGAGGAATATATCTCATTGGGGAACTGCAGAAGGAAAGACAAACACTTTCTGCTTATGGGGCTGACTCTAAATTGAGAGATTAAACACCCGACATCTGCTTGGGGAGATCTATTGGAGAGATCTATATCACCCATAGCAGGAGACATCAAAGAAAAGATATATGGCAAAAAATGCAACATGAATATCTGAATGTTTATGAATATGCATGAATATGCGTGATTTATGTTTGATGAATGCTGACAAAACAGACATATCTAACACAAACAGGCCCAGGAAACAAATGCCCGGTACTACACTTCCAGGGGAAACCAAAGAAATCCAACTGGAAAGCCAATCTGCTGGAGATCTACATGCTGAAAAGCAAAGATCTGCGGGGAGGCAAAAGATCAGAGATATCAAGAAATCACAAAATCTCTGAGTGATGGATCAACAATCAACCCAACTGGGGTACAGAAAGTCACAACAGGCATAAACAGCCACAAAGACAAATCTGTTGGGGAGTGGGAGAAATCCCGAGATATCTGCAGGGGGATCCTCAGCATCAACTAGGAATCAAGAGTTCACTACACAGGCGAAAACTTCCACAAAAGCAACTCCAAATAACTCCGCTGGGGAACAACCCACAAAGGGAGAACATATCATCCATGTAGAATCTAACTGCACAAGCAACTCTACTGGGAATACTGTCAGCCATTCCATTGGGGATAAACCCACTGAGGGAAAAAAATAGATCACCAAAAGTAGATTCTGCAACAAGCCACTCTACTAGGGATCAAAAGCATCAGGAAATCAACCAAATCTCTGGATGATAGATCACCAACCGACCCTACTGGGGAAAACAACTCTGGCGGGGATCCTGACTCTGTTGGTGATACCAACTCTGGCGGGGACTCTGGGGAAATCACAGCTACAGTCCACTATACCACAAATCTACTGGCGGCTTAACTGGGGAATCCACCGGGGATGAGGAGGAGAGCTGGGGATTAACCACCAAATGCTGAACCTTCCAAGAGAAACCCAACAACCGCGGAGGAGGAAAATAAACACTACTCTGCTGAAGGGATAAGAGGTGAAAACCTCAACAAGCGCTCCGATGGGGAGATATATCACGAATGCAGTATATCATATCAACAACTCTGCCAGCGACTGCGCTGAGGAAAGTGGTAAAGTACCGGGATGTCAACCCACCAACCACTGAATCTTCCAAAAGAAAGCACCCATGCTGAAGAGAGAATACCGTTGGAGAGGACTGTGAAGTCTCAACAAATACTCTGCTTAGGGAACAACCCCAACAAAAGCTCTGCTTAGGGAACAACCCCAACAACAAATCAGGATAAAGAGGATACAACCCTGCCAGGAATATGAACAAATGTCTTACCTGTTGGAAATCATGCCACCCTTGGGAGAGCGCTGAGAGATTCTTTAAGTATCCTTTCATCATTGTGAATGTTCACTTTGTTTAAAACAACAAATTTTGAAAAATTTTATTTGTTTAAAACAATGACATTTTATCAATTAAAACATGCAAAACATTTGTTGAATTGAAACAAATAAGAGTGCAAATAATTGGATAAAAGCTCAAATTGATTTGATGGAATGGTAGCCTGCAAATGGCAAGACTCCATAGATCTATACAAATTTGAAATCAGTGATATATATTGGAAGAGGGCTACATTGAACATAATGATCCTTTCTCTACCAATTTGAATCTCGATGTATTCGAAGCTTCAGTTGACAACGAATCGAGAATCTCTGACGAAAAGACGGTTGTGGAACAGAAAGTCTTGTCAGGATGCAGTTACTTGCCAAATCCCTAATTTTTGCCTAGATTGCCCCAGGGTGAGGTACTCAATCTAGCGGGATGCAAATATTCTTTTTTTTTTCAAGTCTCTAACTTTTGCTTGGATCGCCCTTGCGGGTTCTCCACCGAGACGCTCATTTTTGCCTAAGCCGCCCTTTCGGGTTTTCAACTTAGCGAGCCATTCTGTTTTTCTTTGTATACTTTTTTTAGGCAAAGTATTTCTTGACTGCATCTGAATTCACAGGACGAGTGAAATCCTCCCCATCCATTGTTGTAAGCATCAAGGCACCGCCTGAAAAGGCTCTTTTAACAACATATGGACCTTCATAGTTTGGAGTCCACTTGCCCCTGGAATCGGGCGTGAAAGACAAGACTTTCTTGAGCACGAGGTCACCTTCTCGGAACACACGAGGCTTGACCTTCTTATCGAATGCTTTCTTCATTCTCTGCTGATATAACTGACCATGGCACATGGCAGTCAATCGCTTCTCTTCAATCAGATTCAACTGGTCATAACGACTCTGAATCCATTCAGCATCAGTCAACTTTGGGGTTTGAGGGTATCATTTTTCCTTTTATTTTCTTTCTTTTTTTGATTTTTTTTTTTGATTTTTGACTTTTTTTCATTTTGTTTTTCACCCTCTTCTCTTTTTTTATTACATTTGTAATGCCCTAGTTTGACTGTTTGCTGATTTTCAAGATACAGCTGAATGATCTTCTGTTCATGCTTAAGAAGACGGGTAATCTCGTCAGGAATCCCCTTCAACATCATCCTCCTCTGCTTCGAATACAGGGAATCCACAATTGGGAGATGGCGTTGGATCATTATGTTCAATGGGTTTAAGAATCAACCTGCATAATGATTTTGATATGAAAAGCTCTTTGAAATCAAACAAGGCAATCATTATGCAGATGAAAAGTTTGATTTTATGCTTTTTTTTAGGGTTTTTTGTGATCACCAATTTCATGCAAAAAAGCAAAAAGTGAAAACAATTGGAAAAACAAATGTTTAACATGAATTTATTGAATGAAAACATCATTGTTTTAAATGTTGCCCACAATGTCATCACTTCTCCTTTTGGCATGGGATAAGGGTTTTCAAACAAAGTGAACATATTACTCTGATCTATGAATGACTGTAGGAACATCTACAGCGACCCAATTGTGGCAGATCCCGCCAGGAATGACAAAATTGTCAATATCCTCTGCATCCTCTTCCAAGATAGCAGCAGCTTCTTCAGCTTGATCGCGTGGATGAAACCTCCACTCTTGAACAGCCCTTTTTCGTTGAAGACCCCAGAAGAATAGCCAATGCCAGCCCGAGATTTGTTATCTTCAAGCTCAATCATCTTTCCTAACCCAGCAACTGCACCACATTCAATGGCCAGTTTTGCATCACGATAGGAAGCAAATGAAGGAGACTTCTTCTCAATCGGCTCAGCAATAGACAAAGCTTGGAAAGGAGTTCCAACTTCATCCTCAGCATCAATATATGAGAAAGAAGATAAGTGGCTAACCAAGAATAAATCCATCAAAAGCACTTAGTCTGGAAAATTCCTCTTCGAGTTCACAGTTCTCTTGCTTAACATGATCCATCAATCAACAGAGATGGCTTTGGTGTAGTACCGGCGAAGTGCGTCTTCAAAATAAATGAAAAGCAGCAGGGATCAGACCACAGGACCAAAGGCTGAGAACAAACACCCGCTTATGCAAATGATGCATGTAATGCTTGTGCATATGCTTTGTTTTATTTCAAAGGAACTCGAGGGTTTTACTTGCAAACTTTGAAATATTAATCATTTTATTGCATATGGAAATATCTCATTGGATAATTCTTTGTCTTTCCATGTCTGAAATTTTTTACAAAGAAACCCCTTAAGTTCCTTAAAAAAAATTCTCATTTTTTGATGATATGGATGCAGATGAATGCATGAATGCATGAATGCAACAATCACACTCAAGGATCAAGCAAAGCACACCAGACAAAGGTCATGGGATGGTTCGTATTATCCTTAATATCAATCATCCATTTTGGTGGATTATGGTTTTAACCTTATCGACACCCAAGTTCATTGATATTAACGATATACGAACGGTTCAACCATCCTTAATATCAATCATCCATTTTGGTGGATTATGACTTTCACCTTATCAACACCCAAGTTCCGTTGATATTAACGATGGGTGAACGGATCAACCATGAATCACGGGTTTGTTGTGAGTCACGAGCATGGAGTCTCGGTTAAGAACCACCCAAAGGGAGTGTACTAGGGTTTAAACCTGCCGAGCATGTTCTACCAGAGGTTCCCATAGTCATCATCCCATCTTTCGAATATTATCGGAGGAACGAATACTCGTATTCCAAAAATATTCTCAAGAGAGACTCTTATGAGTGTAGTATCGTGTAACAATCGCCTCAGATCTGACATCTGAACGACCTCCGCACTACGTCCTAAAAATAAGCCAAGATGGGCTTGGTAAACTAAGGTCCTTGGCTTCTAAGGCACATGATTGAAAGAATAATGTCTAACCACAAATAACTTGTGTGACATTATTAATCCAACATGACCTCCACCAAGTGAATGGACTCGCAAGTCAACTTGCTAAGGAATACTCCACACAAGTCGACAAGACTATGCCATTCTCCTATCCTAAGGTGCACTCGAGTTCGGGTACAGAACTCATCTCACAGAGATCACCAAGCAAACAACAATTGTATATCAAGCAATTCAAACATTACAATCAATACAGTTATCCCAAATTGTACAAAAATATGTCACATAACAGATAAACAAATATCATACAACAAGGGTGAAAAGTAGGCAATACCACTAAGGATAGATGTCCCCAGCAGAGTCGCCACTTTTCAGTAGCGGTGTATTCGTCACTTTATGATTTATGGATTAAATCAAAAGCAAAGCATACAAAGAATCGAGTCGCCACCGCACTTTTATTTATCCAAAGGAATGGCTAAAAAGCGAACAAAAGCCTAAGAAGTTTTACACATAGAAAACTAATGAAAAGATCAGAGATCTGGGTAAGGGGTTAATTACGCAATGGGAAGGTGTTAGGCATCCAAAACGTCCTAGGTACTCCTAGGGAGCCCTTTTCACACTTGTTGTACGAAAGGTTATTTGTTTATGGAATATTTATTGTGCAAACATAGATTGAAGGGATGAGAAAAGAATGTACAAGTTATTATTTTTGTGTTTGAACGGATGAACCCGTTGCCTACGTACCTTTCCATGGAAGGTAAGGATCAAAACGCCGTAGTTCGGCTAAAAGATTTCCAAAATATGAGTGGGTTCATTTTAAAACAAAAGCCCTATGGTCTTTCGTTATCCACGGGAGAAAACTCAACCTTATACAAACAACAAGTCCACCACGTGAGAAAAGCTTCAACTTGCTAGTGAGGGGTTAACCCTATAATAAGCAAGGAAGTCTTACAATTCAATCACTAAGGGCAGAAGGTGAGATTAACATCAACCAACTAGGATAAATCAAACCTATGGCTAATGTATGAAAACTTATCAAGAATGGACAAAGCCACAAAACAATTGAATGAGTTGGATTAACCAATTAGAATTATTCACAAAAGTGGTCAAAGTATGATTAGAATTCAATTCAAAAGAAGTATTATGAAAATGAAGTTTGAAAATCAAAGGCTTAAAGCCTAGGTTTCTAATTTGAAAAGAGATGAAAAATGTTTGCACAATGTTTTTCAAGTTTTGGATTAACATGCAAATGGAGGTTTAAAGAGACAAAAGGATGGGAGGGTGAGGAAGTAAAACTTCTTAGATGTTCACCTCTTGAGATCGTATGGAAGATGATTCAAGTGATTCCTTTGGAATAGGCAACAATGCAAATAACAGGTAAACAAAGTATCAGGCAAAGCCAACCAAGATGGATATAGGATGCCAATTACTGGACTTATACCAATCTCCTAAAACAAAACAATGATACCAGATGCCAATCATTGGACTTATACTAGTCTCACAAAGGAAAGAAAGAAAACCGGATATCGGATGCCAATCACTGGACTTACACCAATCTCCTAAAACAAACATGGATACCAGATGCCAATATATGGACTTATACTAGTCTCACAAAGGGAAACAAGAAAACCGGATACCGGATGCCAATCAACTGGACTTATACCAATCTCCTCAGGATGATCATAGGAAACAACTGCCAATAAATGGGCTTACAATTGACTCCTCACATATAAAAAACAAAACAAATGCACTAAGCAAGAGGAAACAAGTTGCCAATAAATGGTCTTACACTCGACTCCTTCCAGATCATAGGAACAATGGCCAATATATGGACTTACAATTGAATCCTCAATGGACAAACAAAAGTGTCTCAAAGATATGAACGATGATCATGCAATGATGTACAATTAATGATGATAAATGCACAGAGGCACGCATAAGCAGATAGGCACAGATGAATCAAGCAATCAGACAGACAAGTCAATTAGCACACACTATACACAAGTTATTAGGCTCAAGCAAGGTTAGACTTTACAGTCAACTGGAATGGGGTAAGTTGTGCTCTTAACCCTAACATTGAGAGTTAGGGTGAAGCAGATGAAATGGAGATGAGGGGTGTGCCCCATAGCTCTTATCCTTGGCCTGGGAGAGCTTCAAACAATAGAAGGCGTGGGAGTTCAGAAAGTAGGAACTCTTCTCCACAAGTGATTTGACTCTATAAGATCTTGGGTTAATGTCCACAATGCATCAACATGTTATGTGAGCAAAGGGATGACACACTGAATAGCAGGAGATGGATTACACATCTCTTTTATCTGCCAATTGCCTCACAAGAGGACTTTTCCTGCTTGGCATAAAAGATAAACAAACACAAGCATTGCCTCTTAAGGAGGACTTTAGACAGGTGCCTGCCCACATAACAGGATAGGTCTTCCAGACTACATGAAGAAGAGAGGTTATACCTAAGTGGTTAAGCAACCAAGCAAAAGCAAGTTCACAATGAACTTAGAGCAACTAATGTACCTGTGGAAACATCAAACAAATCAGTACAACTATACAGGCAAACAGACAACATCAATATCAACAGTCAAACCCAATAAGCAAAGGCATGGGCCACAAGTCAAACTCAAATGAGTTAACAACCCTACAAAACACACAAGGATTAGTAATAAAAGGCAAACATCAATGCTCAAATGATGGAGCATCAACAACTATGGAACTTGGATGTTCAACCTGAAATCAAAGCTTCAAACATGAGAGGCAAACCACTAGGTCAAAGCCTAGGGTCAAAGATGGAGAAAAAATTCAAAACAGAAGCTGAAAATTAACATGAATCAACTTCAAACACATATTGAAACAATCCAAAAGGTCTCACATCAATATCATATACCAAATCCATTTCATGATCAATTAAAGTTCAAGACAATTTTAAAACTCAAATGTGACCAACCAGAATGAAAAATCTCAATTAAATCAGAAATCAATCAAATAATTCCAAGAAAATTCACGCTCATTCACAACATTCATATCAAGCACCATACAAAAAATCAGAACAATTGGAATTCATTTGGCAAGGCAAACACATCACATAAGATGAACAAGCAAAGGTGTGACACAAATTGTCACACCTACATTCACATGATCATAAAACAGAAATCATAAATGGTAAAAATACCAAATCAACACCAAAATGTCAAGCAAAGAGTCTAGTTTCATCATGTAAAATTTCAGAAGCATTGGATAAACAACCAGCATTTCACAAATGATATGGTAAGGCAAGGTACAAAAGGCATACATGTTCACATACCCTAGCACAAATTATTTTCCAGCCAAGCACAATTTATGGAAAAATGATCATAAAATACTAGACAGAAAATGCAACATAATGAAAAAAACCACATGTTTTTTGGATGATTATTCAATTAGATATGATTTTTGGAAGATGGAGAAAAAATAAAAAAATGCATGAGGCATAGCATATGAATGAATGGAGGGAAAAGAAATAATATGAAGCATATTTGAAATAATGCAATGGCACGGAATCGAACAGATGCACAATTTGAATGCTGGCGCCAAACTGAATGAAACGCGGCGTTTCATTAATCTACATGGCATGGTCAAGCTTATGTGGCAAAGTCAAACGCGCGTGAACCAACCAAAATGCAAGCATGGCACGGATGTGGACCAATACATGTTGATATACGTACAAACACATGCAAAACGCAGGAAAATCATTTTGAAAGATCAAACACGTTTCTGGAAATGAAATTCATCATCTTCATCGTGTTCATCATGCACAGTGCCAGGCTCAAGAACAAAAATTCTCAGAAATTAAAATCAAACATATCATCATGTAGATCTTGCAACATAGAGCACAAATCCACTAATAACTAAGCATGAATCAAAACAAAAAGATCAAATCGAAGCAATCAAGTTTCACACATGGAACTTTAAATCAACATAACTAACTCAAGTTGGCATGAAAATTTGTGATTCAAAGCTCAGAATACTCAGCAACACAAGATCTATAACAACATCATAATCATTTTAAGAATTAGAGAGATCGATTCAATGACCTCTTGAAGAAGCAGAACTGGAATTGGTGTGTTTCAGGCTTTGCAATGCTCCAAACCTCCTCTACAATGCTTGTACAGATGATTGGATGAAGAATTGAGGCTTAATTGTGCACGACCTCTCCAAAATCAGATTTCACCATTGATGAGTTTAAGCTTCAAGCTGCTTCAAACAGGCACGAATTGCTATGGATCTTCCCTCAAGCTTGCTCAAAGATGCTTCCAGATGATGAATTGATCAAGAAAAGTAGAGTGTGTTTGAAGAATTTGAAAGAAAAAAGTGGGAGAAAATTTTTGGTGTTTGGATCTAGATCTGAAAATTGTGATGGTTCTTAGTTGAAAACAGTTAGGGTTTGTGTTATATACTCCCTCCTAATCATGCTCTTAATCATGTTTAAGCAAATGGTAAGTGAAATTAGCAAAATGGAGTGTTTGTGCAATTTAGCATTTTCACCCTATGCATGAAAATGCATGGTGAACAGTACACGGGAATGCTTCAAATTCTCTTCAAATTCTGTCTTGGAGCCAATGGAAGTGATGAAATGTTCAAATAATTGACCAATTTTAAACTCCATAATTTCCCTCCAAAAATCAAGTGAATTGGCAAATGATTATGTGATGATAATACATGTCATGTAATGCAGGATTTGGAAAGTATAGGTCAAAATAAGAATGTAGCAAAAAGAACCACTTGAATTGGAGTTTTGGTTGAGAAGTTGTGTCCATTTGAAGTTCAATGTGCACTTTGCCATGTTTCGATCATATCTCCTTAACCACACATGCGAAATTGATGATCTGTGACTTTTTGGAAATGGGAGAGAAAGATCCACAACTTTCATGTTCAACAAAATTTCATTTGAAGCATTTTTGATGATGTAATTTGAAGTTGAAGTTAGGTTAAAACCTTTCCATTTTTGGCAAATTCAAATTATAGGTCACTTTCTATTTTTGGAAAGTTTTGACCTGACTTTATTTTCTTCAATGTTGATGTTTGAAATGTCAAATGAGACTTGTTTGGACATGAATGAAGTATTTCTAATCACTTCCCACCTCCAAATCCACAGTTGACTTGGCAGTTGACCTTCTAGGCCTTCAGTTGACCTGGCAATGTTCTAATGAAATTCGAGCCTCTACCACTTGGGATTTTGATTCAAAATGATATCACAGCTCATATGAACTCTTGTGAATGATTGTGGGGTCCAAATTCTCAAGAATGGCCACCACTTATAGCTCAATGACTGCCTTTAACTGCTTTGACCTATGATTGCTTCATCTGAAAGACAAAGGTTAGATGACATATTTTTGTACTTTTGGTTAGTAGTAAAAAGAAAAGCAATGATATACAAATGCAAAACATGCTTGGTGATCAAGAAATCTCTCTCAAAAAGATAACCCACCCACAGGGAAGGAGCAAGGTGCACCATGATCCTTGAGGCAATGTGATGATATGATATGATGCCATGAGGGATCTTAGGGATAAAATTGGGGTCTTACAATGAGGAATCAATTGAAATTGTAAATCTGGGTACTGAAGTAGACAAGAAAGAAGTCAAAATAGGAGCAGGCTTAGGAAACAGTGTCAAAGAAAGATTGATTCAGATGTTACATGACTATAGAGAGATTTTTGCTTGGTCTTATGAAGACATGCCAGGACTGGATACTGATATAGTAGTGCATCGTTTGCCAATGAAGGAAGATTGTCATCCTGTTAAGCAAAAGGTTCGTCGCATGCGTCTTGAAATGTCTGAGAAAATCAAAGCCGAGGTTATGAAACAATTTGATGCAGGTTTCCTGGCTGTTACTTCTTATCCTCAATGGGTTGCTAATGTGGTACCGGTGCCAAAGAAGGATGGTAAGGTGCGAATGTGTGTAGATTACAGAGATTTGAATAAAGCGAGTCCCAAAGATGACTTTCCACTTCCGCACATTGATGTTCTGGTAGATAACACCGCTCAACACAAGGTATTCTCATTCATGGATGGATTCTCAGGTTATAACCAAATTAAGATGGCGCCTGAAGACATGGAGAAAACTACGTTTGTGACGCAATGAGGCACTTTCTGTTACAAAGTAATGCCATTTGGTCTAAAGAATGCAGGGGCAACATACCAGCGTGCTATGGTGGTTTTGTTCCATGATATGATCCATCATGAAATAGAGGTATATGTGGATGACATGATAGCCAGATCTCATACTGAAGAAGAACATCTCGATCATTTATACAAACTGTTTGAGAGGTTGAAGAGGTACAAGTTGAGATTGAACCCGAACAAATGCACCTTTGGAGTAAGATCCGGTAAACTCTTGGGCTTCATTGTCAGTGGCAAAGGAATTGAGGTTGACCCGGCTAAGGTGAGAGCTATTCAAGAAATGCCAGTTCCCCGTACAGATAAAGAAGTCAGAGGTTTCTTGGGACGCTTGAATTACATTGCCCGATTTATCTCCCATTTGACTGCTACCTGCAAACCCATCTTCAAATTACTGAGGAAAAATCAAGAGATGGTATGGAATGATGAATGTCAAGAAGCTTTTGACAAAATCAAGAAGTATCTCCAAGAACCACCAATTCTGATGCCACCAGTGGAAGGAAGACCTCTAATCATGTATTTGACCGTGTTAGAAAATTCAATGGGGTGTGTGTTAGGGCAACATGACGAGTCTGGTCGAAAAGAGTATGCCATGTACTACCTTAGCAAAAAGTTTACCGACTGTGAAACAAGATACTCACTGCTCGAGAAAACTTGCTGTGCTTTGGCTTGGGCTGCTCGCCGACTAAGACAGTATATGTTGAATCATACCACTTTATTGATTTCTAAGATGGATCCTATCAAATATATATTTGAGAAACCTGCCCTCTCCGGAAGAATAGCAAGATGGCAGATGATTTTAACAGAGTATGATATCCAATATACTACTCAGAAAGCAATCAAAGGAAGCGTGTTAGCTGATCATTTGGCTCATCAAGCAGTTGGCGATTACCAATCTATGAATTTTGAATTCCCAGATGAGGATGTCATGCTTGTTACTGATTATGAAGAACCTGGACCAGATGAAGGACCCGAACTGGGATCCCGATGGGCTATGGTTTTTGACGGATCTTCTAATGCATTGGGCAATGGTGTTGGTGTTGTAATTATTTCCCCCAGGGGTTGCCATACGCCTTTCACTGCTAGACTATGTTTTGACTGTACCAACAATATGGCTGAGTATGAAGCATGTATTTTGGGACTCAGAGCTGCTATAGACCTGAGAATCAAATATTTGAGTGTGTACGGGACTTAGCCTTAGTAATCAGTCAGATCAAAGGAGAATGGGACACTAAACATCCGAATCTCATCCCTTATCGAGAGCGGGTGTTGACATTAATCCCATACTTCGAAGAGATTACATTCGAACATATTCCACGAGAAGAGAATCAGTTGGCAGACGCATTAGCTACCATGTCATCTATGTTCAGAGTCAGATGGGACAATGAAGCTCCTATGATCACCATTGCACGATTAGATGAACCAGCATATTGTTATGAACTGAATACTGATGAATTAGAAGAGAAACCTTAGTTCCACGAAGTGAAAAGATATTTAGAAACTCAGGAATACCCTGAAGGGGCATCCATCAATGACAGAAAATTTCTGAGGAAGTTCTCTGCTAAATTCTTTTTGAGTAATGGAGTGTTATACAAACGTAATCATGATTCGACTTTGCTTCGCTGTGTGGATAAAAAGGAAGTAGAAAAGATTATGGAAGACATACACGACGGTATTTTCGGGACTCATTCTAGTGGACATACGATGGCCAAGAAGATTCTGAGATCAGGGTATTATTGGTCTACTATGGAAGCTGATTGCCACCATCATTTCAGAACTTGCCATAAGTGTCAGATCTATGCGGACAAAGTACATGTACCTCCTGCTCCATTGAACGTATTGACAGCACCTTGGCCCTTTGCATTGTGGGGCATTGATATGATTGGAGAGATTAAACCTACTGCTTCTAATGGACATCGTTTCATTCTTGTTGCTATTAATTACTTTACAAAGTGGGTAGAGGTAGCCTCATTTTCTTCTGTCACCAAGAATGTGGTGGCACGGTTCATCAAGAATAGTCTTATTTGTCGGTATGGCATCCCTGAAAGAGTTATCACTGACAATGGTACTAATTTGAACAACAAGATGATTACTGAAGTCTGCACGCAGTTCAAAATAAAGCACCATAACTCTTCTCCGTACCGGCCAAAGATGAATGGCACCGTGGAAGCTGCTAATAAGAATATTAAGAAGATCATACAAAAGATGACAGTAACATACAAAGACTAGCATGAGATGTTACCCTTTGCACTTCATGGTTATCGCACTTCAGTGCGCACTTCGACAGGGGCAACTCCTTTCTCTTTAGTCTACGGAATGGAAGCCGTCTTACCGGTGGAAGTTCAGATTCCCTCTCTAAGAATCATGAAAGAGGCAGGTTTAGACCAGGATGAATGGATTTAGACTCGACTCGATCAGATAAATTTGATTGATGAAAAGAGACTTGCGGTTGTTTGTCGTGGGCAGATATATCAGAAGCGCATGATCCAGGCGTTTAATAAAAAAGTCAAGAGACAGGTATATCAAATTGGCGACTTGGTAATAAAGCGTATCATTCTACCACAAGGTGATTCTAGAGGCAAATGGACTCCCACATACGAAGGGCCATTTATAGTTAAGAAGGTATTCTCTGGTGGAGCCATGATGCTTGCTACAATGGATGGCGAAGACTTCCCACATCCCGTGAACGCAGACATAGTTAAAAGATACTACGCATAAAAGAGACCCGCTAGGTCGACGTATCTAGGCAAAAGTAAGGGCATCCCGGCGAACCAAAAGGGTTCGAGCAAAAATTAGGGATAAACATATAAAAAGGTACACCCGGCAAGTCGAAAACTTGAAAAGGCGGCTTGGGCAAAAAAGGGTATCCTGGTGGACTGAAAACCTGAAAAGGCGGTCCAGGCAAAAATTAGGGATTAAAGCGTATGACTATGTCCCGTTCTCGGTCAGCTTCACCCAAGTCAAAGGGACTGAACAAGCCAATCACTTCTATCCGACAGCAGGAGATGAGAGGCTTGAAGACATAATGACAATAGTGGAATTAAAATCAATAGGACTTTTTCTTCATAGCTTTCTCTTTGTTTTCTTGATGATTTCCTCTTACTAGGATTTTTGTCTCCTTGTACTCAAATTGCCTGTTTATAGGCCCACTTTCAAAATCAATACAATTTTATTTCCCAAAAAGATGCTTTTGTTTTACTTTCTCTGTTTTAATACTTTCTTTGTTTTACTTTCTCTGTTTGCATAAATGTCCATTGATTTAATTCGAATTAATGTATGCGTTTGAACATGGTTGATGTTTACCGAAAATACCTGCATAAAATAGAAATAGCAATTACTAAAAGACTTTAGGGTCGAGGATAAAGTCTAACCATGCTTTCCGATGAATCTAGTTGCTAATCCTATTCCCCAGCAAAACCAGTTATTTCCCAGAAGAAATTGGCATTACTAGACAGACTGGTCATCTCTCTTATCCCCAGCCAGGTCCTATGGAATATTTCTACCATCAGACAGAAATCAAATATCCCCAGCTAAGAAAGGGTCATCAATACAAATATCTCCAACCAGAATGTGGGGATTTATTTTCCCCTGGAAAAAATTTTCAGACGCATAATTCATTCATGCATCATTTCACATCATACACATGCATGCAATGTTCGCATTTATTTTCACAAGCATAAAACATCTCATGCATCATGACATGGCATGAGGCTAACTTTTTTTCAGGTTAATTATCCTCCCAATATAGTCAAAATAAAGGTTCATTCAGACGGACGCCCTCATCGGTTACATTTGAGATTCAGATGCATCCTTCAGATATAATCCATATGAATGTTCATTCTGATAAGCATTCTGATATCCTCCTAATGATGGCATCTTTAAACCCATCCCAAACATTATTTGCAAATACAACATATACAAATATTATCAGATATAGCCTAACGTACGGTTCATTCTGATTCAGCCTAACGTATGGCTCCTTCAACTGTTCCAATACGGTCTAGCGTACGACCCATTTGGATGTTCATCTCCTCAGATACCACCTAGCGTACGGTACATTATGAAGTGTAGTCTAGCATATGACTACCCCTTTTATCATCAGATACAGCCTAACGGACGGCTCATTCTGCTACTCAGATACGATCTAGCGTACGATCCATTCTGATCTTTATTCCTCAGATACGATCTAGCGTACGATCCATTCTGACCTTTATATCTCCAGATACAGCCTAACGGACGGCTCATTCTGCTGCTCAGATACGATCTAGCGTACGATCCATTCTGATCCTTATTCCTCAAATACTGCCTAGCGTACGGTACATTCTGAAATGTAGTCTAGCATACGACTACCCTTTCATCCTCAG
This sequence comes from Lathyrus oleraceus, assembly GCF_024323335.1. Lineage (NCBI taxonomy): Eukaryota > Viridiplantae > Streptophyta > Magnoliopsida > Fabales > Fabaceae > Lathyrus > Lathyrus oleraceus. The sequence goes on along the minus strand of NC_066583.1, from coordinate 604,182,317 downwards.
ATACAGCCTAATGGGCGGCTCATTCTGCAACTCAGATACGATCTAGCGTATGATCCACTCTGATCTTTCATCCCCAGTGAAGTCGTCAGCCTAATGGACGACTCATTCTGCTACTCAGATACGATCTAGCGTACGATCCATTCTGATCTTTACCTCTCCAGATGCAGCCTAACGGACGGTTCATTCTGCAATTCAGATACGATCTAGCGTATGATCCATTATGATCCTTTATCCCCAGCAGCACATGACCCATTCTGATCTTTATCTCATCAGGTTCAGCTCGCCCTAACAACACCTAATGGATGACTCATTGTACAGCCTAGCGTGCGACCCAGTATGACACCCATGCCTTCAGATATGGTCTAACGTACGACACACTCTGAAGCCTCCATCATCATACTTCCCGGATGGCATCTTTAAGCCCATCTCCATCAATACTAACTTTTAATTAACAAGCACAAATTTTTGGGGCATTCTAAGTGTTCAATAATCTTCCACCTCCAGATCACGAATGGCATACATACCATTCTAAGTCTCTCGGTTTATGAATATTGAACAGGGGCAGCTGTCATACCCCAAAATTTGCCCGTTAATCTTGCAATACATTTTTCAAGGCACTCCAACTCATTTTTCAAGACATTGATCTTAAAGGAACAAGGGTCCAGCACACAGGTGGCCAAATCCAGAAAATGACTTAAACTGGCTTGCTCGCTAGGCGAGCAAAATCCTTCGCCTAGCGAACTCTTCGCTGCACCACTCGCCTAGCGATACTTGCGAATACCAGAAATTTTGGGCTTCATTCTGAGCCCATTAGGTCACAAAAACTATTATAAATACCAAGACCTCATTCAGAAACAGGGAGGGAAAACAGAGACAGACGGTGGAGAAAGAGGAGTAGAAAACCCTAACCGAGGCAACCAGAAAAACCCTGGAGGCTAACGAAGAGAATTCAGAGTAACCCCCGGATACCCCGAAGGAAACTCATATGCACAAAGGTTACCTCCGCCCAACTCAATCCGACCCCAAACCTAAGAGTGATCTGCCGATTCAACGTTGCAATTCAATTGCAAACAGGTTTGCACTACCACTACCGCTTTATGCTCCCAATTTACATGTGGCATTATGATTGAATTTATAAATGTATCTTAGGTTTTTCATGTGGATTTAAGTATGCATGGATGTCTTGAATGTTTAACCATGTAATTTCTGTAATGGATGCCATAGGGTTTAGAGTTTGTTGAAATCGTATTGTTATTAAACTCAAAACCCGCAGTCGTTCGGTAGCACATCGCCAAGCGAACATGTAGCGAGTGTTCGCCAAGCCTTCGCTAGGCGAAGCAGTAGCGAACATGACAGTCGCTGATTTTTTTCCGTTCTGTTCTGTGCTTATCTGACATGTTCTATCATAGCTATGTATTATTTGCCTGACATTATTACTGCTGCGATTCCTTTGTTTGGTGCAACTATTGATCGCACCCCATTTGGTATTCTGAGCTGTTTGCTGAATTTTGTGAGGGTTCACATACTCCCGAAGAAGGTAGCCTGCTAGGTATTCCACTTTATTTGTGGGATCCCCTTGTGGAGATTCATCCTAATTACCTAACTGATTACAAATGTTGCCTTTGAATATATGATATTGGCCCTCTCTTTGTTGCCTTACGGTATTACGGTCATGTCCCGCGAATGTGGGGATACACTTAGCAAAGACCCTTCGATTAAATCATCATGTCCCTATAAGATAAATCATAGTCCCTCGGATGTTGCCTGCGAATATATGATTTTGTCCCTCGATGACCCTCCGTGGTAGCCTACGATTAAATGATGATCGTCCCTTCGAATGTTAAGGTATCCTTACAAATGTTACCTTCAATGACCAATCGACGACCCTGCGATGTCCCTTTACATCCAAAGGATAAGACTACTTACTTCTCAATAGTAAGGACAGTTTTACCTTCATAAGGATAGGAAATACCCATAAAGACCTTGGGTAGGTATAACTCTTAAATGCTGACTCACAACTCAAAACACTTTTCACACCCCACACTTTGCAAAACATCTATTAGAAAATCACCACTTGGTATACATTCGTACTAGAATCATTGCCAAGTTATATTTTTCTAAACAGCTTTCAAAATTAAACGAGATAAATACTCTGTATACATTCGTACAAGAATCATTACAAAGTTAAACTCTCTTTTCAAAACATTTTCTAAACAGTTCTCAAACACTTTTTTTTTTCAGACAAGAAAAACATAAGTGATCAAGCAATTAAGAGCCCATGGATAACCATGGATACAAAGGGTGCTAACACCTTCCCTTTGTATAATGTACCTCCCGAACCCAAAATCTAATCAAGGTCTTTCCTGTTCTTTTCCTCCTTTCCTTATTGGATAAAAGAAAAGTCGGTGGCGACTCTTGCTATCCGCGACATTTTCTTTCCAAAGCAAAAACACAAAAGTCAGTTCACCGTATCACACTTCTCTAAATGATGAATGCATAAAAAGTATCCCCCTCAAGGGACTCTACTGGGGAGCTCGAGGAACTCTACTGAGGAACTTGCTATCGCTCCAATCTCCACCCTACTGGGGAATAGCACTACTGCTGGGGAAAGAACAACCCTTACCAGGGATGACCTCCACTGAACTCGATCCTCCTTGGGACTTCGCTGGGGAAGAAACCACCAACGCACACCTCCGTTGGGGAAATAGCAGTCTTCAGAATTGCTAGGGAAATAACAATCTCCACCCTGCTAGGGGAAATAGCAACCTTCAGGCCTGGCTGCTGAGGAAACACCGATCTCGAACCCGCTGGGGAGATACGGAATATCTGACACAGAACACCTGTCGACTCGTCGAACACCAGCATTCTCCATCTACCCACAGTGTCAACTTTCCACTTCAGACTTTGAAGAGTCTTCTTGATTAAACCTCCAGGATCGTCGCACTTCCTTCGCCGTCTTTTCACCATTCTCCAATTCCTCGTCCCTGATTGGACTCCACGGGGATCTTTTGTCAAAAGCTTCACATCACAACCTACAAGTGAGTGAAAATATCTAACAGCACCTGCAAAAGAGATCGTTAGATAAAAACGTGCCCCAGGCGTGCCAAAATTTCAACACCTAGGTCACTCAACCTTCCGAATAAGATTTCATGTTTTCAATCTTATAAACATGCATTGGAAGGGACCCCTATGTCTCAAAATGCAAAGATTCTTTATCAAAATAAGCGGATGTTTTTGCAATCAAAGCGGCAATGAAAAACAAAAATAAAATTATTTGACTGAATATGCATTCTATTGATTGAAAAAGGTGGCTCGAAACTGAGTAATACACAGGAAGCAATCCCTGAAAAGAGGTGATTGCGCATAAAAGGAAAATCTATCCTAATGGAAATGTGAACCCGTGATCTCATCGAGTTCCAACTCAGTTACACCCCATATGTCCTCAAGACTCTTCGTGCTTTCCGCCTTCTGAACAAGACGCTTCCAACCGATCCCTACCAGGAATTATCCACGTGTCATATCCAAAGTACAAATGATCATGCTAGACGCAGTTGTTCGTTTCAATCCCTCTTTTGCCTGGACCGCCCTTTCGGGTTTTCAGCCCACCGGGATACCCTTTTTTGCCCAAGCCGCCCTTGTGGGGTTTTCGACTTGTCGGGTGTACAGTTTTTTTTCTCTTTATCCCTAACTTTTTCCCGAACCTTTTTCATTTTTTCTGGTTCGCCGGGATGCCCATTTTTTCCTGGACTATCTTATTCTTTTCGTCCAGCGGGTCTCTTATACGAAATATTTTTTAACTGCATCCGCATTCACAGGGGATGGAAAATCCTCGTCATCCATGGTCGTCAACAACAAGGCTCCGCCAGAGAAAACCTTATTGACCACGAACGGACCTTCATAATTGGGTGTCCATTTGCCCCTACGATCGTTCTGAGGAGGAAGGATCCGTTTCAACACCATATCTCCTACGTGATACACACGAGGTTGTACCTTTCGGTCAAAAGCACGCTTCATCCGCTGCTGGTACAACTGCCCATGACAAATGGCTACCAGCCTTTTTTCCTCAATCAGGCTCAACTCTTCGTACCGGGTCCTTACCCATTCAGCCTCTTCTAATTTCACGTCCATCAGTACTCTCAACGAAGGAATCTGGACCTCAACCGGTAACACAGCTTCCATCCCATACACGAGCGAGAAAGGCGTTGTCCCAGTTGATGTACGCACCGAGGTTTGATACCCATGCAATGCGAACAACAACATATCGTGCCAATCCTTATAGGTCACGACCATCTTTTGCACAATCTTCTTAATATTCTTATTAGCTGCCTCGACCGCCCCATTCATCTTCGGACGATAAGGAGAAGAATTGTGATGCTTTATCTTGAATTCCCGGCACAGTTCTGCCATCATGTTGTTGTTGAGATTAGAACCATTATCAGTAATGATTCTTTCAGGAACCCTATATCGGCAAATGATGTCTCTTTTCAGGAACCTGGCAACAACCTGCTTCGTCACGTTTGCATAAGAGGCTACTTCCACCCACTTGGTGAAGTAGTCAATAACCACTAATATGAACCGGTGCCCATTCGAAGTCGTAGGCTCAATATTCCCGATCATATCAATGCCCAAAATAGCAAACGGCCACGGAGATGACATCAAACTCAACGGGTTTGGAGGCACGTGCACCTTGTCAGCATAAATCTGGCATTTATGACACTTCCGCACAAAATTGAAACACTGGGCCTCCATTGTCATCCAGTAATAACCAGCCCGTAACAACTTTTTCACTATTGCATTCCCACTGGCATGGGTACCAAACGACCCCTCGTGCACCTCTTTCATCAATTGGCTTGCTTCTTTGTCATCGACGCATCTGAGCAAGACCCAATCGAAATTCCGCTTGTACAAAACCCCATCCTTGTTCAGATAGAACACCATGGCCAATCTCCTCAGAGTCTTTCGGTCCTTCTTGGATGCTCCCTCAGGATATTCTTGGGTTTCCAGATAGCGCTTGATATCATAATACCACGGCTTCTTATCATCAGACGCTGTGTCAACAGCAAACACATAAGCCGGTCTATCCAGTCGTCCCACCTCAACACTAGGGAACTGATTCCACCACCGCACCTTAATCAAGGCGGCCAGAGTAGCCAAAGCATCTGCCAAAGGATTCTCTTCTCTCGGCACATGGGGTAATTCCACCTTGGTGAAGAACGTCAACAACCTCCTCGTATAATCCCGGTATGGAATTAAATGAGATTGATGCGTATACCATTTCCCGTTAACCTGGTTCACAACCAAAGCTGAATCTCCATAGATAACAAGGTTTTTGATCCGCAAATCAATCGCCTCTTCAATACCCAAGATGCAAGCTTCGTATTCAGCCACATTGTTGGTGCACTCAAATGTTAGCCGGGCAGCAAAAGGAATGTGGGATCCTTTTGGTGTAACCAAAACAACACCAACTCCACTACCATTCACGTTAACGGCCCCATCAAACATCAGAATCCATTCGGATTCAGGGTCAGGCCCCTCCTCCAGGATCGGTTCCTCACAATCTTTCGATCTGAGAAACATGATGTCCTCATCAGGGAATTCAAACTTCATCGGTTGATAATCCTCAATGGATTGCTGAGCGAGGTAATCAGACAATACACTCCCCTTGATTGCTTTCTGAGAGGTATACTGGATATCATATTCAGTCAAAATCATTTTCCATCTCGCAACCCGTCCGGTCAATACTGGCTTCTCAAATATATACTTGATCGGATCCATCTTGGAAATCAACAAAGTGGTATGAACCAGCATATACTGTCTCAGTCGGCGAGCAGCCCATACCAAAGCACATCAAGTTTTCTCGAGCAGTGAATATCTTGTTTCACAGTCGGTAAAATTTTTGCTAAGGTAGTAGATGGCATGCTCTTTTCGACCAGACTCGTCATGCTGCCCCAGTACACACCCCATAGACCCCTCGAGGACTGTCAAGTACAGAATTAACGTTCGTCCCTCCACAGGAGGCATCAGAATCGGAGGCTCCTGCAAATATTCTTTTATTTTTTCAAATGCCGCTTGGCAATCATTATTCCACCTGACCGTTTGATCTTTTCTCAACAACTTGAATATGGGTTCACACGTGGCTGTTAGGTGAGATATGAACCGTGAAATGTAATTCAATCTACCTAAGAAACCACGAGCCTCCTTCTCTGTTCTCGATTCAGGCATTTCTTGTATTGCTTTTACTTTAGCAGGATCAACCTCGATTCCTCTTTCGCTCATAATAAACCCCAGCAACTTACTGGACCGCACTCCGAAAGTGCACTTATTCGAATTCAACCTCAGTCTGAATTGTCTCAACCGGTCAAACAACTTGGCCAGATCCACCAGATGCCCCTCTTCTATTTGGGACTTCGCTATCATGTCATCAACATAGCATTCGATTTCATGATGAATCATATCATGAAACAAAGTCACCATAGCTCTTTGATACGTGGCACCGGCGTTCTTGAGACCGAATGGCATCACCTTATAACAGAAAGTGCCCCATGGTGTGATGAACGTTGTCTTCTCCATATCATCTGGCGACATCTTAATTTGATTATAGCCAGAAAAGCCATCCATGAAGGAAAACACCGAGAATTGAGCTGTATTATCTACCAACACATCGATGTGAGGTAATGGGAAATCATCCTTCGGGCTAGCTCTGTTCAAATCCCGGTAGTCCACACACATTCTCACCTTCCCATCTTTCTTCGACACTGGCACAATGTTTGCGACCCAAGGCGGATAATTAGTGACGACTAGGAAACCAGCATCCAACTGCTTCTGCACTTCCTCTTTGATTTTCATGGCCATCTCGGGTCGAGTTCTGCGCAACTTCTGTTTCACTGGAGGACAATCTGCTCTCAATGGTAACTTGTGCACAACAATATCGGTATCCAATCCTGGCATATCTTGATAAGACCAGGAGAAGATATCAACATACTCTTTCAACAGCGCTACCATTCTGCTCTTGACACTTACCTCCAAAGCGGCCCCAACTTTCACTTCTTTTCTAACCTCCTCGGTACCCAGATTCACAATCTCAACTTGCTCTTCGTGCGGTTGAATCACCTTCTCCTCTTGTTTCAACAACCTGGCTAATTCCTCCGGCAGTTCACAATCTTCTTCGCCTTCTTCTTCGGCATGATAGATCGGATTGTCAAAGTCATATGAGGGTGTACAAGATTGTTATCAATGAGATCCGGAGAATGATCGCATCTGCATAAATGTTGATTCATGCATTGCTTTAGAGCCGGAACGAAACAAATTAAAAGAAAATGAAAACAAACATTGCCATTTTTATTTATTTTATTAAACTGCAAAAATAAATGAAAAACAGGGAACAACGCTTTTAATGAAAAACATCCTTTTATCGATGATGCAAATATTGCAAAATGAAACACATGAGGTGGCCCTTACAATGAACCATTACATTCCGGGCAAAACGTATGGCTTTCATGCAAACAGAATTGAAAAACAGAAATATTACTCTTCACGTAGAGTGACAGTGATGATCTTTTCGGCCTTTCAGTTCTGGATCTCCATCCCTGGTACGCACGTTTTTATCCATGAGTCGAGCTCGCAGTCATTGTCAATCTCTTCACCTACCGCACAGATGCGATCTGGATCTAGCATTCCAGCACTGGTGAACGTGAACGGTTGACGTTGGCCTCTATTCTGACCAAACGAACCTTGGCCCGGATGATAGCCAACCCCAAACCTGTCTTCCTTGGCGGCGATGTCTATCATCTTTCCCCAACCTGGGACTTCTCCACTCTTTACCACTTCCGCAGCCTGTTTGTAAGAAGAAATGGACGGCTTCTTCTCTTCTTTAGCAAAGATGACATTCTTCACCTTGACGGTTTCGAATGCTTGACTTGGCGTTTCCCATATCTCACCGTCCATTTCCACGTACTTGAACGATGACAAGTGGTTGATGAAGATGTCTTCCTCCCCACACACCGTTACGACCTTCCCGTCCCAGATATACTTTAATTTCTGGTGCAAAGTCGAAGTTACTGCTCCAGCAGCATGTATCCATGGTCGACCCAACAGGCAACTGTATGTCGGCTGAATGTCCATGACATAAAACACAGACTTAAACACCTCGGGCCCGATCTTCACAGGGAGCTCCACTTCCCCAAACACAGCCCTCTTAGAGCCATCAAATGCTCTAACAACCAGGTCAGTGGGCCTTAATACCACTCCTTCACAATCCAGCTTTGTCAGGGCCTTCTTAGGCAACACATTCAGCGATGAGCCGGTATCCACCAAAACGTGCGAAAACACTGCTCCTTTACACTCCATTGCAATGTGTAATGCCCTATTATGATTACGCCTGTCCACCGTAAGATCCAAATCAGTGAAATCTAACCCATGGCTGGCATTAACATTAGATACCACTGTCTCTAGCTGATTGATCATTATCTCTTGTGGGACATAGGCTCTCTTCAATATTTTCAACAAAGCCTCCCTATGCCCTTCGGAGCTTAACAACAATGATAGGATTGAAATCTTAGACGGCGTTTGCTGCAAATGGTCAACAAGCTTATACCCAGACTTCTTGATGATCCTCAAAAATTCCTCAGCTTCATCATCAAGTTCTTTTTCCGACCCACCAGGCGCCGGTGTCGCTACAGGAGTACCCTCACTCACCACTTGCTTCCCTCTTGCCCTGGATAAAGCCTTGGCCTTATCTCTCTTTTCTTTTTCTCCCTCCCCACTCCTCAACGTGTCTGGTGCAAACAACCTTCCACTGCGAGTGAAACCACTGGGTCCGGCATTATCCACCTTTGAAACGGTGGTTTCACATGCAGCCTGATCTTCATGCTTCTCCCCATTACAGTATACCTCTCCACCATAATCCCACGGCACAACATCATCGCTTTCATAAGGAATAGGCCCTGGTACCGTGATGGTAACTGGAGCTGCATCTGCCGGTGCTGACAAGTTGATCGGATCAAAATAGATGGTTATGGTGGAAACATCCTCCCTCTCCAAACCAGCTTTCTCAAATCTGAGGCTTCCCTCATCCATCATCCTCTGGACAACCTCCCTCAATAATACACACCCATTAGGAGCAACAATGCAAGCAGCACAACAGTCATCACAACCCGGAAAAACCCCATTCTGCAACAGTTGTCCCTTGACCTCAGCCAATGGAGTCCTCAACTGATCTACATTCATCAGCCCAATTGTCCTCCTATCCTCAGAAATTGCATTCACCCCCATCTGACCATGCACCGGCATGGGATTAGCGTTAACATTCGGAGATGGTGCAAAATTGATAGCTTTGGAGTCTACCAGATCCTGAACCACATGCTTGAAAGCTTTGCAATTCTCCACATTGTGTCCAGGGGCACCAGAATGGAACTCGCACTTGGCGTTCTCATCATAGTTAGCAGGCCTCTGGTCTGGTCTCAACGGAGCCAATGTTCTCAACTGAACTAACCCCAAATCTTTCAATTTCATCAACAAAAATGAATATGTCACAAGCGGCCTATCAAACTGAAGATCAGTCATTCATCCTCTCACCTGATACCCGGCCCGCTGTGTTCTCTGTTGAAATGGCTGTCGTTGCTGTTGTGGTTGTTGTTGTTGATGTTATTGTGCAGGTTGATTATCAGCAGGAATGGTTACCGCAGAAGTGTGCTAGTAGTAACGATCCCTACCTTGTCCCCTCTGGGCATACACAACACTTGCGTCACCCTCCTTCTTTCGTTGACCGTTACCAAAAGGCTTCTTCGACCCAGAAGACGAAGCACTTCCCTGTATCTTCCCCATCTTCAGCTAGCTCTCAATTCTCTCCCCTGCCACCACTATGTCTGTAAAGTTGGTAACCAGACATCCCACCATTCTTTCAGCAAAGGTCCCTTGAAGGGTACCCATGAACATATCAGACATCTCCCGATCTACCAACGGAGGTTGAACTCTGGCAGCCAACTCCCTCCATCTCTATGCGTATTCTTTAAACCCTTCATTTGGCTTCTGAGACATACCCTGCAGCTGGGTACGGCTAGGAACCATGTCAGCATTGAATTGATATTGTTTAAAGAACGCATCTCCAAGATCCTGCCAGCTCTTGATATCCGATGATCTCAACTTGTATACCACTCAAGAGACCCACCAGACAAGCTGTCCTGGAAGAAGTACATCCATAGCTTCTGGTCCATTATATAGGCAGATATCTTTTGGACAAAGGCCTGGAGATGAGTTTCCGGGCAAGAACTCCCATTGTATTTATCAAACGCAGGCGCTTTAAACTTATGTGGGATCACAATCCCCTCAACCAGCCCCATGTTTGACATGTTGACAACCCCAGGAGTAGCATAGCTTTCCAAAGCCCTGATCTTCTTGGCTAGCACCTGAATTTCTTTGTTTGGTGGTTGAACACCATACTGGCCAAACTGTTCATTCAGTACCGAGAACTGATCTTCTTCTCTATCCTCCTCAGCCCCAAAGAAAGGAGGAAACTGACTATCCTTCAGATTATTGACTACCGGACCTAGTCCACCGCCTCCGGCAACACCAAAACCACCACCGTTGTTGATCACTACACCAGATGTAGTTGCCTTCTTTCTGGGATCTCCACCATCCCTAGAACCACCAAGACCATGGTTGGAAGTACCCTCCTGATTATTACCACTATTAGCAACCGAAGCCCGCTCAAGCTTCTCCACTTTATCGGCAAGCACTTTCTGCCCCAGGGCGAACCCTTGCATGACGTTGATCAATTCGCTCATCTTCTCTTTTAGCTCGAGAATGTCTGCGTTGGGTAGATCCATCAGCTTGGATTTGTTGCGCCTGGTAGGGTATCTGTGCGGACGAGCTACGTGCAAAGGAATGATTCTACGTGCGCGAGCAATGATTCCTGAAACAATCAAGCACGTTAGGAACCGACACCTGCAAAGTAGAAGACAAGTTATTATGATTCATGCATGAATGTAATGTATATCCATATGAGACACACTCTGTCTTTCGACCCTGGTTTCATCGAGACAGATAATAATTTGACAGCCACATTCTGACATCAATCATCTGGTTTTGCCATACAGAGCAGAGAATTATGATTTAGCAAAGATATCACCCAACCATGTGTGTGTTATGTGAGTGTGCACAAAAAAGCAAATAAAGCTTGAAGATCAATCACTGGATGATAATAACCACTGTATATCAAAAGTGCACTACACGTGCAAGAGTCATACATCAAGTCTGATACAAATCAAATTACAATTCTCCAGAATCAGAAAGGAATACAAGCAAGTGAATTCCGTCAACATGCCTGACGGTAATCCAACACATAACAACAAAAGTCTACACTGAAGAAGGTCCCATAGAGGGCTCTGCATCATCAACCATCCTGGTAAACTTCACGGCGAACCTGAGCTCAGTGTTCTCCTGCTGCAGTCTTCCCACCTCTTTCTGATGAATCTTCATCTGTCGGAAATAATGATCCCTCTCAGCAAGATAATGATCTCTCTCAGCAATAATCTTTGCATTATCTCCTTCCTTAACCTTCAGCTTTGCTTCCCAGTCTGCGGTAAAGACTTTGGCTCTAGCTTCTCTCTGAGTCTTCACAAGGATTTGTCTCCTCTTCTCATCTTCAATGACCTTCAAAGCTCTAGCCAACTTTTCCTTAGTAATGTCATGCTCCTTTGTAGACGACTCTAATGCTTGGCTGATCTTCCGGTAATAGGCGGTGTCCATCTCAAAACGCTTCACCTCCAGAGCATGTCTCTTAGCCCGGTCCTCTACTTCCCTCTTGACTTCCCGATTAGCCATTTGAATCCTAGCAACACTCATCTCCAACTCAGTATTCTCTGCATGCAGCTGATCCCTCTCTCTCTTCATCTCAAGGAACTCTTCCACACTGACAGCAGAACGTGGCCCCTCAATCAACGGATACCAAGGATCACCCACAGGAAATGGTAGACGAGTGAGCTCAACCCTCCTTCTGAGCCAATCATCAAACGGAGGAAAAGACCTGTTATTAGCTCTACCAAAAGGAATCCTGCCTTTCCTTTGAATATTACGCCACGCCTCAGACACTATCTCTAACGATGACCGGTTACCCTCAATCGGGAAGTAACAAGAATCCTGAATCTCACCCTCGAGAGGAGGAACATCCATAGCAAACCCCATTTGCCTCCTAAGAAGCGTCGGGTTGTAATTAATACAACCTTGAACTCCTATAAGAGGCACATTGGGAAAACTCCCGCAACTGTAAATAAAGTCTCGTCCAGCCTCATCAATGTGAGTCCAAGCTATGTCCTTGGCTCGCAAACCCATCAACTTGGTTGCCCAACTGACAGTATGGTCAAGGAGAACAAAGGCACCTCTGGAAGGCAAGTATCCCATGAACCACCTGTATAACAGCTGAGCACAACACCTAATCAATCCCCCACGCCGCTTCTCGTTCCGATTATGGACCGAGTAATAAACATCCCCCACCAAAGTAGGAATAGGATTCCTCTGCACAAACACCTGGATTGCATTAATGTCTACAAAGTTCTTCTGATTAGGGGACAAAATGATTCCTTAAATGCTCACAGCAAGTAGAGCACAGACAGCCTTCCAATCACCTAAAATAGCATGTTCCTTAGCCTTAGCTTCCAAGAAACTCAGATGAAAACCGGGCAACTTTCCCTTCTCCTTCAGACCTCCTTTAGTCACTTCGGGGCTCAAATAAAGAGCACGAGATATCTCACCAACATCAGGTTCTTCCTTAGTAGCATAGAAAGGAGCATGGTTTCTGATCTGAATACCCAGGATGCCGGCATAGTCCTCCATCAAAGGTCCCAACAAATAATCCGGGAAGACAAAGCATCTCAAACCAGGATCATAAAACTGGAGAAGAGTATGGATGGCATCCCTATCCCCATCTGTAAGCCTGAAAACCATCCTCAGAATATCACCATAAATCTCACGGAACATCCCCACATGGTCAGGCGTGATCAATGTTATCATGTTTTTCAACACACGAATCTCTGGATCAAAGAAACTGTATACAACATCACCTTTCAAGTCGGTCCTCATATCTGGAACAAAGAAGTCTCTCAACCAGGATCTCAATCAAGAATGCCCCCTGCATATGGATAAACATGAGTTAGATGCGGATAAAATGCAAAATGGGGATGATGCTGATGCATGAATGTAATGCACTATGCCATCCTCCAAGTCATCTGAACATCAACTATACTGGATTCCGATCTCTGAACTGATCACAACCATCTGAGGGACTACGTATCCACAAATCCGGCTTGGGAGGTTCCGAAATAAACGAAACCAGAGGATATATCACCATCATCACAGGGAAATCGCTGAACTGATAGCAACAAAATCATTTGTACCAACCCAGGGAATCCTGAAATAAACGGATCCCCACTGATAAATACCACGGACAGAACTCCGGCGTGTCAGAAATAAATATCCATAAATCTGCCTGAACCAAAGTCACCATAAAAGAGTCACCAACAAAATCTACATCTGTAAGAATCAAACCCTCCCCTCACAGGTGAATTCTAATAAGGTCATCCTAAGGCGGATAATGGTTTCGACAATCAGAAAAGATACTCAATGGGTTTGCCCTTTCGGGTGTGCCGTTGCAGCTCTCATAAGATCATCTAAACCAAAGATCTGGGAAAGAACGGTCACCGAAGTCAACAGCTCAGAAAAGATAAACCCAATCATAGTGGAAACTCCACAAGGAAGGGCTTTTCTCAAAAGAACCTCGTCCGATTGTAGTATGTCACGTCGCAACAATCATGTTAATCCAACATGTGAGGAAACGTGAGACCACGCTAATCCTAGGTGTATACTCGGGCCTGGGTTTTAGCCCCACTCAGAACACCCACCCCAAATCAAAGGAACCAACCTATCGAGAATCCAGCACAATGATAATATGATGCATGCAAACATATATGCAAATATATACACAGTATAATAATCATAAATGCAATAAATAAAACAGCAAAAGCAACCAACACTACCCTAGAGAGCGCTAGGATTGACTCGCTTAGGGAAAATGGACCAGCAAGAGGTAAACTTAAGTCCCCAACAGAGTCGCCAGCTGTCGCAACGCGAAAAACAACCGGCGGAAAAAAACACAGAGCCGCCACCGTGTGTTATTTATCCCAAAGGAGGGAAAGGAAACGCTCGAAGTAAACCTGAAAAAGGGAAAGGAATGGTCTTACGACCAGAGATTGCAAGGCACGGGAGTCGGTTACGCAAGGGGAAGGTATTAGCACCCATCACGTCCGCCGTACTCGACGGGATCCACGCTCAGAAGAATAGAAAAAGGTTGCTGATAAACTGCTCAAAGAATGCACACACTAGAATAATAAAATAGGTGAAGGAAGATGGAGGAAACGGACTCGGCAGGATATCGCATCCTAGGCCTACGTAGTTTGTCAGAAACAAACATCAGAGTTGACGTAGTTCGGGGAAATGGGAAACGTGCTCGCTAGGACATCGCATCCTATGCCTACGTATCTTCTCTATCCAGAGAAAGAATCAGAGCACTCGTAGCTCGGCTAACGCACGCCGAAACAAAACACCGAAAAGAGACGCTGAGACGTCAAAAGAAACTCAACAAGGAAACAGAATGCCAATAGCTGGACTTATATCTAACTCCTCCAAGAAAACGGGAAACAGACTGCCAATAAATGGACTTACATCCGACTCCGAACAAATAACAAACAGGAAACAGAATGCCAATAGCTGGACTTACATCCGACTCCAAACACACAAACAATTGCTAACCAGCGAACATCAAAGAAAAAGGCTATCAGACTGACAAACTAATAGGGAGTCTGGAACTCGAGCCTAAAAGTTGCCAAGCAAAACTGAAGGTGAGAAAAACAAGAAAGGGGGGGTTTGAATTGTTTTAAAAATAAGCGCTTTTGCAAAATGAAATCACACAATGATTTTATACTGGTTCGCTTATAACACAAAGCTACTCCAGTCCACCCGGCCAAGGTGATTTCGCCTTCAACAAGGACTTAATCCACTAATCTTGAAAGATTACAAACAACCCCTAAGAGAAAAGAAAATCTCTTAGTCCTCTCAAGTCTACAGACTACAACAAGTCACTTGAGGAAATCAAATAAAAATAGATACAAGATGTGTAATCTAGAGTGCTTCTAAGAAAGCAAATATTACAAACTTAAGAACAAATTTTTCACTTGATAAGCAACAGCTTAGTGAAAATCTTTGAAGAACAAAGATGTTTTTCTTGAGCGTGATATAATTTCAGTATAGTTTTGGCTAGTGATTTCTTCGTATATACTGAATGAGATTTCTTCTCTATTTATAGGAGTTGAAGTAGAGTTGAAGTAGCGTTGAATCTGTTGGATATTGAGATGTAATTACGCCATTCCATTAATAGCTTCTGCAGTAGACTTTTTCACTTGGAAGTGACTACTTACCACAATTAGTATCTTTTCTCTTGGAAGAGGAGATTAACGTCTCTTTCTAATTGAGGAAATCCATTTGCAGAACTTTAACTTGGCTTAAACGTTACTTCATCATGATTAACAATTCTGATTAGAGTCTTTGTGTATCTGGAGAAATTGGCTTCTGATGTTATTTCTTGAATGTTCAGATGGCGCTGATAACTTCAGACTTTACAGAAGGCATTTGTTCAGAGTCAGAGCTTCTAGACTTTACTTTATATTCAGATGCTTCTGATACTTGTAGTTTTGTCCAGAGTCAGAGCTTCTTGAAACGAGATTCCACTTTAGATGCTTCTGATACTTGAGATTTTGCATCTGATCTTGTTTTGCATCTGATGACATCATCAGATTTATTTCTTCTTTCTTTAGAACCCTGCACACTTAGAAACTTTTCGTTAGGGTACCACTTTTGGTTTCATCCTTTGTTATCATCAAAATCATGGAATCTATTGTAGAACTATTTTTGTTCTTACAATCTCCCCCTTTTTGATGATGACAAAACAAATAAAATTATCAGATGAAACATGAAAAATATTAGATCAGATAGACAAAAGCTCCCCCTGAGTTAGCGCTAGGGAGTTCAGAAGTTCTTACCAGAGCTTTCCAAGCAATAAGATTTCTGAAAACTTTCTGCAATTTCTTAATTTAATGTTAGAATTATTTAATCAGAGCTATTATTTGATCCGAGCTAATTTTATATCAGAACTAATTCTATAATTGTTGCAGAATGCTTAAGGTTTTAGACATAATTTTCATCAGAGCTATTTAATAATTTCTCCCCCTTTTTGGCATAATCAAAAAGGCATAAAACATAAAAAAAAAGAGAGAAAAAACACTTCATTAAAAGGCACAAAAACAGCAGTCAAAAAACAACAGATTCAAAGAAATATCAGAGCTAAAAAAGAAAAGAAAAGACAGAAGCAAAAACACTAGGCAAACAAAAGAAATCCTAAGTGCCTAAGGGTTTGGAGGAGGAGGAAGTCTCTGTAGTAGCATGGCAAACATATTCTGGAGGTTTTCATTCAGAGCGTCTTGTTTGTCCATCCTTGCCCGGAGCTCACTCTGATCTTGCTTGATCTCTTTCTGATCTTGCTTGATCTCCTTCAGAGTGTTAAGAATCAGAGGGATCGCAGAGGAAGACTCCCCCTGAATCAGAGCCTGCTGAGTTTCAGCTTCAGCAGCAGCTTGGGCTTCTGCATCTGCTTTAGCCTTGGCTTCAGCTTCCTGAATTCTCAGAAGTTCTGCTTCCTTTGCCAGGCGTTCTTCTTCCAACCTCTTAGCTTCTTCTTCAGCTTCCTTAGCCAACCTTTCTTCTTCTAATCTCTTGGCCTCAGCTTCTCTAGCCAGTCTGTCTTCCTCTAATCTTCTGGCCTCAGCTTCTCTAGCCAGTCTCTCTTGGAGTCTTTCCTCAGAGTCTCTGATGTAGCCATTTCTGACTTGTTCAGAGATACTCTTCAGCCTATAAGACTCAGAGGTCATCCAACTAATAACTCTGTTCCAGTGTGTCCTAACAGATTTAGGATCATCACTGACTTCAGAATTTTTAGCCAGAGACTTGATCTTCTGGACTGAGGATTCTGCAACCTGTATAATGGCCTCCTCAAGGGTAGGTGTGATAATTTTAGGTTCAGGTTCAGGTTCAGGAGTATTAGTTGGAGAGTTTTGAGGGCTGAGATTTAGAGGTTGAGGTTCAGTTTCTGGTTCTGGCTGGGGTTCAGATTCTGCTTCTGGTTGAAATTCAGAATCTGGGTCTGGTTGAAGACTGGGGGATGAAGCATAGAGTGGGTTTACATCTAATGGGTCAGAGTCTGGGCTAGGTACAGCGGGAATTAATGGTGGAGTGATATAAGGTTCAGATGGGCGAATTACAGATGGTTGAGTTTCAGAGGGTGTGGTGGTTGTTTGTGGTGGAAGGGAAGTTTGATTTTCAGAGGTGATGGTGGTTGTTTGTTGTGGAATAGAAGTTCGGAGGGGAGAGGTTACTTCAGTTTGTGTTTGAGTTTGTGGGGCGAAATTTTTAGCATAAATTTCAGCTATTGTTGGGGAGTTTGGGTCAGAGTGTTCTTGATCAGAGGACTCATGATCAGAGAACTCTTGGTCAGAAGAAGGTGAAAGGTAAGGTGGTGACTCATATTCAGAGGATGATGAAGAACTGTGGTGATATAGTTGATTTGGGTCAGAGGTTGTTGTAAAAGTACGGGCAATTTTTAGAACAGGTGGAGGTTGAGAGGTTCTAATGGTAGAAGGTGGTATTTCTGAGGTTGTAAAAATTGGTTGAGAGGAGAGAGGGTTAGAGGAAGCCATTACAGATTCAGAAGAGACAGGAGGAATGGACTTACCAGAGGAGACATTCAGAGGTGCTGAAGCTTTGGTGCCAGAGGTTTCTCCAATTCTGGCTTTCTTTGCCTTCCTTGCTTCCTCAGCTATCTTCTTTTCAGAAAGGCCTCTTTTGTATCTGACCAGATCTTCTACAGAGTCCAGACAGTCTTCTAGGCGAAAATCAGAGATATCAATGCCTTCATCCAGACGATCCTGAAGGTAGATGGCAATGGCATCTCTGGGTTCATTCTTGAAGAACCTTTCAAGGCCATGAGGCATCTTCCTCTGATCCTTCAGAGCTTCCCAGGTCACATTCATAGTGGGCTTGACTCTGATGTCCTTGATGATTCCCATACTCCTCAGATTTCTGGCATTCAGAGGCTTTCCAACGTCAATTGCCAGATCATCCATACATCTGGTCTTCTCCAGAGCATCTACCAGCCCATGCTCAATGAAGATGTCAGAGAGCAATCTTCCCAGAGGGATGTAGGATCTGGGCTTCATATTGTTCCTTGTTTCTCTGACTGAATCCCTCAGATATCTGAAGAGAAGAACAGGGAGGTTGATTGGAATACCCTTCTGAATACAGTAGAGGATGCACTTCTGATCAGCATTTATATAATCTGAAGAGTTGGAGGCTGGACGATGATGGATTGTTCCCAGAATAATCTTCAGCCAAACTCGGAGGTTCTGATGAAGCTCCTTGTTCTTAGATGGGTTTCCTTCAACGTTTGCTTTGAAGATAGTAGGGTTAATGACTTCTGTGATGCGCTTGGACCTTGGAGGAATGTTGTAAATCCTTTTACCTCCAGCCTTTTCCATATTCAGCAAAGAAGCAATAGACGCTTCTGTGATGATGATCTTCACTCCCAGAACAAAGGAAACGATGAACTCATCATCAGCATCTGCACATCTCCAGAATTCTTTTACCAGAAGAGGATAGATTGGACCATACAATCTGTTGAAGTAGGTTTCCCAACCTTGCTTGCGAAGATCTTCAGTTAAATCAACGCCATTTCTTTTCAAATTCTCAAAGTCCACAAGTGATTCACACAGTACATCCAAACCTTCAAAGGGAGTAGAAAGATGAATGTGTTGTTCACGTTCCAAAATGTGAGGTTCTTTGTAAACTGGGGTCGTGGTAACATCTACAACCATGGGTGTTTGTGTGTTTGAGGTTTGGGGGTTAGAAGCAGCTTCCATTTGTTGGGAGAAGTTAAAAACAGCTTGTTCTTGAGGATTCATGATGAAGATTGATGAAGAAGATGAAGAACTGAGAAGGTTGCAGAGAAAACTTCGAGAGAGGGTTTAGGGTTTAAGAGTGAGTGAGAGTGATAAGTGTGTGAAATGTGAGAAAAGTGTTTATATACTAGGGGTAAAAACACATGCAAAACGACACACATACCAGCGTTAGCACAAAAACCAAAATAGCACGTTTGGGGGAAAAATGATTACAGCTCATTAATGAATGTCTAATCCCAACAGTAAGCACACTGCTCAAGGAGATTTCAAGCGTTCTGACCTTTGATTTCTTTTGACAGCTGTCTAGAAGTTCTAGGGTTAGACGCATGTTCCCCACGTGTTGATGTTTCTGATCTTCAGGAATACCAAAGGATTTCTGAAGATTTCTAACTCAGATATCTTCTTAACTTGGTAGAAGTATCAGAGTCAGAGGCAGAAGTATATTTGTTTTTATCAGAGTCTCATTTTACATGTTCAGAGCCAAATTTTACTCAGGACAATTTTTAATGTTCAGATTTTCTAAGATGAAACGAAATCTATCTTCAGCCAGAGGCTTAGTAAAGATATCTGCCCATTGATGTTCTGTATCAATGAACTTCAGCGTTACTATTCCTTTCTGAACATAGTCTCTAATAAAATGATGTTTAATTTCTATGTGTTTGGCTCTGGAATGCAAAATGGGATTCTTACTCAAACAAATAGCAGCAGTATTATCACAAAGGATAGGAATGTTACTCTCAAATATCTGGAGATCTTCCAGCTGATGCTTCATCCAGAGCATCTGAGTTGTGCACAGTGATGCTGAGATGTATTCTGCTTCTGCAGTTGATAGAGCAATTGTTGACTGTCTTTTGCTAGCCCAGGAGATTAAGTTGTTTCCCAGAAGCTGGCAATTTCCAGATGTACTTTTTCGTTCTATTCTATCTCCTGCATAATCTGCATCACAATAACCAGAAAGCCTATACTCTGATGTTTTCTCATACATCAGGCCCAGGTTAGGAGTTCCTTTCAGATACTTAAGAATTCTCTTAACAGCTGTTAAATGAGATTCTCTAGGATCTGATTGGAATCTGGCACAAAGACAAACGCTAAAGAGAATATCAGGACGAGTAGCAGTCAGATAGAGAAGAGAGCCTATCATACCTCGATAGAGCTTCTGACAAACCTTGTTGCTTACCTCTTCCTTCTCCAGAATGCAAGTTGGATGCATGGGAGTCTTTGCAGAATTGCATTCAGACATATCAAACTTCTTCAGAACGTCTTTAATGTACTTGCTTTGATGAATGTACGTGACTTCTGGAGTTTGATTAATTTGAATTCCCAGAAAGAACTTTAGTTCTTGCATTAGACTCATTTCAAATTCTGCCTGCATTAACTTAGAAAATTCTTGGCAAACAGAGATATTAGCAGAACCAAAAATAATGTCATCAACATAAATTTGGCATATCATGAGATCATTTTTATGATTTTTACAGAAGAGTGTAGAATCAACTTTCCCTCTGATAAAATTTTGTTCTAGAAGAAAATTACTTAAGCGTTCATACCAAGCTCTGGGAGCTTGTTTAAGTCCATATAAGGATTTCTTAAGTTTGAAAACATGTTCTGGAAAATTTGAGTTTTCAAAACCAGGAGGTTGATTAACATACACTTCTTCTGAAATATAACCATTTAGAAATGCACTCTTGACATCCATTTGGTATAATTTTATAGAGTGATTAATAGCAAAAGATACAAGAAGACGAATAGACTCTAACCTTGCGACTGGAGCAAAAGTTTCATTATAATCAATACCTTCTTGTTGACTATAACCTTGAGCTACCAGTCGTGCTTTGTTTCTGACAACTTCTCCTTTCTCGTTCAGTTTGTTTCTGAACACCCATCTGGTTCCAATGACATGAGTGCCTCTGGGTTTAGGAACAAGATCCCAGACATCATTCTTGGAGAATTGATCTAACTCTTCTTGCATAGCTGCCACCCAATCGTTATCTTGAAGAGCTTCATCACAGGACGTAGGCTCAATCAGAGACACTAGTCCCAGAGGAATATCTTCAGAAGTTCTGAAGGTAGATCTGGTTCTAACAGGTTCATCTTTGTTTCCCAGAATCAAATCTTCAGATACGTTGCTACGACTCTTGACTTTTCTTGGAATTTCTAGAGATTTAATTTCTTCAGAGTCTGGAGTGACAGTTGCTTCTGGAGTTTTCTCAGATTCTACCAGAGTGATTTCTAAATCTGCAAACTTTTCAACTAGCTTTGACTTTTCAGGGTCAAGCTTATCATCAAATCTAACATGAATTGATTCCTCCACAATTTTGGTTTCTGTGTTGTATACTCTATAGCCTTTAGAGCGTTCTGAGTATCCTAACATAATACCTTTCTGTGCTTTGGAATCAAACTTGTTCAGATGTTCTTTAGTATTTAATATAAAGCAAATGCATCCAAAAGGATGAAAATATGAAATGTTGGGTTTTCTTCCCTTACACAGTTCATAGGGAGTCTTATCCAGAATAGGTCTAATAGAGATTCTATTCTGAATGTAACACGCTGTATTTACAGCTTCTGCCCAAAAGTGCTTTGCTACATTTGTTTCATTGATCATGGTTCTGGCCATTTCTTGGAGTGTCCTATTCTTCCTCTCTACAACTCCATTTTGTTGTGGAGTTCTAGGGCAGGAGAAATCATGGGATATTCCATTAGAATCAAATAGTTCTTCAAAATCTTTATTTTCAAATTCTCCACCATGATCACTTCTGACTCTAACAATTTTAGAGTCAAATTCTTTTTGCACTTTAGAACAGAAACTGGTGAATACAGAGTGAGACTCACTCTTGTGCCTTAGGAATTTTACCCATGTCCAGCGGCTGTAATCATCAACGATTACAAGTCCATACTTCTTTCCATTGACTGATGCTGTTTTCACAGGACCAAATAAGTCAATGTGAAGAAGCTCCAGAGGCTTGGAGGTAGAAACAACATTTTTCTTTTTAAAAGATGTTTTTGAAAACTTTCCTTTCTGACAAGCTTCACACAGAGCATCTGAAGAAAACTTCAGTTTAGGTAAGCCTCTGACTAACTCAAGTTTAGTTAGCTGAGAAAGTTTCCTCATGCTAATGTGGCCTAAGCGTCTATGCCATACCCATTGCTCTTCGTGAACTGACATTAAACATTTAACATTTTGATCTTTTAAATCAGAAAGATTTATTTTATAAATGTTGTTTTTCCTCTTGCCGGTGAAAAGGACAGAGCCATCGTTCTGATTAATGGCTTTACACGTTTTTTGATTAAAGATTACATCATAACCGTTATCACTTAATTGACTTATGGATAACAAGTTATGCATTAATCCTTCTACATAAAGAACATCAGATATAGAGGGAAGAGTACCATTACCAATAGTTCCGGAGCCTCTGATCCTTCCTTTCTGATCTCCTCCGAAGCCTACAAAGCCAGCGTCTTTAAGTTCCAGGCTTTGGAACATAGACTTTCTTCCCGTCATATGTCGCGAGCATCCAGAGTCCAGGTACCATGACTGGTGTCTGAACTTTGCTGCATAGGATATCTGCAACATAGATAATCTTATCTTTCGGTACCCAGAATCTCTTGGGTCCTTTCAGATTAGTTTTCCCAGAGTTTCTTACAACTTTGGGTCTTCTAGCATTTTTAAATTTGTGTTCTTGTGTGTGTGTATAGTGGTATGAAAAAGGTGATTTAATTTGGTTACTGGTAGAAGTTTTATCAGAATCAGAATCATACCCAATTCCCCTTTTATTATTCTGACCTACTCCATAAATCATGGATGCCATAATACTCCTATTTATCCCATTCTTCAGAAATTGTTGAAAGGCTTCTTCATATTTATAAATAATTTCATTTGAAGTTTGTGGTGCTTGAGACAACACTTCTTCTAATTTTAAGCTTTTTGTTTTAGCTCCATCTCTTTCTAACGTTAAAGATTTGATTGTATCTTCATGTGCTAGAATTGTTGTCTCAAGTTCACTACATTCTTCAGATTTTGCTTTAAGAAGGCCTTTAATACTTTTAACTTTTTGTTTTAATTTCTGAAGAGAGGTAAGAGTTTCTGATAAACATGATTCTAAGTCAGATCTAGAAAGTTCAGAAAATACCTCTTCAGATTCTTCATCTGAGCTGCTGGATGTGGTAGCCATAAATGCTACGTTGGCTTGTTCATCAGAGTCAGATTCTGATGATCCTGATTCACTATCGTCCCAGGTGGCCATTAATCCCTTCTTTGTTCTGAAGGCATTTTTCTTGAAGCTTTCTTTCTTAGAGTCATCTTTCTTCAGCTTGGGGCATTCATTTCTGTAATGACCTGTTTCTTTACATTCAAAACAGGTAATATCTTTATTAGGTTTACCTTTTGAAGTTGACTCTGATCTATCCCTTCTGGGTCTTGATCTTCTGAAGTTGTTGTTGTTCCTTCTTTTCCAGAGTTGCTTAACTCTTCTGGTTAGTAAGGACAGTTCTTCTTCATCATCAGAGTCTTCAGGTTCAGAGTCGTCAGTATCTGCAGTTTCGGCCTGGAGAGCTTTGATTCTGTCTGACTTCCGTCTTTCAGATCTGGACTTCAGCGCCACTGACTTGTTTCTTTTCTGAGGCTCATCCTCCTCTAGTTCTATCTCATGACTTCTGAGAGAGCTAACAAGTTCTTCAAGGCTGATGTTGTTCAGATCCTTTGATAACTTCAGAGCAGTAACCATTGGTCTCCATTTCTTTGGCAGACTTCTGACAATCTTCTTAACATGATCTGCAGTAGTATATCCTTTGTCTAGCACTTTAAGACCTGCAATAAGAGTTTGGAATCTGGAAAACATAGCTTCTATAGCTTCGTCATCTTCCATCTTGAAGGCTTCATATTTCTGGATCAACGCCAGAGCCTTCGTCTCCTTGACTTGGGAGTTTCCTTCATGGGTCATCTTCAGAGAGTCAAGTATATCTTTAGCCGTCTCTCTGTTGGTGATCTTTTCGTATTCGTTGTATGATATAGCATTTAGAAGTATTGTTCTGGCCTTGTGATGATTTTTGAACTCACGTTTTTGATCTTCTGACATTTTGCTTCTGGGAACTTCAGCTCCATTTAAGGTTGGAGGTTTGTATCCATCTGTGACAATGTCCCAGAGGTCAGCATCATAACCAAGAAAGAAACTTTCGATTCTATCTTTCCAGTAATCAAACTTTTCTCCATCAAAAACAGGAGGCTTGGCATTGTAAGAATCTTTCTCATTTGAGTGGGCCATTTGTTTTTCTCGCACTGGATCTCTCTACACGGTTAAGTGTTTGATTTGAAAATCAATAACAGAGCCGGAGCTCTGATACCAATTGAAGGTGAGAAAAACAAGAAAGGGGGGGTTTGAATTGTTTTAAAAATAAGCGCTTTTGCAAAATGAAATCACACAATGATTTTATACTGGTTCGCTTATAACACAAAGCTACTCCAGTCCACCCGGCCAAGGTGATTTCGCCTTCAACAAGGACTTAATCCACTAATCTTGAAAGATTACAAACAACCCCTAAGAGAAAAGAAAATCTCTTAGTCCTCTCAAGTCTACAGACTACAACAAGTCACTTGAGGAAATCAAATAAAAATAGATACAAGATGTGTAATCTAGAGTGCTTCTAAGAAAGCAAATATTACAAACTTAAGAACAAATTTTTCACTTGATAAGCAACAGCTTAGTGAAAATCTTTGAAGAACAAAGATGTTTTTCTTGAGCGTGATATAATTTCAGTATAGTTTTGGCTAGTGATTTCTTCGTATATACTGAATGAGATTTCTTCTCTATTTATAGGAGTTGAAGTAGAGTTGAAGTAGCGTTGAATCTGTTGGATATTGAGATGTAATTACGCCATTCCATTAATAGCTTCTGCAGTAGACTTTTTCACTTGGAAGTGACTACTTACCACAATTAGTATCTTTTCTCTTGGAAGAGGAGATTAACGTCTCTTTCTAATTGAGGAAATCCATTTGCAGAACTTTAACTTGGCTTAAACGTTACTTCATCATGATTAACAATTCTGATTAGAGTCTTTGTGTATCTGGAGAAATTGGCTTCTGATGTTATTTCTTGAATGTTCAGATGGCGCTGATAACTTCAGACTTTACAGAAGGCATTTGTTCAGAGTCAGAGCTTCTAGACTTTACTTTATATTCAGA
This sequence comes from Lathyrus oleraceus, assembly GCF_024323335.1. Taxonomy (NCBI): domain Eukaryota; kingdom Viridiplantae; phylum Streptophyta; class Magnoliopsida; order Fabales; family Fabaceae; genus Lathyrus; species Lathyrus oleraceus. The sequence goes on along the minus strand of NC_066583.1, from coordinate 604,157,093 downwards.
TGCTTCTGATACTTGTAGTTTTGTCCAGAGTCAGAGCTTCTTGAAACGAGATTCCACTTTAGATGCTTCTGATACTTGAGATTTTGCATCTGATCTTGTTTTGCATCTGATGACATCATCAGATTTATTTCTTCTTTCTTTAGAACCCTGCACACTTAGAAACTTTTCGTTAGGGTACCACTTTTGGTTTCATCCTTTGTTATCATCAAAATCATGGAATCTATTGTAGAACTATTTTTGTTCTTACAAAAACACACTCAAAAAAGGAAAAGGGTGCCCGGAGAGATCTCGCACGATCTCTTGCCTACGTATCTCATCTGGTATGAGAATCAGGGCAACGTAGTTCCCCTTAATAGGGGAGAAACTCTCTCCTAACCAGAGACCGGGGAATAACAAACTAAAAGGGAGACTGACTAGAGCCTAATAGTTGTCATGCAATCCACAATAGCCCTAGGTTGAGGTATCTAAACAGAACCTAACTCGCACAGGAAGCAAATCAATACGAACAGCAAATAAACATGTATGAAAAGCAAATACACAAGTAATCATCACACTCTATATACAAACAAGAGGCTCATACAAATGGTTGGGCTTTAGTCAAGGGGTCATATCAACCTCGACAAACAAGCCAAAACTGTAGGGGTATGCTGAAGCTCTTAACCGCTAACATTGAGAGTTAGGGTGAAGCAGATGAAAGGAAATGACGATAAGACCTCATGCTCTTAACTCTGGCCTGGGTGAGCTCAAATCAATGAAAACGTGGGGGTCCAGAAAGAGGGACCCTATTCCACTTGACTGACACTGTACAAGATCTTGGGTTAGGTTCAAGAGCATTAGCACGTAGTGCGAGCATAACGAATGACTCAACGACTAACAGTGGACTGACTACTAGTCCCTTCTATCTGTCAATTGCCTCTTCACTTAGGAGGACTTAACAAGTAACATGCCTCAACAAGGAGGTCTTTCGCACAAATATAAACAATCACAGTCATTGTCTCTTAAGGAGGACTTCAGCCAAAACGCCTGCCAAAAAAACGACAAGGCTTCCAGACTACATGGAGTTAGAAGGCTAAGCTACCTCAGTGGTGTATCAACCACACTCCAAAGCAAAGAAAAATCTAGCTAGCAGCGAGTAATGTACCTGTGTAAAAAGCCAACCAGTCAATATTGTGTTCAGACAAAGCAACAGACAACACAGTGGAATTATTCAATATCTACACAATGCAAGTCTCAAATGCAAGCACTCAAGTGAGTTCATCACATCAATGGACCTACAACACAACAATAGTTAGTAAACAAAGCAACTTGCATCTCAAATAATGAGCAAACCAACCATTAGTGCTAGACACCTGAAACACAAACACAATTGGTGAGTACAAACCACTAGTGCAAAGACTAGGGTCAAAGGCAAGTCAAATGACCAAAACAGAAGTCAATAATTTACATGAAGCACATTTAAACAAACAAGAAAGTGTCCTCAAAAGGACCAAAGCCAAATTAAAAGGCAAAGCCATCAATTAATCAAGATAAGGCAAAGGCAAATAATATGATCAAAATTGGACATCCAAATGAGAAAAACCACATTAAAACAGAAACACATCCAAAGATCATGAATTTTTTTATGTGAATTCAACATGTTATGAACAAACATCATACCAAAAATCAAGTCCAGAAGAGATCATATGGCATATGAATGAAAATGTACAAATGCAACATACAAATTGTGACACAAATTGTCACACCAAATGCCCATGTGTCCAAAACAGTGATACTAAATGATAAAAATCTCAAATCAAAGCTCAAAAATCATATCATGAGAGGAGATTAAGCACACCAAATTTCAAGTCAATTGGATTAAACATGAGCATTTCACAAGCAATTGATCACAACATGTCAATATGGCATCATGTGCAATCAAAAATCAACAAATAAAAATCCAGAGAGGCAAAAATCATGCAATTAGTATCAAAAAATACTAGACATCCAAACAAACATGTGAAAAAAAACTAGAATCAAATTGAAGCATTTTACTATTTTTTATGGATTTTAAAAGTTGCATGAAATATTTGAAATAAAAGTGAAATAATGTGAAAATGGAATTTGGAAATGAAATTCACAAAGTGCCTTCAGCAGGACTTGAACACGCTGTAGCACCTCAAATTTGCACCCCCCATTCATTCATTTATTTCATTTTTAGGTCATTGACATTATATTAACATTACATTCACATTGCATAGTACATTGCATCTCATCAGTCAAGATTGGCATCAAGAGGATTCATCTGTGCAAGAGACCAAGAATTTCCATGAGATGAAGGCCCTATGGTTGTTCTAGAGAGCTTATGTGAATCAAGGATCATTTTGAAGCAACTTGACCAAAGGCTAGAGGCTCAAAAGTCCACAGTGCAGTTTCAGGTCATCTGGGGCCCATAAAAGTCAACTGCAAGTCAACTGAGGGCTAGGAGGTGGAGAATTGGTTTGAGACACTTAATTCATGTCTAAAAGAGGTTTATTCTTCATGTCTGTAGCGGTGTATTCGTCGCTATATGATTTATTGATTAAACCATAAGCAAAGCATACAAAGAATCGAGTCGCCACCGCACTTTTATTTATCCAAAGGACTGGCTAAAAAGCGAACAAAAGCCTAAGAAGTTTTACACATAGAAAACTAATGAAAAGATCAGAGAGTCTGGGTAAGGGGTAAATTACGCAATGGGAAGGTGTTAGGCACCCACTACGTCCTAGGTACTCCTAGGGAGCCCTTTTCACACTTGTTGTACTAAATTGTTATTTGTTATGAAATATTTATTGTGCAAACATGATTGGGATGATGAGAAAAGAATATACAATTTTTATTATTTTTATGTTCGAACGGATGAACCCGTTGCCTATGTACCTTCCATCAAAGGTAAGGATCAAAACGCCGTAGTTCGGCTAAAAGATTTCCAAAAGTTAGTGGATTCAATTTTAAACACAAGCCCTAAGGTCTTACGTTATCCACGGGAGAAAACTCAACCTTATACAAACAACAAGTCCACCATGTGAGAAAAGCTTCAACTTGCTAGTGAGGGGTTAACCCTATAATAAGCAAGGAAGACTTACAATTCAATCAACTAAGGACAAATAGGTGAGATTAACATCAACCAACTAGGATAAATCAAACCTATGGCTAATACATAAGATGTCAGATTCCTTAACTCTTTTACATCGGGCTGTTTAAAGCTGTACTTCTTTGTATGCCTTTTTGGTCTTTCCATGTCTGAAAATTTTGCAAATAAACCCTTTTAAGTTCCTTGAAAATTTTCTTTTTTCTGATGACATGAAGTGCAGATGAATGCATGAATGCATGAATGCAACAATCACACTCAAGGATCAAACAAGTCACACCAAACAAAGGTCATGGGAAAGCTCATTGTATCCCTAATATCAATCATTCATTTTGGTGGATTTAGGTTTTCACCTTATCGACACCCAAGTTCCATTGATATTAACGGTACATGAACCGGCTCAAACATCCTTAATATCAACCATCCATTTTGGGGGATTTAGGTTTTACACCTGATCAACACCCAGGTTCCATTGATATTAAGGTTGTCTGAACGACTCAACCACGAATCACGGGTTTGTTGAGAGTCACGAGCATGGAGTCTCGGTTAAGAACCACCCAAAGGGAGTGTACTAGGGTTTAAACCTGCCAGACATGTTCTACCAGAGGTTCCCATAATCATCGTTCCATCTTTCGAATATTATCGGAGGAACGAATACTCGTATTCCAAAAATATTCTCAAGAGAAACTCTTATGAGTGTAGTATCGCGTAACAATCGCATCAGAACTTACATCTGAACGACCTCCGCACTACATTCCTAAAAAATAGGCCAAGACGGGTTTGGTAAACTACGGTCCTTGGCTTCTGCGGCACATGATTGAAAGAATAATGCCTAACCATAAATAACTTGTGTGACATTATTAATCCAACATGACCTCCACCAACTGAATGGACTCGCAAGTCAACTGGCTAAGGAATACTCCACACCAGTCAACAAGACTATGCCATTCTCCTATCCTAGAGTGCACTCGAGTTCGGGTATAGAACTCATCTCACAGATCACCAAAGCAAACAACAATTGTATATCAAGCAATTCAAACATTACAATCAATACAGTTATCCCAAAGGGTACAAAAATATGTCATATAACAAATAACAATATATCACACAACAAGGGTGAAAAGTAGGCAATACAACCAGGGATGTTCGCTCCCCAGTGGAGTCGCCACTTTTCTGTAGCGGTGTATTCGTCGCTATATGATTTATTGATTAAACCATAAGCAAAGCATACAAAGAATCGAGTCGCCACCACACTTTTATTTATCCAAAGGACTGGCTAAAAAGCGAACAAAAGCCTAAGAAGTTTTACACATAGAAAACTAATGAAAAGATCAGAGAGTCTGGGTAAGGGGTAAATTACGCAATGGGAAGGTGTTAGGCACCCACTACGTCCTAGGTACTCCTAGGGAGCCCTTTTCACACTTGTTGTACTAAATTGTTATTTGTTATGAAATATTTATTGTGCAAACATGATTGGGATGATGAGAAAAGAATATACAATTTTTATTATTTTTATGTTCGAACGGATGAACCCGTTGCCTACGTACCTTCCATCAAAGGTAAGGATCAAAACGCCGTAGTTCGGCTAAAAGATTTCCAAAAGTTAGTGGATTCAATTTTAAACACAAGCCCTAAGGTCTTACGTTATCCACGGGAGAAAACTCAACCTTATACAAACAACAAGTCCACCATGTGAGAAAAGCTTCAACTTGCTAGTGAGGGGTTAACCCTATAATAAGCAAGGAAGACTTACAATTCAATCAACTAAGGACAAATAGGTGAGATTAACATCAACCAACTAGGATAAATCAAACCTATGGCTAATGTATGAAAACTTAACAAGAATGGACAAAGCCACAAAACAATTGAATGGGTGAAGTTAATTGATTATGATTATTCACAAAAGGAGGGTCAAAGTATGATTAAAATTGATTCAAAAGAAGTATTATGAAAATGGAATTTGAAAAAGTCAAGGACTTGGGGTCCAGGTTTTTAATTTGAAAGCATGAAGATGTTTGCACAATATTTATCTCAAGTTTTGAAAGCAATGTGTGAAAAGGTTTAGAACAAAGAGGGATGAATGGATGAAGATGGAGTGTAAAACTTCCTAGAAGATTCACCTCTTGAAATCATATAGAAGATGATTCAAGTGTGTCCTTTGGAATGGGCAATGAGCAATAACAAACAAGCAAAGCAAAAGAGGAAAGTCAACAAAAGCGGATACCGGATGCCAATCACTGGACTTATACCAATCTCCTAAAACAGAACTGGATATCAGAGGCCACTTTATGGACTTATACCAATCTCCTCAACAAAGAAATAAAAAGTGGATACCGGATGCCAATCTATCTGGACTTATACCAATCTCCAACAACAAAGCAAACACTTGGATGTCAGATGCCAATCTATCTGGGCTTATACCAATCTCCAACATATGATCATAGGAAAACAAATGCCAAATTACATGGACTTACAATTGCATCCTCACATAAATCAAACAAATTCATCAAGCAAAGAGAAGATGAGTGGCCAATGAAATGGTCTTATACTCACTTCCATATCATAGGAACAATGGCCAATGAATGGTCTTACAATTGTCCTCAATGGGCAAACAACAAAGATATGTCACAAAGACAAATGAAATGATCATGCACTAATGAGCAATTAATGATGATAAATGCACAAAGCATGCAAGCAGACATGTACAAATGAACTGAGTAATCAATCAACCAGAGTCTATCAGCACACTCTATAACCAAACAATGAGGCTCATACAAAGGGTGGGCATTGAAGCCAACTGGAATAGGGTTAATGGTGCTCTTAACCTTGACATTGAGAGCCAAGGTGAAGCAGATGAAAGGATATGAGGGGTGTGCCTCATGCTCTTATCCCTGGTCAGGGAGAGCTTCAAATGATAGAAGGTGTGAGAGTTCAGAAAGATGGAACTCTCTCCACAAATTATTGACTCGATAGATCTTGGGTTTTTACTCACTATGCATCAACACAAGTAGTGTGAGCAAGGTGAGTGACACATAAAATAGTAGGAGATAGGTTACATATCTCTTGGATTCGACCAATTGCCTTATTTAAAGGACTTTTCCTGCTTGGGACAAAAGTAAACAAACACAGACATTGCCTCTTAAGAAGGACTTCAGACAGTTGCCTGGCCAAGTAACAGGCCAGGTCTTCCAGACTACATGAAGAAAAAGGATTCTACCTCAATGCAAATGCTATCAAGCAAAGCAATGCAAGTTCTCAAAGAACTATTAGCAACTAATGGTACCTGAAATCAATCAAGTAAAATCAGTATACAACTCAAATTCAAAACCAATATAAGATAAGGATTAACACAATCAGTCAAATGTGCAATGCACAAAGCTCAAAGCATATGAGCTAAGCATCCTACAAAACAAACAAGTTAGTTCATGATAATCAATCAAACTTAATCCACTTGCATAAGTCTCCTTAAGGCATTTGCTTCTTAACCTGAAAAGCAAACTTAAACATGAGAAACAAGACCACTAGGACAAGCCTAGGGTCAAAAAGAGATAAGAAACCCAAAACAGCAAGTGAAAGCTATCCAAAATCAAGTTCAAACAATTAAGAAACAAAACCAAGTGGTTTCATGTTCATATCATTCATCATTATCATTTCACAAACAAATTAGGTCAAGGCATGTCATATAGAACCTCAAAGAAGTCAACAAAATGACTCAACTCAAATCCAGTCACAAACATTTCAAAAAATCCTCAAATAATTCATGATCAAACATCATCCATAACATGATAAGCATACCAAATTTCAGCTCATTTGGATCAAAGGAAGTAGGTCAATGAAAATCAGAAAGTCAAAGCAAGTTCAAACCAATTCATACAAAGCATCAAAACATGCACCAACTTCAATAAATCATAAAACAGTGATAACACATGAGAAATGAATGGGACTAAAACCATGACAAACTTTAAGATATCTACAAATCACATGTCAAATTTCAAGTCCATCCAATAATGCATGAGGATTTCACAAATCAAATACAAACATGTATCACAAGGAATCACCAAATGACCAAACAGGGGAGAAAATTCCAATCAAATAGGAAATGCCATCAAAAATCCCAGAAAAATTCACATGTATTCTCAACATCCACAAGTATGTTCATGCAAAAATCCAGACCATTTTGATTTCAATAAGCATGGTAATTAAAATCATGAAGCTGGACATGAATGGTGTGACACAAATTGTCACACCCCTATTCAAAAAATCATATCTCATCAACCAGAAATGATAAATTCACAAACTCTACACCAAAATCACCATTAACATGTCTAGTTTAAGCACAAAAAATTTCAGAGGCATTGGATTAAGTATCATCATTTCACAAGCAAATTGGCATGGCATACACAAAATGGACAACATGAACAAACCCTAGCACATTTTAAAATCCACACATGCAAAAAATCTGGAAAAATCATCATAATAAACTAGAGATCATGAGGAGCATTTCACAAAAAATCCCATCAAATTTGGATTAAAATTGAGTGACTTATGAATTTTTGAAGATTGGCATATAAAATGAAATAAATATTGAAAAAGAAAATGATTTAATGAAAATATGAAACCGACAGTGGCAAAACTGTAAATAGCCGGTCCCTTAAGTGAAACGCTGCGTTTCACTTAAGGAGGTGTCACGCAGCCAATGGTCACATGGGAATGGAACAGGGACTTCATGCAAAGAGAGAAATTCCAGCAGACCAACACGAGTTCTGGGTTTTAGAAATTAGGATTTTGGCTACAGTGCATCATGTTCATCGATTGAAAATCCCAGCAAGAACAATGTTTCACCAAAATCAAAAAGTGACATATCAAACAAATCATCTTGCAGTGTACATCAATAATCTAACAATCATTAACACTAAATCATACTGAAATGGAAGCATCAAGCAAGATAAAATCTAGCAGCCAAACTTTAAATCCATGTTTCTCTCTCAATACACAACCATTTCTCACGATTCAAAGTTCAATATCATCAGCATGGCAAGACCTTTCTAAAGCATAGCATGATTTTAAGAATGGCTAGGTTCGAAATTTTACCTAGCTTGAAGAACAGTGATGATTTGGTGGTTCTTTGGTCGTGCAAAGTATAAACAGAAGTCTCTTGATGCTCCAGATGATGAATGGATGAGTATTGGAAGTTCAGTTGCCTTGCTTCTAGCTCCAAATTTGAGCTGCCATGGAAGAGAGCTCAATGCAACAGTGTGGATTCTTTGCTTACAGTTGTGATTCCATGCTCGCAAATGCTTCCAAGATGATGGTAGGTGATGGCATAATCAACCAAGGCTCGAGCTCTTTGAGATTTTCAGAAAAAAACCAAGTGAGGAAAATGAGAGAGTTTGAGGGAAAATGAATTCAGATCTGTTTTGGGCAAAGTGTGGCTAGGGTTTTTCCCAATCAGAAATGAAGCATATATACTCTGTTTAATGATGCATAAGCTTGGTTAAGGAAGTGGTAATTGAAATTAACTCAAATGGAAATGTTTTGCCAATTAGTGAAATTCCACTTATGCTGCATGTGCATGTGCTACAGTGCGAAAATTGGGCTTTAAGCACATCCAAAACATGATTTCTAAACATTGGCAAATGGTAAAATGCATTGGAAATGGTTAATTTGAAAAGTCACTTTTTCACCTCCCTCATTTTAAATTCAAGCCACTTGAAAAAGGCCATTTTGATTGGTTGATTTTTGGTGAATTGTGATGAAGGATTTGGATAGAGCACATCAAATATGACTTGTAGCAAAAAACCTCACTCAATTTGGCCAAATGGTTTGGAAGATATGCCACTTTGAAGTTCAAAATTGTTTGAGAATGATTTGATCATAACTTGCCAACCACACATGAGAAATGAGTGTTCTTGGACTTTTTGGAAATGGGAGAACAAGATCTTCAACTTTCATGTTGGACAAAAATTCATTTGAAGCTTGTATGATGATGTACATTTGAGGAGAAGAACTTTCCATTTTTGGCGAATTCCAATTACAGGTCAACTTTCTATTTTTGGAAATTTCTTGTCTGACTTCAAATTCTTCACTGTGGATGTTTGACATGTTATATGAGGCTTATATGGACATGAATGAGGCCTCTCAAACCAATTCCCACCATCAAATCACTGATTAAATGCACAGTTGACCACAGTTGACTTCAGTTGACTTTGCTAGGGTTTTGGTTGACTGAACCATGTTCTGATGAATTCCAAGCCTCTACCACTTGATATCTTGATTCAAAATGATGTCATAACTCATATGAACTCTTGATGAATGATCATGGTGCCCAAATTCTTCAAGAATGGCCACCATCTATTGCTCAATGACTGGTTTGACTGATTTGACCTAGCTGGCTTCATCTGCAAGTAACATGGTTAGATGACAATATTTTTGTACCTTTGGTTAATAGAAGATGGAAAGCAATGATACACAAATGCAATACATGCTTGGTGATCAAGAACCAAACTCACAAGATAACCCACCTACTAGGAGGGAAGCAAAGGTGCACAAAGATCCTTGAGGCAATGATATGGTATGATATGATGCCATGAGGGATCTTAGGGACAAAATTGGGGTCTTACAGATGCCCCTATTTAAGGTCATTCTAGCCGGAGAAGTGAAGTTTAGAAATCTTCATCTCGACGCGGTAGAATGGGCTTAAATAACAGTAATGAGACAAATTTTGGTCCCTAAGAGACCTCATGATGCAAATGTATGTATGCAAAAGACACCAACTCTGTGGGGAATATGGTTCACACAGAAGAAAAGACGATCCATCGGAGTAATACACTCACCAGGAACAGAGACTCTAACAAGATTCTCATTGGGGATAGTAAAAGAAAAAAGAATGCGTGAGCAGGGCACGACTTCAAGTTGGGGAAAAACAAAACTGACACAGCGTGAACAAGACACGACTCTGATTAGGGTAATAACAGAAATCAGACTGGAGACCTCACTGGGGAGTGAAGGACTCACACTGGGGAAAAGAAAATTCCAAAGGAAAAACATCCATTGGAGAGATACAAGCTGACTCCGGGGAGAAGCAACAGGAAACTCCACTGAGGAAGCACCAAAGAATGAGGTGTTACCGGTATAAGGGCAACAAACTCAGGAAGAATGAATATCTAAGACCGGTATAAGGGTGAGAGATATCAATCAACCAAACATCTGAGAAAGACCTGGAAAAGGTACATAAACTCAGGAAAATCTGACTCCACAAGGGACCAAAGTCATAATAGGGAGCAGAAAGGGAGGAACACCAGGGATACCGAGGTATATAATAGGTGACCGACCGAAACGTGAATTGGTATATATGCCAAAACACTCATCATCCAAAAGGAGGGCTTGAAAAAGCAAATCGACTTACGGGATGGACATTCGAATCCACAACGGGAAAACGAACCTTACTCAAAATGGGGACACAAACCCAAAGAGTGCATGAGATATAATATCCATTACCGGCAGACCGTGGAGAAGAATACTCGCATGAGATATATTATCTATTACCGTCAGAACGTAGATAATAAACTCGCATGGTAAGAAACACCAGAGATACCAAGGTATATAATAGGTGATCTACCGAAAACGTGAATTGGTATATATGCCAAAACACTCATCATCCAAAACACAAACTGGTTTAAGGATGGATATTCGATTCTACAAAGAATACGAATCTTGCTCAGCTGGGGAAAATCAACAAAGGATTCCAACTAAAGAGCGCATGAGACATATTATTCATTACCGGCAGACCGTGAATAATATACTCGAAAGGAAAAGACACCAGAGATACCGAAGTATATAATAGGTGGCTAACCAAAAAGAGAGACAATCGATACCAAGCATCCGGGTAAACGAAAGACAACTCAAAGGGATAAATTGCAAGCATCCAGTAGTTATCCAACACAACAAAAATTCGATTCCGCAAACGGGAAATAACGAAACCTACTCGACCAGGGAAACACAAAAGGCTTCGACTGAAGAGTGCATGAGATATATTATTCATTACCGGCAGACCGTGAATAACATACTCGCATGGAAGATTATCCACAACCGGTTACTGGGTTAATAAAGGATAAATCAACCGAAAAGAAAGGCATCGGGATACCAAACTAGGTATATAATGATGACCAATCAAGGGAACAACAACATTACCAACACAAGGGTAAATGAAAGGAGACCCGCTGGGGATAAATTGCAAGCATCCGACAATTATCCAACTGTACCACAAGGCACAAACTCCGCTGGGGAGAAACATCAACACTTGGGATTTACAATCTACCGAATACGGGGTAAAAGACCACAGACTCAACTGGGGATAGAAATCACCACAGGGAGACACCAACTCTGTCAGGGATAAAACCACTACAGCAGTGATCCACTTACAATCAGGACGAACCACAAAGGTTACCTCTGTTAGGGGAAAAGAGATAGGACTTACAACTACCGAATACGGGGTAATAGCCATACTCTGGTGGGGATAACCATGAATTAGGGTTTACATCTACCGAATACTGGGTAGAAAACCAAAAACTCTGCGTGGGGATAGAACAAATCACAAATCCGCACGGGAAACCAAAATAGGGCTCATAGTAAACCACAAACTGCTGGAGAGCAGGAAAAAGGATTTACAACTACCGATTGCTAGGTAGAAAATCAAAACTCTTGCCGCGGAATAAAGGTATATAACCACCAATTCCATCAAAAGGGCAAGGAAAATAGGACTTACAACTACCGGTATGAGGGTAGAGGCCCGAGAAGACTCCGCTGGGGAACAACCCACTGGGAAGCACAAGACATTTTGACAAATAGCCAATTCGGGAATAATCCGAAAAGACAGACTGAATCAAGACACGCCCTAATGAGAATGTAACTCAAATAGGAAAATCCATCCCAATATACATGTTGGGAGGAAACGGAAGAAACCGTTATCCACGAGGATATATATCAGTGGGGAACTGCAGAAGGACAGACAACAGACACTTTCTGCTTATGGGGCTGACTCTATATGGAGAGATTTAACACCCGACATCTGCTAGGGGAGATCTATTGGGGATCTGTACCACCATAGCAAGGAACAATCAACAAAAGATATATGGCGAGAAATGCAACATGAATATCTGAATGTTTATGATTATGCATGAATATGCGTGATTTATGTTTGATGAATGCTGACAAAACAGACATATCTAACTCAAACAGGTCCAGGAATCAAACGCCCGGTACTATACTTCCAGGGGAGAACCAACTGGAAAGCCAATCTGCGTAGATCTACATGCTATAAAGCATAGATCTGCGGGTACTTTTGGAGAAGCAGAGGATCAGAGATATCAGGAAACACCAAATCTCTGAGTGATGGATCAGCAAACAACCCAACCAGGGTACAGAAAGTCACAACGGGCAAAACAGCCACCAAGACGAATCTGTTGGGGAACAAGAGAAAATCTCGAAGATCCGCAGGGGATCTCAGCATCGACTGAGAAACAAAGAGCTTTGCAACTCCAAACAACTCCGGGGAATAACCCACTGAAGGAGAACAACATCATCCAAGTAGAATCCAACTGCATAAGCAACTCTACTGGGGAAAACTGCTGCTGGAGAAAACTGAGTCTTCAACAACACTCTGCTTGCAACTATGCTGGGGAACAACCCCATCACAAGATCTGGATAAAGGAGATACAACCAAACCAGGAACATGAACCAAATGTCTTACCTGTTGGAGATCATACCACCCTTGGGAGAGCACTGAGATATCTTGAGTATCCTTTCAACCTTATGAATATTCACTTTGTTTAAAACAACAAATTTTGAAAAATTTGATTTGTTTAATAACAATGATATTTTATCAATTAAAACATGCAAAACATTTGTTGAATTGAAACAACTAAGAGTGCAAATAATTGGATAAAAGCTCAAATTCATTTGATGGAATGGTAGCCTGCAAATGGCAAGACTCCATAGATCTGTACAAATTTGAAATCAGGGATATATATTGGAAGAGGGCTACATTGAACATAATGATCCTTTCTCTACTAATTTGAATCTCGATGTATTCGAAGCTTCAGTTGACGACGAATCGAGAATCCTCTGACGAAATGACAGCTGGCGAACAGAAAGTCTTGTCAGGATGCAGTTACTTGCCAAATCCCTAATTTTTGCCTAGATTGCCCCCAGGGTGAGGTACTCAATCTAGCGGGATGCAAATATTCTTCTTTTTTCAAGTCTCTAATTTTTGCCTGGATTACCCTTGCGGGTTCTCCACCGAGACGCTCATTTTTGCCTAAGCCGCCCTTTCGGGTTTTCAACTTAGCGAGCTATTCTGTTTTTTTTCATTTGCATATACTTTTTTTTTCTAGGCAAAGTATTTCTTGACTGCATCTGAATTCACAGGACGAGTGAAATCCTCCCCATCCATTGTTGTAAGCATCAATGCTCCGCCTGAAAAGGCTCTCTTAACAACATATGGACCCTCGTAGTTTGGAGTCCACTTGCCCCTGGAATCGGGCGCGAAAGACAAAACTTTCTTGAGCACGAGGTCACCTTCTCGGAACACACGAGGCTTGACCTTTTTATCAAATGCTTTCTTCATTCTCTGCTGATATAACTGACCATGACACATGGCAGTTAACCGCTTCTCTTCAATCAAATTCAATTGGTCGTAACGACTCTGAATCCATTCAGCATCAGTGAATTTGGCTTCCATCAAGACTCTCATTGATGGGATCTCCACCTCTACTGGGAGAACAGCTTCCATGCCGTAAACAAGAGAGAAAGGGGTTGCCCCTGTTGAAGTGCGTACAGACGTACGATATCCATGCAAAGCAAATGACAGCATCTCATGCCAATCTTTGTACGTAACAGTCATCTTCTGGATAATCTTCTTGATATTCTTATTAGCAGCTTCAACAGCCCCATTCATCTTAGGTCTGTAGGGAGAGGAATTATGGTGTGCAATCTTGAATTCAGCGCACAACTCATCCATCATCTTATTATTCAGATTAGATCCATTATCAGTAATGATCCTCTCTGGCACACCATAACGGCAAATCAGCTGGTTTATGATAAACTTCACAACCACCTGCCTGGTTACATTCGCGTACGAAGCGGCTTCAACCCATTTGGTGAAGTAATCAATTGCTACGAGAATAAACCTGTGTCCGTTGGACGCTTTCGGCTCAATCATGCCGATCATGTCGATTCCCCACATAGAGAAAGGCCATGGTGATGAAATCACATTCAGAAGTGTCGGAGGAATATGAATCTTATCCGCATAAATTTGACACTTGTGACATTTCTTCACATACTTGCAACAGTCAGACTCCATTGTCAGCCAATAGTAGCCTGCTCTCAACATCTTCTTAGCCATGGCATGTGTAAGACCCCAATTTTGGCCCTAAGATCCCTCATGGCCTATATCATATCATATCATTGCCTCAAGGATCATTGTGCACCTTTGCTTCCCTCCTAGTGGGTGGGTTGTCTTGTGAGTGTGGTTCTTGATCACCAAGCATGTATTGCATTTGTATATCATTGCTTTTCATCTGTTTATCAACCAAAAGTACAAAAATATTGTCATCTAACCATATTACTTGCAGATGAAGCAAATTAGGTCAAATCAGTCAAAGTCAGTCATTGAGATAGATGGTGGCCATTCTTGCAGAATTTGGGCACCATGATCATTCATCAAGAGTTCATATGAGTTGTGACATCATTTTGGATCAAGATATCAAGTGGTAGGGGCTTGGAATTCATCAGAGCATGGTTCAGTCAAGCAAAACCCTAGCAAAGTCAACTGAAGTCGACCTTGGTCAACTGTGCATTTAATCAGTGATTTGATGGTGGGAATTGGTCTGAGAGGTCTCATTCATGTCCATGTAAGCCTCATACAACATGTCAAACATCCACAGTGAAGATTTTGAAGTCAGACAAGAAATTTCCAAAAATAGAAAGTTGACCTGTAATTGGAATTTGCCAAAAATGGAAACTTCTTCTCCTTCACATTACATCATCATACAAGATTCAAATTAATTTTTTTCCAACATGAAAGTTGAAGATCTTGTTCTCCCATTTTCAAAAAGTCCAAGAACACTCATTTCTCATGTGTGGTTGGCAAGTTATGATCAAATCATTCTCAAACATTTTTGAACTTCAAAGTGGCATATCTTCCAAACCATTTGGCCAAATTGGGTGAGGTTTTTTGCTACAAGTCATATTTGATGTGCTCTATCCAAATCTTTCATCACAATTTACCAAAACTCAACCAATCAAAATGGCATTTTTTAGTTGACTTGAAATAAAAAGGAAAGGTAAAAAAAGTTGACTTTCAAAATAGCCATTTGCTACACATTCTACCAATTGAAATGTTCTAAAAATCATATTTGGAAGTTGTCCAAGGCCCATTTTCGCAGCTGTACATGCAACTAAAGTGAAATCCATCAATTAACCAAAAACACTCCACTTTGAGCTAAATGCAATTAACCATTCATTAACCAAACTTAGCTCCATTAATCACAGTATATATGTTTCATTTTTCTGCTGAAAAGCCCTAGCAGCACACTTTCACGAAACAGAAAAAATCTCATTCTCTCTCAAACACTCATTTTTCTTCATTTGAACTTTTTTGCTGAAATCTTCAAAGAGCTCGAGCTTGGGTTGTTTGTGCCATCATATACCAACCTTTTGGAAGCATTTGCAAGGATTATTTCATAGCTGTAGTGCAAGAATCAATACTGTTACATTAAAGCATTTCCATGGCAGTTGGATGTTTGAGCTGAAATTGAGACGACTAAGCTAGAACCCTTCTTCCATTCACCTCCTGGAGCATTGTTGTGCATCTGTTTCGAGCATTCACGGCTAGAAAACCACGAATCATCATTGTTCTTCAAATCTGGTAAGATTTTCGACTCTCTCATTTTTTAAAATCATGCTATGTCTTATAAAGATCTTACCATGCTGATCACCATGAAACTTAAATCATGAAAAACCATTGATTATTGAGTGAGCACCATGGATTCAAAGTTTGACATTCAAATGAGTTTTTGCTCAGTTCTCCTTTGTTAGTTTGAAATAATGAAAATCATGGTTGGATTTGTGATGAGCATTGTTTGCTGGTTCGAATGCTATGTTTGTTTTCCATTTCTGGGACAAAAAAATTTCACGATTGTTGATGATGATGAACAGTAATGAAACCCTAATGTTGTTTCCCAGAATTCACGTTTTGGCTTGCTGGAGATTTTATTTTGCATGCTTTTTCACTGTTTGATTGCCATGAGCCACTTGCTGCGTGCCACCTCACTAAGTGAAACACAGCGTTTCACTTAGTGAGTCCAGTTATTACAACAATGCCATCCCGTGTTTATTTATTTAATTAACTCATTTTCTTTCTCAATTTTATTTCATTTTGTGACACCATCTTCCAAAAATCATAGCACACTCATTTTTTATCCAAATTTCATGGGATTTTTTGCAAAATGTTCATCTTGATCTCTAGTTTTTTATCATGTGTTTTTCCAGATTTTTTGCATGAGTGGATTTTAAATTGTGCTAGGGTTTGTCATATGTGTCCATTTTATGTATGTCTTACCAAATCAATTGTGAAATGATGATGCATTATCCAATGCTTCCCAAACTCTTTGTGCTTAAACTAGACACATTCATGGTGATTTTGGTGTAGAGTTTGTGAATTTATCATTGCTGGTTTTTGAGTTATGATTTTTTGAATAGGGGTGTGACAATTTGTGTCACACCATTCATGTCCAACTTCATGATTTTAATTACCATGCCTCTTGAACTTAAATTGGTTTGAATTTTTGCATGAATGTACTTATGGATGTCTAGTTTACATGTGATTTTTCCTGGAATTTTGGAATGCATTTCCTAATTGTTTGGGATTTTCTCCCCTGTTTGGTCATATGTTGACTTTTTGTGACACATGTTCTCATTTGCTTTGTGAAATTCTCATACTTAATTGGATGGACATGAAATTTGATATGTGAATTGAAGACATCTTAAGATTTATCATGGTTTTGATCCCATTCATTTCTCATATGTTGTCACTGTTTTATGATTTATTGAAGTTGGTGCATGTTTGGTTGACTTCTTTGAGCATGCTTGAACTTGCCTTGCTTTTCTGATTTTCATTGACCTAATTCCCTTGATCCAAATGAGCTGAAATTTGGTATGCTTATCATGTTATGGATGATGTTTGATCATGAATTATTTGATAATTTATTGAAATGTTTGAGATTGGTTTTGAGTTGAATCATTCTGTTGACTTCTTTGAACTTCTATATGCGATGCTTTGACCTAATTTGCTTATGAAATGATGATGATGATTGATATGAACATGAAACCAATTGAGTTTGTTTCTTGATTGTTTGAACTTGATTTTGGACACTTGTCACTTGCTGTTTTGATTTTCTTATCTCTTTTTGACCCTAGGCTTGTCCTAGTGGTCATGTTGCTCATGTTTAAGTTTGTTGTTTCAGGTTAAGCAACAAATGCTTCAAAGAGATCATTACAAATTGAATGAGCTTGATTGATTATCATGACTAACTTGTTTGTTTTGTAGGTTGCTTTGCTCACATGCTTTGAGCCTTGTGCATTGCACATTTAACTGATTGTGTTGACTGTTGATCTCTATCTCATTTTGATTTAACTTTGAATTGTATACTGATGTTGTCTGACTGGTTTCAGGTACCTTTAGTTGCTTTTAGTTCTCTAAGAACTTGCTTTGCTTTGCTTAATAGCAATTTGCATTGAGGTATAATTCCTTATCTTCATGTAGTCTGGAAGACCTGGCCTGTTACTTGGCCAGGCAACTGTCTGAAGTCCTCCTTAAGAGGCAATGCTTGTGTGTGTTTACATTTGTCCCAAGCAGGAAAAGTCCTTTAAATAAGGCAATTGGTAGAACCCAAGAGATATGCAACCTATCTCCTACTATTCTGTGTGTCACTCACCTTGCTCACACCACATGTGTTGATGCATAGTGAGTAAAAACCCAAGATCTATCGAGTCAATAATCTGTGGAGAGAGTTCCTACTTTCTGAACTCCCACACCTTCTGATATTCAAATGCTCTCCCTGGCCAGGGATAAGAGCAATGAGGCACACCCCTCATATCTTCTCATCTGCTTCACCTTAGCCCCTCAATGGCAAGGTTAAGAGCATCATTAACCCTATTCCAGTTGGCTTCAATGCCTAACCCTTTGTGTGAGCCTGATTGTTTGGTTATAGTGTGTGCTGAATGATTTTAATTGATTGATTGCTTACCTCATATACACATGTTTGCTTGTATGCTTTGTGCATTTATCATCATTCATTGCTCATTAGTGCATGATCATCTCATTTGTCTTTGTGACATATCCTTGTTGATTGCCCATTGAGGACGATTGTAAGACCATCCATTGGCCATTGTTCCTATGATATGGAAGTGAGTATAAGACCATCTCATTGGCTACTCATCTTCTCTTTGCTTGATGCATTTGCATTTGTTGTATGTGAGGATGCAATTGTAAGTCCCTGCAAGTTGGCATTTGCTTTCCTATGATCATATGTTGGATATTGGTATAAGCCCAGACAGATTGGCATCCGGTATCCAAGTTTCGTTTTGTTTTAGGAGATTGGAATAAGTCCATCTATTGGCTTCCGATATCCTTGTTTCTTTGTTTAGGAGATTGGTGTAAATCCATCTATTGGTATCCGGTATCCGCTTTTGTTTGTGAGATTGGAGTAAGACCATTGAGTGGCATCCGGTATCACTTGTTTGCTTATTTTGTTGTTGCTCATTGCCTATTCCAAAGGACACACTTGAATCATATTCAATATGATTTCAAGAGGTGAACATTCTAGGAAGTTTTACAATCCATTTTCATCCATTCATCCCAATTATGTCCTAAACCTTTTCACACATTACTTTCAAACTTGAGATAGATATTATGCAAACATCTTCATGTTTTCAAATCAAAAACCTGGACCCCAAGTCCTTGACTTTTTTCGAACTCCATTTCATAATACTTCTTTTGAATCAATCTTAATCATACTTTGACCCTACTTTCATGAATACTCATAATCAATTAACTTCACCCATTCAATTGTTTTGTGGCTTTGTCCATTCTTGCTAAGTTTTCGCACATTAGCCATAGGTTTCAATTATCTTTGTGGTTGATGTAAACCTCACCCTATCCTTAGTGAGTCGACTATAAGACTTCCGTACTGAAAACAGGGTTAACCCCTCTAGTACGTCGAAGCTATCCTCGCATGGTGGATGTTGGTCTTGGTCGAGTTTTCTCCCATTGATAATGAAAAGCCTCAAGTGCTATTGTTTAAAATTGAACTCACAAACCTTTTGGAAATCTTTTAGCCGAACTACGGCGTTTTGATCCTTACCTTTGATGGAAGGTACGTAGGCAACGGGTTCATCCGTTCGAACACAAAAATAACTAACTTGTACATTCTTTTCTCATCATCCCAATCATGTTTGCACAATACTTATGTCATAACAAATAACAATTTTATACAACAAGTGTGAAAAGGGCTCCCTAGGAGTACCTAGGACGTAGTGGGTGCCTAACACCTTCCCATTGCGTAATTTACACCTTACCCAGACTCTCTGATCTTTTCATTAGTTTTCTACGCGTAAAACTTCTTAGGCTTTTGTTCGCTTTTTAGCGAGTCCTTTGGATAAATAAAAGTGCGGTGGCGACTCGAATTCATTGTATGCTTTGCTTATGGTTTAACCAATAAATCATATAGCGACGAATACACCGCTACAGAAAAGTGGCGACTCTGCTGGGGAAATATCTCATCCCTGGTTGTATTGCCTACTTTTCACCCTTGTTGTGCTATATTGTTATTTGTTATATGACATATTTTTGTACCATTTGGGATGACTGTATTGATTGTAATGTTTGAATTGCTTGATATACAATTGTTGTTTGCTTTGGTGATCTGTGAGATGAGTTCTATACCCGAACTCGAGTGCACTCTAGGATAGGAGAATGGCATAGTCTTGTTGACTGGTGTGGAGTATTCCTTAGCCAGTTGACTTGCGAGTCCATTCACTTGGTAGAGGTCATGTTGGATTAATAATGTCACACAAGTTATTTGTGGTTAGGCATTATTCTTTCAATCATGTGCCGCAGAAGCCAAGGACCGTAGTTTACCAAACCCCTCTTGGCCTATTTTTAGGAACGTAGTGCGGAGGTCGTTCAGATGTAAGTTCTGATGCGATTGTTACGCGATACTACACTCATAAGAGTTTCTCTTGAGAATATTCTTGGAATACGAGTATTCGTTCCTCCGATAATATTCGAAAGATGGAACGATGATTATGGGGACCTCTGGTAGAACATGTCTGGCAGGTTTAAACCCTTGTACACTCCCTTTGGGTGGTTCTTAACCGAGACTCCATGCTCGTGACTCTCAACAAACCCGTGATTCGTGGTTGAGTCGTTCAGACAACCTTAATATCAATGGAACCTGGGTGTTGATCAGGTATAAAACCTAAATCCCCAAAACGGATGGTTGATATTAAGGATGTTAGAGCCGGTTCATGTACCGTTAATATCAATGGAACTTGGGTGTCGATAAGGTGAAAACCTAAATCCACCAAAATGGATGATTGATATTAGGGATACAATGAGCTTTCCCATGACCTTTGTTTGGTGTGCATTGCTTGATCCTTGAGTGTGATTGTTGCATTCATGCATTCATACATTCATCTGCATCCATGTCATCAGAAAAAGAAAATTTTCAAGGAACTCAAAGGAGTTTATTTGCAAAAATTTTCAAACCATGAAAAAACCGGGAAAAATTTTTCACCTGATATATCTGATGAGATATTCTCATATATGATCAAAATGCTTAAATATTTCAAAGTTTGCAAATAAAACCCTCGGGTTCCTTTGATATAAAAACAAGCATATGCACAAACACTTCATGCATCATTTGCATAAGCGGGTGTTTTGTTCCGGTCTCCCGTCCTGTGGTTTGACCCTGCGATCTTCATTTATTTTGAAGACGCCCTTTGCCGGTACTATACCAGAGCCATCTCTACCAGATTTATGGACCATCCTGAGCAAGAGGATTGTGAACTCAGAGAGATATTTGCCAGACTTAGTACTGTTGATGGATTTATTCCTGGTTAACCAATCCCGGGCTGGCATTGGCTACTGTTCTGGGGCACTTAAGGAGCAAGGTTTGTTCGCAAGTGGAGGATTCATCCATGACGATCAACCTGAAGAAGAGGTTGCTGCTATCTTGGAAAAGGAGGCAGAGGACCTGAACAATTTCATCATTCCTGGTGGTGTCTGCCACAATTGGGTCGCTGTGGATGTTCCTACGGTCATTCATAAGTCAGCGTGATTTGTTCACTTTGTTCAAAACCCTTCTCCCATGCCAAAAGGAGAAGTGATGACATTGTTGGCAGCATTTTAATGCAATGATGTTTTCATTCAATTAATGCATTGTTAAACATTTGTTTTTCCATTCGTTTTCACTTTTTGCTTTTGCATGAAATCGGTGATCACAAAAAACCCTGAAAAAACAAATAGAACAGCTTTTTCATCTGCATAAATGATTTGCTTGTTAAAATTCAAAAGCTTTTCATTATCCAGAATCATTATGCAGGGATTTCTAAACCCATTGAACATAATGATCCAACGCCATCTCCCAATCTTGAATTCCTTGTATTTGAGGCAGAGGAAGATGATGTTGAAGGGGATTCCTGATGAGATTACCCGTCTTCTTGAGCACGAAAGGAGCTCATTCAGCTGTATCATGAGAATCAGTAAAACAGTCAAACTGGGGCATTACAAATGTAAAAAAAAAAAAAAAAAATGAAAGAAAAAAGAGAGGGTGAAAAAGATGGAAAAATCAAAAATCAGGAAAATTTTTTCAAAATTTTTCAAAAGAAAAAAGAAAAAAGTATACCCTTAAGTCCCTAGTTGACTGATGCTGAATGGATTCAGAGTCGTTATGACCAATTGAATTTGATCGAAGAGAAGCGGTTAACTGCCATGTGTCATGGCCAGTTATATCAACAGAGAATGAAGAAAGCATTCGATAAGAAGGTCAAGCCTCGTGTGTTCCGAGAAGGTGACCTCGTGCTCAAGAAAGTTTTGTCTTTCGCGCCCGATTCCAGGGGCAAGTGGACTCCAAACTACGAGGGTCCATATGTTGTTAAGAGAGCCTTTTCAGGCGGAGCTTTGATGCTTACAACAATGGATGGGGAGGATTTCACTCGTCCTGTGAATTCAGATGCAGTTAAGAGATACTTTGCCTAGAAAAAAAAGTATATGCAAAAGAAAAACAGAATAGCTCGCTAAGTTGAAAACCCGAAAGGGCGGCTTAAGCAAAAATGAGCGTCTCGGTGGAGAACCCGCAAGGGTAATCCAGGCAAAAATTAGAGACTTGAAAAAAGAGAATATTTGCATCCCGCTAGATTGAGTACCTCACCCTGGGGCAATCTAGGCAAAAATTAGGGATTTGGCAAGTGAGTGCACCCTGACAAGACTTTCTATTCACCAGTCGTCATTTCGTCAGAAGATTCTCGATTCGTCGTCAACCGAAGCTTCGAATACATCGAGATTCAAATTGGTAGAGAAAGGATCATTATGTTCAATGTAGCCCTCTTCCAATATATATCACTGATTTCAAATTTGTACAGATCTATGGAGTCTTGCCATTTGCAGGCTACCATTCCATCAAATCAATTTGAGATTTTTATCCAATTATTTGCACTCTTATTTGTTTCAATTCAACAAATGTTTTGCATGTTTTAATTGATAAAATATCATTGTTTTTAAACAAATCAATTTTTTCAAAATTTGCTGTTTTAAACAAAGTGAACATTCACAATATTGAAAGGATACTCAAGAATATCTCAGTGCTCTCCCGAGGGTGGCATGATTTCCAATAGGTAAGACATTTGTTCATATTCCTGGTTTGGTTGTATCTTCTTTCTTCAGATCTTTGTTGGGGTTATTCCTCAAACAGAGTTGTTGTTGGGGTTGTTCCCCCAGTATAGTCGCAAGCAGAGTGTTGTTGAAGACTTCGTTTTCTCCAGCAGCAATCTTCCCTAGCATGGATGTTCCCTTGTGAGTTTCAGCGGTTGATTGGTTTGTCATCCTGGCGCCCCGTCACTTTCTCCAGTGGGTCGACATCCCCAGACTTTATTTGTCTCCTCAGCACATTCGCCAGCAGAGTTGTTGTCACTCTCCCCAGTGCAGGTGCCAGCAGAGTTGTCTGTTTCCTCAGCACGGTCGTTTTCCTTTTAAAAGACTCGGTAAGTCGGCGGTTTGATACCCGGTACTTTACCTTTTCCCCGGCGAAGCCGTCTGTAGAGTTGTTGTTGTCTCTCTATCAGAGTGTTTGTTCTCCTCAGCAGAGCAGGATTTATTTTCTTATTCAGTGGTTGATTGGGTTGACATCCCAGTATTTCAACCATCTTTTCCTCAGCATAGTCTGCAGAACGTTTGTTGTGGCAGTTTCGCCTGTTGAATACTCCTTCAATCCCCAGCATGGTCGGATGATGGCTCTAGCATTCAGAGAACGGATTGATTTCCTGACTGCTTGTGATCCCCAGTAGAGTGGCTTATATTGCAGAATCTACTTGTTGCGATCAGTTTGCTTTGTGTATTCTCCCCAAGTAAAGTGGCTTGTTGCAGAATCTACTTGTGTGGTACATTCTCCCTCAGTGGGTTGTTCCCCGGCGGAGTTATGTGGATTTTCTTCTACAGCAGTTCGTGCTTGTGCAATGCACCCTTTTGTTTCTCAGTTGACACTGGGATCCCCTGCAGATATCTTGGGTTTTCTCTTGTTCTCCAACAGATTCGTCTTGGTGGCTGTTTTGCCTGTTGTGACTTTCTGTGCCCTGATCGGTTTGTTTGCTGATTCGTCACTCGGAGATTTGGTTTCCTGATATCTCTGATTCTCTGCTTCCTCAGCAGTACCCGCAGATCTTTGTTTCTCAGCATATAGATCTCCAGCAGATTGGCTTTCCAATTGGTTTTCCCCTGGAAGTATAGTACCGGACGTTTGATTCCTGGACCTGTTTGTGTTAGAATTATCTGTTTTGTCAGCATTCATTAAACATAAAATCATGCATATTCATGCATATTCATAAACATTCAGATATTCATGTTGCATTGTTTGCCATATATCTTTTGATTGTTGTGTCTCCTGCAACGGGTGATGCAGATCCCTAATAGATCTCCCCTAGCAGATGTCGGGTGTCTAAATCTCTCCATATAGAGTCAGCCCCGTAAGCAGAAAGTGTCTTTTGTCTGTCCTTCTGCAGTTCCCCGCTGAGATATATCCTCGTGGATGACGGTTTCTTCCGTTTCCTCCCAACACATATATTGGGATGGATTTTCCTATTTGAGTTACATCCTCATTAGGACATGTCTTGATTCAGTCTGTCTTTTCGGATTATTCCCGAACTGGCTATTTGTCAAAAGTCTTGTGCTTCCCAGTGGGTTGTTCCCCCAGCGGAATAGTTTTGGTTTCTACCTAACAGTCGGTAGTTGTAAATCCTATTTTTCCTGCTCTCCGGCAGTTTGTGGTTTGTTATAAGCCCTATTTTGGTTTCCCGTGCGGATTTGTGATTTGTTCTATCCCCACGCGGAGTTGTTGGTTTTCTACTCCGTATTCGGTAGATGTAAACCCTAATTTTGTGGTTATCCCCACCAGATTTTGGCCCTCTGCCTACAAACCAGCAGTCGTAAGTCCTATCTTTGCGGTTTTTCTACCTACGAACCGGTAGTCATAAACCCTGTTTTCTCCACTTGCAGAGTTAATTTTGTTGTTCATCCCAACCGATGACAATCCCCTCTTTGTGGTTATCTTCATTCAATACTTGATGTCGATCTTCCTTTCGCTTGGATAAGTTGCTCAGATAAGCACTTATATCCCTAGCAAGTCTTTTGTGGATAATTGCCGTATGCTAGCAATTTTACCCCTAGCGGGTCCTTTCACCTTTTGTCAGTGATTGTGTTCCCCGGATCATTGATTTTCATCAATGCATTCCCAGCGAGTCTTCTTTCATTTACCCTCTTGTTGGTAATGTTTGTTGCTCCCTTTGATTGTTCATCATTATATACTTAGTTTGGTATCCCGATGCCTTTCTTTTCGGATTTTATCCTATAAACAACCTACAACCCGGTTAAGGATAATCTTCCATGCGAGGTTATTATTCACGTTTTGACGGCTATGAATAATATATCTCATGTACTCTTCAGTCGAAGCCTTTCGTGTTTCCCTGGTCGAGTAAGATTCACTTTTTCCCTTTGCGGAATCGAATATTTCTTTGTTGTCGGATAATTGCCGGATGCTTACAATTTATCTTTTGAGTTGTCTTTCGATTACCCGTATGCTTGGTATAGATTGTCTCTCTTTTTGGTTAGTCACCTATTATATACTTCGGTATCTCTGGTGTCTCTTCCTTTCAAGTATATTTATTCACGGTTTGCCGGTAATGAACAATATATCTCATGCCCTCTTTGGTTGGAGTCCTTTGTTGATCTTCCCTAGTCGAGTAAGATTCGTATTCCTTGTGGAATCGAATATCCGTCCTATAAACAAGTCTGCTGTTCTAGCTTTCTTCAGGATGATGAGTGTTTTGGAACACAAACTAATTCACGTCTTCGGATTTTATCCTATAAACAACCTACAACCCGGTTAAGGATAATTTTCCATGTGAGTATTCTATCCACGTTCTGACGGCAATGGATATTATATCTCGTTCACTCTTGGGTCAATCTTTTGATTGTTTTCTCCGCAGATTAAGTTTCATATTCCTTGTGGAATCGAACGTCCGTCCTATAAACAAGTCTGTTGTTCTAGCTTTCTTCAGGACGATGAGTGTTTTGGAACACAAACCAATTCACGATTTCGGATCTTATCCTATAAACAACCTACAACCCGGTTCAGGATAATTTTCCATGCGAGTACATTATCTACGTTTTGACGGGTATAGATAATATATCTCATGCACTCTTTTGTCGAACACTTTGTTTGTTTCCCCAACTGAGTAAGATTTGCATTCTTTATAGAATCAAATATCCATCCTATAAACAAGTTTGCTTTCGCTCTCTTCAGGATGATGAGTGTTTTGGAACACACACCAATTCACGTCTTTGGTCGGTCACCTGTTACATACCTACAACCCGGTATCCTTGGTGTTCCTTCCTTTCTGCTCCCTATTATGACCTCGGTCCCCCTGCGGAGTCAGATTTTCCTGAGGTTATGTACCTTTTTCAGGTCTTTCTCAGATGTTTGGTTGATTGATATCTCTCACCCTTATACCGGTATTAGATATTCATTTCTTCCTGAGTTTGTTACCCTTATACCGGTAACATCTCATTCTTTGGTGCTTCCTCAGTGGAATTTCCTTTTGCTTCTTCCCAGAAGTCAGCTTTTGTCTCTCCAATGGATGTTCTCCTTTGGAATTTTCTTTTCCCCAGTGTGAGTCCTTCACTCCCCAGTGAGGTCTCCAGTCTGATTTCTGTTTCCCTAATCAGAGTCGTGTCTTGTTCACGCTGTGTCAGTTTTGTTTATCCCCAACAAAAATCTTGTTAGAGTCTCTGTTCCTGGTGAGTGTATTACTCCGATGGATCGTCTTTTCTTCTGTATGAACCATATTCCCCACAGAATTTGTGTCTTTGGCATGCATACATTTGCATCATGAGGTCTCTTAGGGACCAAAATTTGTCTCATTACTGTTATTTAAGCCCATTCTACCGCGTCGAGTTGAAGATTTCTAAACTTCACTTCTCCGGCTAGAATGACCTTAAATAGGGGCATCTGTAAGACCCCAATTTTGGCCCTAAGATCCCTCATGGCCTATATCATATCATATCATTGCCTCAAGGATCATTGTGCACCTTTGCTTCCCTCCTAGTGGGTGGGTTGTCTTGTGAGTGTGGTTCTTGATCACCAAGCATGTATTGCATTTGTATATCATTGCTTTTCATCTGTTTATCAACCAAAAGTACAAAAATATTGTCATCTAACCATATTACTTGCAGATGAAGCAAATTAGGTCAAATCAGTCAAAGTCAGTCATTGAGATAGATGGTGGCCATTCTTGTAGAATTTGGGCACCATGATCATTCATCAAGAGTTCATATGAGTTGTGACATCATTTTGGATCAAGATATCAAGTGGTAGGGGCTTGGAATTCATCAGAGCATGGTTCAGTCAAGCAAAACCCTAGCAAAGTCAACTGAAGTCGACCTTGGTCAACTGTGCATTTAATCAGTGATTTGATGGTGGGAATTGGTCTGAGAGGTCTCATTCATGTCCATGTAAGCCTCATACAACATGTCAAACATCCACAGTGAAGATTTTGAAGTCAGACAAGAAATTTCCAAAAATAGAAAGTTGACCTGTAATTGGAATTTGCCAAAAATGGAAACTTCTTCTCCTTCACATTACATCATCATACAAGATTCAAATTAATTTTTTTCCAACATGAAAGTTGAAGATCTTGTTCTCCCATTTTCAAAAAGTCCAAGAACACTCATTTCTCATGTGTGGTTGGCAAGTTATGATCAAATCATTCTCAAACATTTTTGAACTTCAAAGTGGCATATCTTCCAAACCATTTGGCCAAATTGGGTGAGGTTTTTTGCTACAAGTCATATTTGATGTGCTCTATCCAAATCTTTCATCACAATTTACCAAAACTCAACCAATCAAAATGGCATTTTTTAGTTGACTTGAAATAAAAAGGAAAGGTAAAAAAAGTTGACTTTCAAAATAGCCATTTGCTACACATTCTACCAATTGAAATGTTCTAAAAATCATATTTGGAAGTTGTCCAAGGCCCATTTTCGCAGCTGTACATGCAACTAAAGTGAAATCCATCAATTAACCAAAAACACTCCACTTTGAGCTAAATGCAATTAACCATTCATTAACCAAACTTAGCTCCATTAATCACAGTATATATGTTTCATTTTTCTGCTGAAAAGCCCTAGCAGCACACTTTCACAAAACAGAAAAAATCTCATTCTCTCTCAAACACTCATTTTTCTTCATTTGAACTTTTTTGCTGAAATCTTCAAAGAGCTCGAGCTTGGGTTGTTTGTGCCATCATATACCAACCTTTTGGAAGCATTTGCAAGGATTATTTCATAGCTGTAGTGCAAGAATCAATACTGTTACATTAAAGCATTTCCATGGCAGTTGGATGTTTGAGCTGAAATTGAGACGACTAAGCTAGAACCCTTCTTCCATTCACCTCCTGGAGCATTGTTGTGCATCTGTTTCGAGCATTCACGGCTAGAAAACCACGAATCATCATTGTTCTTCAAATCTGGTAAGATTTTCGACTCTCTCATTTTTTAAAATCATGCTATGTCTTATAAAGATCTTACCATGCTGATCACCATGAAACTTAAATCATGAAAAACCATTGATTATTGAGTGAGCACCATGGATTCAAAGTTTGACATTCAAATGAGTTTTTGCTCAGTTCTCCTTTGTTAGTTTGAAATAATGAAAATCATGGTTGGATTTGTGATGAGCATTGTTTGCTGGTTCGAATGCTATGTTTGTTTTCCATTTCTGGGACAAAAAAATTTCACGATTGTTGATGATGATGAACAGTAATGAAACCCTAATGTTGTTTCCCAGAATTCACGTTTTGGCTTGCTGGAGATTTTATTTTGCATGCTTTTTCACTGTTTGATTGCCATGAGCCACTTGCTGCGTGCCACCTCACTAAGTGAAACACAGCGTTTCACTTAGTGAGTCCAGTTATTACAACAATGCCATCCCGTGTTTATTTATTTAATTAACTCATTTTCTTTCTCAATTTTATTTCATTTTGTGACACCATCTTCCAAAAATCATAGCACACTCATTTTTTATCCAAATTTCATGGGATTTTTTGCAAAATGTTCATCTTGATCTCTAGTTTTTTATCATGTGTTTTTCCAGATTTTTTGCATGAGTGGATTTTAAATTGTGCTAGGGTTTGTCATATGTGTCCATTTTATGTATGTCTTACCAAATCAATTGTGAAATGATGATGCATTATCCAATGCTTCCCAAACTCTTTGTGCTTAAACTAGACACATTCATGGTGATTTTGGTGTAGAGTTTGTGAATTTATCATTGCTGGTTTTTGAGTTATGATTTTTTGAATAGGGGTGTGACAATTTGTGTCACACCATTCATGTCCAACTTTCATGATTTTAATTACCATGCCTCTTGAACTCAAATTGGTTTGAATTTTTGCATGAATGTACTTATGGATGTCTAGTTTACATGTGATTTTTCCTGGAATTTTGGAATGCATTTCCTAATTGTTTGGGATTTTCTCCCCTGTTTGGTCATATGTTGACTTTTTGTGACACATGTTCTCATTTGCTTTGTGAAATTCTCATACTTAATTGGATGGACATGAAATTTGATATGTGAATTGAAGACATCTTAAGATTTATCATGGTTTTGATCCCATTCATTTCTCATATGTTGTCACTGTTTTATGATTTATTGAAGTTGGTGCATGTTTGGTTGACTTCTTTGAGCATGCTTGAACTTGCCTTGCTTTTCTGATTTTCATTGACCTAATTCCCTTGATCCAAATGAGCTGAAATTTGGTATGCTTATCATGTTATGGATGATGTTTGATCATGAATTATTTGATAATTTATTGAAATGTTTGAGATTGGTTTTGAGTTGAATCATTCTGTTGACTTCTTTGAACTTCTATATGCGATGCTTTGACCTAATTTGCTTATGAAATGATGATGATGATTGATATGAACATGAAACCAATTGAGTTTGTTTCTTGATTGTTTGAACTTGATTTTGGACACTTGTCACTTGCTGTTTTGATTTTCTTATCTCTTTTTGACCCTAGGCTTGTCCTAGTGGTCATGTTGCTCATGTTTAAGTTTGTTGTTTCAGGTTAAGCAACAAATGCTTCAAAGAGATCATTACAAATTGAATGAGCTTGATTGATTATCATGACTAACTTGTTTGTTTTGTAGGTTGCTTTGCTCACATGCTTTGAGCCTTGTGCATTGCACATTTAACTGATTGTGTTGACTGTTGATCTCTATCTCATTTTGATTTAACTTTGAATTGTATACTGATGTTGTCTGACTGGTTTCAGGTACCTTTAGTTGCTTTTAGTTCTCTAAGAACTTGCTTTGCTTTGCTTAATAGCAATTTGCATTGAGGTATAATTCCTTATCTTCATGTAGTCTGGAAGACCTGGCCTGTTACTTGGCCAGGCAACTGTCTGAAGTCCTCCTTAAGAGGCAATGCTTGTGTGTGTTTACATTTGTCCCAAGCAGGAAAAGTCCTTTAAATAAGGCAATTGGTAGAACCCAAGAGATATGCAACCTATCTCCTACTATTCTGTGTGTCACTCACCTTGCTCACACCACATGTGTTGATGCATAGTGAGTAAAAACCCAAGATCTATCGAGTCAATAATCTGTGGAGAGAGTTCCTACTTTCTGAACTCCCACACCTTCTGATATTCAAATGCTCTCCCTGGCCAGGGATAAGAGCAATGAGGCACACCCCTCATATCTTCTCATCTGCTTCACCTTAGCCCCTCAATGGCAAGGTTAAGAGCATCATTAACCCTATTCCAGTTGGCTTCAATGCCTAACCCTTTGTGTGAGCCTGATTGTTTGGTTATAGTGTGTGCTGAATGATTTTAATTGATTGATTGCTTACCTCATATACACATGTTTGCTTGTATGCTTTGTGCATTTATCATCATTCATTGCTCATTAGTGCATGATCATCTCATTTGTCTTTGTGACATATCCTTGTTGATTGCCCATTGAGGACGATTGTAAGACCATCCATTGGCCATTGTTCCTATGATATGGAAGTGAGTATAAGACCATCTCATTGGCCACTCATCTTCTCTTTGCTTGATGCATTTGCATTTGTTGTATGTGAGGATGCAATTGTAAGTCCCTGCAAGTTGGCATTTGCTTTCCTATGATCATATGTTGGATATTGGTATAAGCCCACACAGATTGGCATCCGGTATCCAAGTTTCGTTTTGTTTTAGGAGATTGGAATAAGTCCATCTATTGGCTTCCGATATCCTTGTTTCTTTGTTTAGGAGATTGGTGTAAATCCATCTATTGGTATCCGGTATCCTCTTTTGTTTGTGAGATTGGAGTAAGACCATTGAGTGGCATCCGGTATCACTTGTTTGCTTATTTTGTTGTTGCTCATTGCCTATTCCAAAGGACACACTTGAATCATCTTCAATATGATTTCAAGAGGTGAACATTCTAGGAAGTTTTACAATCCATTTTCATCCATTCATCCCCATTATGTCCTAAACCTTTTCACACATTACTTTCAAACTTGAGATAGATATTGTGCAAACATCTTCATGTTTTCAAATTAAAAACCTGGACCCCAAGTCCTTGACTTTTTTCGAACTCCATTTCATAATACTTCTTTTGAATCAATCTTAATCATACTTTGACCCTACTTTCATGAATACTCATAATCAATTAACTTCACCCATTCAATTGTTTTGTGGCTTTGTCCATTCTTGCTAAGTTTTCGCACATTAGCCATAGGTTTCAATTATCTTTGTGGTTGATGTAAACCTCACCCTATCCTTAGTGAGTCGACTATAAGACTTCCGTACTGAAAACAGGGTTAACCCCTCTAGTACGTCGAAGCTATCCTCGCATGGTGGATGTTGGTCTTGGTCGAGTTTTCTCCCATTGATAATGAAAAGCCTCAAGTTCTATTGTTTAAAATTGAACTCACAAACCTTTTGTAAATCTTTTAGCCGAACTACGGCGTTTTGATCCTTACCTTTGATGGAAGGTACGTAGGCAACGGGTTCATCCGTTCGAACACAAAAATAACTAACTTGTACATTCTTTTCTCATCATCCCAATCATGTTTGCACAATACTTATGTCATAACAAATAACAATTTTATACAACAAGTGTGAAAAGGGCTCCCTAGGAGTACCTAGGACGTAGTGGGTGCCTAACACCTTCCCATTGCGTAATTTACACCTTACCCAGACTCTCTGATCTTTTCATTAGTTTTCTACGCGTAAAACTTCTTAGGCTTTTGTTCGCTTTTTAGCCAGTCCTTTGGATAAATAAAAGTGCGGTGGCGACTCGAATTCATTGTATGCTTTGCTTATGGTTTAACCAATAAATCATATAGCGACGAATACACCGCTACAACATGTCCATTGGAATGAGTACCAAATGAACCCTCATGGACCTCAGTCATCAACAGGTTTGCTTTGTGTCTATCCACGCATCTGAGCAAAACCATATCAAAATTTCTCTTATACAGCACTTCACCACTGAGGTAGAAACTTCCTGACAACCTTCTCAAAGTTTTCCTATCTTTCACAGATGTCCCAGGCAGGTAGACCTGGTTCTGGAGGAAATTCTTGATATCAAAATACCAAGCTTTGTCATCTTTCACTTCTTCGATCGCAAATATGTGAGCTGGTCTGTCCAAGCGCATCACAGTAATATTGGGGACATCATTCCACCATCTGACCACAATCATGGAAGCAAGCGTAGCAAGCGCATCTGCCATCCGATTATCTTCTCGAGGAATGTGATAAAATTCAACTTCTGTGAAGAATTTTGAAATTCTCCTTGCATAATCTCTGTACGGAATGAGACCAGGTTGATTCGTCTCCCATTCTCCCTTGATCTGATTGACAACCAGGGCCGAATCACCATACACATCAAGATACTTGATTCTCAAATCAATGCATTCTTCAAGTCCCATAATACAGGCTTCATACTCCGCCATATTATTCGTGCATTTGAAAGTTAGCCTTGCTGTAAACGGAATGTGTGAACCTTGAGGAGTAATGATCACTGCCCCAATTCCATTTCCATATTGATTAACAGCGCCATCAAACACCATCGTCCATCTGGAACCAGGTTCCGGACCTTCATCAAGTGTAGGCTCATCACAATCTTTCATCTTCAAATACAGAATTTCCTCATCAGGGAAGTCATACTGAACAGGCTGATGATCTTCGATCGGCTGGTGCGCTAGATGGTCAGCCAAGATACTACCTTTGATAGCTTTTTGAGCTCGATATTCAATATCATACTCAGACAATAACATCTGCCAACGGGCAATCCTCCCAGTTAAAGCAGGCTTCTCGAAGATATACTTAATCGGATCCATTCTGGATATCAACCAAGTTGTATGATTTATCATGTACTGGCGCAAACGCTTAGCAGCCCAAGCCAAAGCACAGCACGTCTTCTCAAGCATAGAGTACCGAGACTCACAATCAGTAAACTTCTTACTGAGGTAGTATATAGCAAATTCCCTCTTCCTTGATTCATCTTGTTGACCGAGTACACAACCCATCGAGTCTTTAAGAACTGTCAAATACATGATCAGAGGTCTTCCTTCCACAGGCGGAGACAATATCGGAGGTTCAGACAGATATTCTTTGATACTGTCGAAAGCTTTCTGGCAATCCTCGGTCCAATCATGAGACTGATCTTTCCGGAGGAGCTTGAATATCGGCGCACATGTGGCAGTCATGTGGGATATAAATCTGGAAATGTAATTCAAGCGGCCAAAAAAACCTCGGACTTGCTTCTCAGTTTTGGGTGCGGGCATCTCTTGTATTGCTTTGACCTTTGCAGAATCAACCTCAATACCTCTTTCACTTACCACAAAACCCAACAATTTGCCGGAACGGACTCCAAATGTACATTTGTTCGGATTCAGGCGAAGTTTAAACTTCCTCAAACGCTGAAAAAGCTTCAACAAATGCTCAATATGCTCAACTTCCGTTCGGGACTTAGCAATCATATCATCAACATAGACTTCAATCTCCTTGTGCATCATATCATGAAACAAGGTAGTCATAGCTCGTTGATACGTGGCTCCGGCATTCTTCAAACCGAAGGGCATCACTCGATAACAGAATGTTCCCCAAGGTGTGATGAATGTTGTCTTCTCCATATCCTCTGGTGCCATCTTGATTTGATTATATCCGGAAAATCCGTCCATGAACGAAAAGACTTTAAATTTAGCTGTATTGTCTACCAACATATCAATGTGTGGTAGAGGAAAATCGTCTTTCGGATTAGCTTTGTTCAAATCTCTATAATCAACGCACATACGGACTTTTCCGTCCTTCTTAGGAACAGGCACAATATTGGCCACCCATTGAGGATATGTAGAAGTCACCAGAAACCCCGCATCGATTTGTTTCTGAACTTCCTCTTTGATCTTCACTGCCATATCTGGATGAGTTCTTCTGAGCTTCTGCTTCATAGGCACGCACTCAGGCTTCAAAGGCAGGAAATGTTGCACAATATCTGTATCTAAACCCGACATGTCTTCATAGGACCAAGCAAAGATATCTGAATATTCTCGTAGCAAGCTGATCAAATCTTCCTTGACAGACCCTTCAAGAAGTGCCCCAATCTTCACCAGGCGAACACAATCCTCAGACCCCAAGTTGACTGTTTCCAAGTCTTCGAGATGCGGCTGAATGATCTTCTCTTCGTGCTCAAGGAGACGGGTAATCTCATAAGGAATCCCCTTAACGTCATCTTCCTCTGCCTCAAATACAGGGAATTCAAAATTGGGAGATGGCGTTGGATCATTATGTTCAATGGGTTTTAGGATCAACCTGCATAATGATTTTGGTTAATGAAAAACTTTAGCATTTAAACAAGCAAACCATTATGCAGATGAAAAAGATTGCTTTTATTCTTGTTTTTTATGGGTTTTTTGTGATCACTGATTTTATGCAAAAAAAGTAAAAAGTGAAAACAAAGGAAAAACAAATGTTTAACAATGCATTAATTGAATGAAAACATCATTGTATATATGCTTTGCCAACAATGTCATCACTTCTCCTTTTGGCATGGGAGAAGGGTTTTAAACAAAGTGAACAATTACTCTGATCTATGGATGACCGTAGGAACATCTACAGCGACCCAATTGTGGCAGACACCACCAGGAATAACGAAGTTGTTCACGTCTTCTGCATCCTCTTCCAAGATAGCAGCAGCTTCCTCTTCAGGTTGATCAGCATGGATGAATCCTCCACTTGTGAACAAACCTTGCTCATTACATGCCCCAGAACAGTAGCCAATGCCAGCCCGGGATCTGTTATCTTCAAGTTCAATCACCTTCCCTAATCCAGCAACTGCACCACATTCAATGGCCAGCTTTGCATCACGGTAGGAAGTGAATGAAGGAGACTTCTTCTCGATTGGTTCATCAATAGATAAAGCTTGGAATGGCGTTCCAACTTCATCCTCAGCGTCAATGTACGAGAAAGAAGACAGATGGCTAACCAGGAGAGCCTTTTCTCCCCCTACCACAACCAGTTTCTTATTTTTCACAAATTTCAGCTTCTGGTGTAGGGTGGATGTCACGGCGCCAGCCTCGTGAATCCATGGTCTGCCTAAGAGACAACTATAAGATGGGTGGATATCCATTACCTGGAAGGTAACCTGGAAATCGCTTGGTCCAATTTTGATTGGGAGATCAACTTCCCCAATCACGGTCTTACGCGACCCATCAAATGCTTTCACAACAACCCCACTCTGCCTCATAGGAGGACCTTGATATGACAATCTGGAGAGTGTGGTCTTTGGCAATACATTTAGAGACGATCTAGTGTCCACCAGCACATTGGACATTGCATCAGATTTGCAATTCATGGAGATATGTAAAGCCATGTTGTGGTCTCTTCCCTCCTCAGGGAGATCAGCGTCACAAAAGCTCAAAGTGTTGCAAGCGGTGATGTTTGCAACAATACTATCAAATTGCTCAATGGTGACGTCGTGATCAACATACGCCAGATCCAAGACTTTCTGCAGAGCCTCCCTATGGGGTTCTGAATTCAGCAGCAGAGAAAGAATGGAAATCTTGGATGGCATTTGTAGAAGCTGGTCTACAACGTTGTACTCACTCTTTCTGATGAGCCTCAGCATCTCATCAGATTCTTCATCTACAATGCCACTCGGGCCAACTGAAGAAACGAGAGTTTTTTGTACAGAGGAGGATGGTTTGGCAACATCACGTGCCTGATTCTGACTATTAACAACGGTCCCAACCGGACGCTCAACCGTATCAGAAGCAACAGCCTTAGGAGGCGCAGAAAACACACGACCACTTCGGGTCAACCCACTTACGTCAGCGACATTGGTCACGGAAGTTGAAGGCAAAGGCACTTCTACCCCATCTTGCACAACAACAGGGTTGTATCTGAATGGTACGGCTCTATCTGAAGAGTAAGGCACAGGGCCTGCAGGTTTAATGACCAAAGAAGGGGAAGCCTTCGGCTTGCTGCTATTGTAACGAACAACAACAGGCTCGGGCAGCTTGAACACTGGTGAAATCACATTCACCTCAGGCTCGGCTCTATCAACATTGCGATTCTGCAGAATCTCAATGGTACCCTCATCCAACAACTTTTGGAGATCTCTTCGTACTTGGTTGCAACCCAAGCGGTTAACCGAGCAGACGCGGCACTTGTCGTGGTTATGCTCTAAGTAGCTGTACTGACAGAGCAAACGATGTAATTCAACCAACGACTGCCTAATGTGGCTTACATACCTGACCTTGTACTTCCCAAGGCATTCCTGAACCATATTAACCGACTTCCCATGCGCAGGCAATGGGTTCTTGGTGACATTCGGGCCTGAATCTTCAAAACTCAAGATTCCACATCTCATAAGGTCTTGAACCTTAGTCTTGAGTGGGTAGCAATTCTCGATGTCATGGCCCGGAGCACCGGAATGGTAAACACAATGTTGATCTGGTTTGTACCACCATTGTGGATTTGTAGGAATGGCAGGGGGATCCCTGGGAGAAACCAATTTCCTTTCCAACAAGGAAGGATAAAGCTCTGCATATGTCATAGGAATTGGATCGAAGCTGATCTTCTTCCTATCATAATTCACGTTAGCTTGATTGGTTGTACTGCCACGAGGCTGGTAAGCCTGTTGCTGTGGACGATGTTGTTGCTGATACTGAGGCTGTTGATATTGTTGCTGATGCTGATATTGCTGATGTTGCTGAGCATTGTCTTTAAAGACAGGTGCTATATGAGCCACCTGGTGCTGATGACCGGCACGACGTGTAGGCTTCCTCTGAGCAGAGGGTCTTCTATGCTTGGGATGGGATTGCACAGCATGTGCTTCCCCATCCTTCCTCTTAAACGCCCCATATCGTTTAGAGGAAGAGCTCTCATCCTTCGCCAATCGTCCTTCACGGACACCTTCTTCGAGACGCATCCCCATGTTCACCATCTCGGTGAAATCAGAGGGAGCGCTTGCTACCATCCGCTCATAATAGAATGAGCCAAGAGTCTTCAAAAAGATCTTGGTCATTTCCTTCTCCTCAAGCGGTGGAGTGATCTGAGCTGCCAACTCTCGCCATCTCTGGGCGTACTCCTTGAACGTTTCCTTGTCCTTCTGCGACATGGACCTGAGTTGATCTCGGTCAGGCGCCATATCGACGTCATATTTATATTGCTTGACGAAAGCTTCGCCAAGGTCGTTGAAGGATCTGATATTGGCACTGTCCAAGCTCATGTACCATCTGAGCGCCGCCCCAGACAGACTGTCTTGGAAATAATGAATCAACAGCTGATCATTATCAGTCTGGGTAGACATCTTCCTGGCGTACATGACCAGGTGAGCGAGTGGACAGGTGTTCCCTTTATACTTTTCAAAGTCAGGTACTTTGAATTTAATCGGTATCTTCACACCGGGAACTAAGCACAACTCGGCAGCAGACTTGCCGAACAAATCTTTACCTCGAAGAGTCTTCAATTCCTTTCTCAGCTCAAGGAACTGGTCATTCATGGCGTCCATCTTTTCATAAACATCCGGGCCCTCAGACGGCTCGGAGTGATAGATGGTGTCGTCTACCCTTGGCATGGTATGCACGACAGGAGGAGCGGGAACAGGGACTGGGCTAGATGCCGGCATGTGAGCAAAAGTTGGCGCAGGCCGATCAGGCACAAAACCTGGAGGCATCCCCCAAGGGAACCCGACTGGCATAGCATTGGGCACCTGAGCACTGGCTGGCACAGTCGAAGTAGAGACCTCTGAAATGACCGTCCTCTGGACAGGAGTTGCAGGCGGTTGAGCAGGTTGATTTTGAGCAGCAAGGAGTTGCTCCATCAAAGCGCCAAGTCTGGCGACCTCTTCTTTCAGTTCTCTGTTCTCTTGTTCTAGCTACTCCATTACTCTCGCAGAATTGACTCGAGTATAATACCGGTGAGTCAGCTTGTCTTCAAAATAAATGAAGAACAAAGAGTTAGGACAAGAAGACCAGAAACAAAGGGTACCTGCTTATGCAAAAATGATGCATGAAATGCTTGTGCAGATGCTTTGTTTATTTT
Organism: Lathyrus oleraceus; assembly: GCF_024323335.1. Classification (NCBI taxonomy): domain Eukaryota; kingdom Viridiplantae; phylum Streptophyta; class Magnoliopsida; order Fabales; family Fabaceae; genus Lathyrus; species Lathyrus oleraceus. Next base: position 604,118,566 of record NC_066583.1, on the reverse strand, counting down.
CAAAGGAACCCTTAGGGTATTATTTGCAATATTTTGAATAGTTAAAGCATTTTAATTTCTCGCGGAAAATATTTCATTCAATATATCGAGACAAAGAAGTACAACATTTTTTGATCATTACAAAGAGAAAAGGGAAATAAACATCCTATGGATCCCTAGAAGCTCGGGATGCTGGAAGACGAGAAGTACACAGCTTCTTGATCTCTCTCTCATAGGCCGCTTCCATGTCTGCTTTCTCCTTTGCAAGTCGATCATACCTCCTCTTCCACAATTTGGAAGACTGAGGAAGCAGAGAGGTCCAAGTGTCGTTCGGGTCGTCGATCACTCGATGCTCGAGGAACTCAATCATAGCGTCCTTCTCCTTAAGCTGCTGAAGCAATTCTTCTCTTTCACGGATCCAAGCACGTGAAAGGTCTTCTTCTCTCAACTCCTCTACACGTTGGGTAGGGAGGGTTGAAGGCCCAGCCACATCCAACGGTGTAGGTCTCTGATGATCATACGGCATCAAGTACACGGCAGCTCTCTGTCTGACCCAAGAGGTGTATGGCTCCAAAGCAATGCAGTTCTTTGGACCCAACTCATTCCTACTCTTCTTGTGAATACTGCGCCAAGCACGGACAAATCTGGCCTTCAGGCCTTGGGGATCTTTACCCTCCTGGAAGAACACACCTTCTAACAGAATGTTATGAGGTTTATCCTTCAGGGGGAACCCAAGCTGACGTCGTGCTAAGATAGGATTGTAGCTGATCCCACCACATGTGCCAAGAAGAGGCACATTAGGGAACTCACCACAATAGTCAATGATCTGGACGGTATCATACACGCGATCATACCAAGTGATATCATCATTGGTGAGAGACATAAGTCTCTGAGACCACCGTAGACATCCCTTGTTCTCCTTGAAAGCAACTGTCTGCGGCAAGTGCGAAATAAACCACTTGTACAGCAGAGGTAGACAGCAGACAATAACTCCTCCACCCTTTGCGTTCCTCAGATGCAAAGAGACATAGGTGTCGCCCAACAAAGTCGGAACGAGATTAAGAACTGAGAAGATCCTAATAGCGTTCATGTCCACGAACTTGTCAAAGTTGGGAAATAACACTAATCCATAGATGAGCAGCACAAACAAAGCCTCAAAGGCATCCTCACTCATGGCCTTCCCATAAAAGGTAGCTTGAGCAATGAGGAACTCGGAAGGAAAACCCTGAATTCCGCCTTTGGTAGTCAGATTAGCCCTAATCAAATCTTCATCTATGTGCAACAAGCTGGCAATCTCTCGAGCAGTCGGAATACTCTCTAGGCCACTGAACGGCACTTGATCCAGAATCGGAATCCCAATGAGATGAGAATACTCCTTCAAGGTTGGCAATAGCTGGAAGTCCGGGAAAGAGAAGCAGTGATACAGCGGATCATAAAACTGAGCCAGAGTACTCATCAGCCCTTCATCAACCTGAGTAGTCAGCAGAGGCAGAAGCTTCCCATAGCGAGCTTTGAAACCCAAGGGATCTAATACATAAGATGTCAGATTCCTTAACTCTTTTACATCGGGCTGTTTAAAGCTGTACTTCTTTGTATGCCTTTTTGGTCTTTCCATGTCTGAAAATTTTGCAAATAAACCCTTTTAAGTTCCTTGAAAATTTTCTTTTTTCTGATGACATGAAGTGCAGATGAATGCATGAATGCATGAATGCAACAATCACACTCAAGGATCAAACAAGTCACACCAAACAAAGGTCATGGGAAAGCTCATTGTATCCCTAATATCAATCATTCATTTTGGTGGATTTAGGTTTTCACCTTATCGACACCCAAGTTCCATTGATATTAACGGTACATGAACCGGCTCAAACATCCTTAATATCAACCATCCATTTTGGGGGATTTAGGTTTTACACCTGATCAACACCCAGGTTCCATTGATATTAAGGTTGTCTGAACGACTCAACCACGAATCACGGGTTTGTTGAGAGTCACGAGCATGGAGTCTCGGTTAAGAACCACCCAAAGGGAGTGTACTAGGGTTTAAACCTGCCAGACATGTTCTACCAGAGGTTCCCATAATCATCGTTCCATCTTTCGAATATTATCGGAGGAACGAATACTCGTATTCCAAAAATATTCTCAAGAGAAACTCTTATGAGTGTAGTATCGCGTAACAATCGCATCAGAACTTACATCTGAACGACCTCCGCACTACATTCCTAAAAAATAGGCCAAGACGGGTTTGGTAAACTACGGTCCTTGGCTTCTGCGGCACATGATTGAAAGAATAATGCCTAACCATAAATAACTTGTGTGACATTATTAATCCAACATGACCTCCACCAACTGAATGGACTCGCAAGTCAACTGGCAAAGGAATACTCCACACCAGTCAACAAGACTATGCCATTCTCCTATCCTAGAGTGCACTCGAGTTCGGGTATAGAACTCATCTCACAGATCACCAAAGCAAACAACAATTGTATATCAAGCAATTCAAACATTACAATCAATACAGTTATCCCAAAGGGTACAAAAATATGTCATATAACAAATAACAATATATCACACAACAAGGGTGAAAAGTAGGCAATACAACCAGGGATGTTCGCTCCCGAGTGGAGTCGCCACTTTTCTGTAGCGGTGTATTCGTCGCTATATGATTTATTGATTAAACCATAAGCAAAGCATACAAAGAATCGAGTCGCCACCGCACTTTTATTTATCCAAAGGACTGGCTAAAAAGCGAACAAAAGCCTAAGAAGTTTTACACATAGAAAACTAATGAAAAGATCAGAGAGTCTGGGTAAGGGGTAAATTACGCAATGGGAAGGTGTTAGGCACCCACTACGTCCTAGGTACTCCTAGGGAGCCCTTTTCACACTTGTTGTACTAAATTGTTATTTGTTATGAAATATTTATTGTGCAAACATGATTGGGATGATGAGAAAAGAATATACAATTTTTATTATTTTTATGTTCGAACGGATGAACCCGTTGCCTACGTACCTTCCATCAAAGGTAAGGATCAAAACGCCGTAGTTCGGCTAAAAGATTTCCAAAAGTTAGTGGATTCAATTTTAAACACAAGCCCTAAGGTCTTACGTTATCCACGGGAGAAAACTCAACCTTATACAAACAACAAGTCCACCATGTGAGAAAAGCTTCAACTTGCTAGTGAGGGGTTAACCCTATAATAAGCAAGGAAGACTTACAATTCAATCAACTAAGGACAAATAGGTGAGATTAACATCAACCAACTAGGATAAATCAAACCTATGGCTAATGTATGAAAACTTAACAAGAATGGACAAAGCCACAAAACAATTGAATGGGTGAAGTTAATTGATTATGATTATTCACAAAAGGAGGGTCAAAGTATGATTAAAATTGATTCAAAAGAAGTATTATGAAAATGGAATTTGAAAAAGTCAAGGACTTGGGGTCCAGGTTTTTAATTTGAAAGCATGAAGATGTTTGCACAATATTTATCTCAAGTTTTGAAAGCAATGTGTGAAAAGGTTTAGGACAAAGAGGGATGAATGGATGAAGATGGAGTGTAAAACTTCCTAGAAGATTCACCTCTTGAAATCATATAGAAGATGATTCAAGTGTGTCCTTTGGAATGGGCAATGAGCAATAACAAACAAGCAAAGCAAAAGAGGAAAGTCAACAAAAGCGGATACCGGATGCCAATCACTGGACTTATACCAATCTCCTAAAACAGAACTGGATATCAGAGGCCACTTTATGGACTTATACCAATCTCCTCAACAAAGAAATAAAAAGTGGATACCGGATGCCAATCTATCTGGACTTATACCAATCTCCAACAACAAAGCAAACACTTGGATGTCAGATGCCAATCTATCTGGGCTTATACCAATCTCCAACATATGATCATAGGAAAACAAATGCCAAATTACATGGACTTACAATTGCATCCTCACATAAATCAAACAAATTCATCAAGCAAAGAGAAGATGAGTGGCCAATGAAATGGTCTTATACTCACTTCCATATCATAGGAACAATGGCCAATGAATGGTCTTACAATTGTCCTCAATGGGCAAACAACAAAGATATGTCACAAAGACAAATGAAATGATCATGCACTAATGAGCAATTAATGATGATAAATGCACAAAGCATGCAAGCAGACATGTACAAATGAACTGAGTAATCAATCAACCAGAGTCTATCAGCACACTCTATAACCAAACAATGAGGCTCATACAAAGGGTGGGCATTGAAGCCAACTGGAATAGGTTAATGGTGCTCTTAACCTTGACATTGAGAGCCAAGGTGAAGCAGATGAAAGGATATGAGGGGTGTGCCTCATGCTCTTATCCCTGGTCAGGGAGAGCTTCAAATGATAGAAGGTGTGAGAGTTCAGAAAGATGGAACTCTCTCCACAAATTATTGACTCGATAGATCTTGGGTTTTTACTCACTATGCATCAACACAAGTAGTGTGAGCAAGGTGAGTGACACATAAAATAGTAGGAGATAGGTTACATATCTCTTGGATTCTACCAATTGCCTTATTTAAAGGACTTTTCCTGCTTGGGACAAAAGTAAACAAACACAGACATTGCCTCTTAAGAAGGACTTCAGACAGTTGCCTGGCCAAGTAAAAGGCCAGGTCTTCCAGACTACATGAAGAAAAAGGATTCTACCTCAATGCAAATGCTATCAAGCAAAGCAATGCAAGTTCTCAAAGAACTATTAGCAACTAATGGTGCCTGAAATCAATCAAGTAAAATCAGTATACAACTCAAATTCAAAACCAATATAAGATAAGGATCAACACAATCAGTCAAATGTGCAATGCACAAAGCTCAAAGCATATGAGCTAAGCATCCTACAAAACAAACAAGTTAGTTCATGATAATAAATCAAACTTAATCCACTTGCATAAGTCTCCTTAAGGCATTTGCTTCTTAACCTGAAAAGCAAACTTAAACATGAGAAACAAGACCACTAGGACAAGCCTAGGGTCAAAAAGAGATAAGAAACCCAAAACAGCAAGTGAAAGCTATCCAAAATCAAGTTCAAACAATTAAGAAACAAACCCAAGTGGTTTCATGTTCATATCATTCATCATTATCATTTCACAAATAAATTAGGTCAAGGCATGTCATATAGAACCTCAAAGAAGTCAACAGAATGACTCAACTCAAATCCAGTCACAAACATTACAAAAAATCCTCAAATAATTCATGATCAAACATCATTCATAACATGATAAGCATACCAAATTTCAGCTCATTTGGATCAAAGGAAGTAGGTCAATGAAAATCAGAAAGTCAAAGCAAGTTCAAACCAATTCATACAAAGCATCAAAATATGCACCAACTTCAATAAATCATAAAATAGTGACAACACATGATAAATGAATGGGACTAAAACCATGACAAACTTTAAGATGCCTACAAATCACATGTCAAATTTCAAGTCCATCCAATAATTCATGAGGATTTCACAAATCAAATACAAACATGTATCACAAGGAATCACCAAATGACCAAACAGGGGAGAAAATTCCAATCAAATAGGAAATGCCATCAAAAATCCCAGAAAATTTCACATGTATTCTCAACATCCACAAGTATGTTCATGCAAAAATCCAGACAATTTTGAGTTCAATAAGCATGGTAATTAAAATCATGATGTTGGACATGAATGGTGTGACACAAATTGTCACACCCCTATTCAAAAAATCATATCTCATCAACCAGCAATGATAAATTCACAAACTCTACACCAAAATCACCATGAACATTTCTAGTTTAAGCAGAAAAAATTTCAGAGGCATTGGATTAAATATCATCATTTCACAAGCAAATTGGCATGGCATACACAAAATGGACAACATGAACAAACCCTAGCACATTTTAAAATCCACACATGCAAAAAATCTGGAAAAATCATCATAATAAACTAGAGATCATGAGGAGCATTTCACAAAAAATCCCATCAAATTTGGATTAAAATTGAGTGACTTATGAATTTTTGAAGATTGGCATACAAAATGAAATAAATATTGAAAAAGAAAATGATTTAATGAAAATATGAAACCGGCAGTGGCAAAACTGTAAATAGCCGGTCCCTTAAGTGAAACGCTGCGTTTCACTTAAGGAGGTGTCACGCATCCAATGGTCACATGGGAATGGAACAGGGACTTCATGCAAAGAGAGAAATTCCAGCAGACCAACACGAGTTCTGGGTTTTAGAAATTAGGGTTTTGGCTACAGTGCATCATGTTCATCGATTGAAAATCCTAGCAAGAACAATGTTTCACCAAAATCAAAAAGCGACATATCAAACAAATCATCTTGCAGTGTACATCAATAATCTAACAATCATTAACACTAAATCATACTGAAATGGAAGCATCAAGCAAGATAAAATCTAGCAGCCAAACTTTAAATCCATGTTTCTCTCTCAATACACAACCATTTCTCACGATTCAAAGTTCAATATCATCAGCATGGCAAGACCTTTCTAAAGCATAGCATGATTTTAAGAATGGCTAGGTTCGAAATTTTACCTAGCTTGAAGAACAGTGATGATTTGGTGGTTCTTTGGTCGTGCAAAGTATAAACAGAAGTCTCTTGATGCTCCAGATGATGAATGGATGAGTATTGGAAGTTCAGTTTCCTTGCTTCTAGCTCCAAATTCGAGCTGCCATGGAAGAGAGCTCAATGCAACAGTGTGGATTCTTTGCTTACAGTTGTGATTCCATGCTCGCAAATGCTTCCAAGATGATGGTAGGTGATGGCATAATCAACCAAGGCTCGAGCTCTTTGAGATTTTCAGAAAAAAAACCAAGTGAGGAAAATGAGAGAGTTTGAGGCAAAATGAATTCAGATCTGTTTTGGGCAAAGTGTGGCTAGGGTTTTTCCCAATCAGAAATGAAGCATATATACTCTGTTTAATGATGCATAAGCTTGGTTAAGGAAGTGGTAATTGAAATTAACTCAAATGGAAATGTTTTGCCAATTAGTGAAATTCCACTTATGCTGCATGTGCATGTGCTACAGTGCGAAAATTGCGCTTTAAGCACATCCAAAACATGATTTCTGAACATTGGCAAATGGTAAAATGCATTGGAAATGGTTAATTTGAAAAGTCACTTTTTCACCTCCCTCATTTTAAATTCAAGCCACTTGAAAAAGGCCATTTTGATTGGTTGATTTTTTGTGAATTTTGATGAAGTATTTGGATAGAGCACATCAAATATGACTTGTAGCAAAAAACCTCACTCAATTTGGCCAAATGGTTTGGAAGATATGCCACTTTGAAGTTCAAAATTTTTTGAGAATGATTTGATCATAACTTGCCAACCACACATGAGAAATGAGTGTTCTTGGACTTTTTGGAAATGGGAGAACAAGATCTTCAACTTTCATGTTATATGAGGCTTATATGGACATGAATGAGGCCTCTCAAACCAATTCCCACCATCAAATCACTGATTAAATGCACAGTTGACCACAGTTGACTTCAGTTGACTTTGCTAGGGTTTTGGTTGACTGAACCATGTTCTGATGAATTCCAAGCCTCTACCACTTGATATCTTGATTCAAAATGATGTCATAACTCATATGAACTCTTGATGAATGATCATGGTGCCCAAATTCTTCAAGAATGGCCACCATCTATTGCTCAATGACTGGTTTGACTGATTTGACCTAGCTGGCTTCATCTGCAAGTAACATGGTTAGATGAAAATATTTTTGTACCTTTGGTTAATAGAAGATGGAAAGCAATGATACACAAATGCAATACATGCTTGGTGATCAAGAACCAAACTCACAAGATAACCCACCCACTAGGAGGGAAGCAAAGGTGCACAAAGATCCTTGAGGCAATGATATGGTATGATATGATGCCATGAGGGATCTTAGGGACAAAATTGGGGTCTTACAATGTCAAACATTTATCTTGAAGATTTTGAAGCCAGATCAAAAGTTTCCAAAAATGGAAAATGACCTGTAATTTGAAAGTTTCCAAAAATGGCAAGTTTTTGGACCAACTTCAACTCAACTTTCCAACATTAAATAAGCTTCAAATTAAATTTTGTCCAACATGAAAGTTGAAGATCTTTCTCTCCCATTTCCAAAAAGTCCAAGCTCATGAATTTATGATGAATGGTTAAGGAGTTATGATCAAATCATTGCAAAGTGTGCATGAAACTTCAAAAGGCCATATCTTTTGAACCAAGACTCCAATTTGAGTGCTCCTTTTTGCATAATTCTTCTCATGACATGAATTTTCAAAATCATTCATTACATGGCATGAAATTCATTCACACAACCATTTTCTCATGCATGCTACTTTTGAAGGGAAATTGCCAAAATCAAAATTGGTTGATCATATGAATGTAATTCCAATTCCAATGTGTGCATGGGCTGATTTTGAATGAATTTGGGCCCTCATTATGCACTGTTCACGTAGGACTTCCATGCATGAGGTGAAAATGGCAATTTGTGCATACACCTTATATCTTCATAATCTCAATTAACCATGGCTTAAAATTAATTTCAGATTAATTAACAGGAGGTATATAAGGTTAATTGCAACTGTTTGGCTCAGAAGAGAGGATTCTAGATCTAGAATTTGAGTTTTCTTCCAAAATTTCTCTCACAAAAAACTTCAAAGTTCTCCACATAAACACCATTTTTCTAGATAGATTGTTGATCCAAGTGGAGTTTAGAGCAAGAATTAACAGTTGCTTTGTCCAATTCGTGCCGGAATCATGTACACACAAAGCTTGAAGATGAACATGGCACATGGAGTTTGAGCAGGATTCAGGGGGTTTAAGCATCCATACATACACAAAGCTTCATATCAGAGTTGATAGAGTAGATCTGGACGTCACTGGAGCCTTAAGCACACTGTTTCCTCAGATTGTTCTTCAAGAAGGTGAAATTTCGAATCTCATTATTCTCTATTTATTATCATAGTTGTGTAGATCTTCTCACGCTGAGCACGCTGATATGAAAATTATTAAAAATGGTGCAATATTCATTGAGTTATGCTGTTTTCAAGTTTGAATGTCAAAACTATTTCCCTTCGATTCTCTTGATTTATGAGGAATTAGACTGAAATATTGATGGATTTGTGTTGTGCTTGGTGTAACGGTTCGAATGACATATATTTTGGCTAATTCTGGAATTTTTTTTCATGTTGATACTGTTCACCCACCGTCTCAACGAAGGAGACGGTGGTTTCCGCCCATGGCCGCCGTCTGGTTATTTTATTAGGGTTTGTACAGTTGGACGCCACGCATACGCTCACTGTCCAATTGGTAGGCTATGGTTTTGCTGACTGGTTCCACGCGTGTTGTGGATGGTGAGTTGGCACGCCAACTCATAAGTGATGCGCAGCGTTTTGGACGCTCATCACTTTGATCCTCAGCGAAAGCAATTTTGCTTCCTGTTATTTCCTTAGTCCAAAACGCAGTCGTTTTGGAGCGTGCTTGGTTCGATTCCAGCGTACATCAGTTTTCAAAATTAATCCCATTTATTCTTTCCCTCCTATATCATGCATAGGTGTTACATTTCATTTCAATTATTTCATGTACTTCAAAAAATCATAATTAATTGAATATTAATCCAATTCACCTCCAACTTTTTGCTACTTGATCCTTGTGATGTCTAGTGTTTTTTGGTGTGATTTCCTGATTTTTACCATGTCTGGATTTTTGATGTGATGGATTGATTGAACATGATGAAAAATGTGATATGTTATGCCATTTGATTTGTGAAATGCACATACTTACTCCAATGGCCATGAAATTTTGTGTGTTGACTCTTAACATGTTGATTGACATTTGAGGCTCAGTTTGATATTTTTCTCATGTTCCATCCCTGTTTTATGTACATGTTAATATGGTGTGACAATGCATGTCACACAACTGGATGTCCTATTTGATCATTTTCATTGGTAGACCAATTGAAATCTTCTGTTTACAATTTTTGGTATGATGATTTTATTAGACATGTTGTATGCTCATAAAAATTTCCAAAATTGTTTGAATCATTTCTGATTTAATGTGCATTTTCTCACTTGTATGTCCAATTGATGATCATGTTGTGTGTCTTTGCCATATTTTGTTCACCACATGACTTTGCTTGATGATTTTGATTTGGTCCTTTTTAGGACTTGTTCTTACTTGATTAAATGTGATTCATGTTGATTTTTAGCTTCTGTTTTGACTTTTTACCTCACCTTTGACCCTAGCCTTTGAGCTAGTGGTTTGTTCTCATCCTTTGGACTTTGTGTTTCAGGTTTCAAGCAATTAGCCACATTGGTTGATTTGATCTCATCACTTGAGATACAAGTTATTTTGGTTGACTAACCTTGCTGTTTTGTAGGTCTTGTGGATGATGAATTAATTTAGTTTGCTTGCATCTTATGCCTTGCATTGATGTTGCCTGATGATTGGTTGTCTCACTGTTGGGCTTTCTGATTGTTTTGTCTGAATACTATACTGATTGTTTGGTTGTTTACATAGGTACTTTAGTAGCTTTAACTCATTGCTTGAGTTGCTTAGCTTTGCTTGTGGTTGGCATATCACCCAGGTAATGACCTCTGACTTCATGTAGTCTGGAAGACCTGCTATCTTTGGCAGGCACCTGTCTGAAGCCCTCCTTGAGAGGCAATGTTTGTGCTTGTTTATCTTTGTGCCTTGTACATTCAAAGACCTCCTAAGTGAAGAGGCATTGGCAGATAGAAGGGATGTGCAATCCATCCCCTGCTATTCAGTTGAGTCATTCATCTTGCTCGCACTACGTGCTGATGCATTTTGAATAAACACCCAAGATCATTGTCCGGAGTCAGTCATGTGGAGTAGGGTCCCTCATTCTGGATCCCCACACTTTCGTTGAGTCAAGCTCACCCAGGCCTGGGTTAAGAGCTATGAGGTCTAACCCTCATCTCCCATTTCATCTGCTCACCCTGACGGTCAATGTCAGTGGTTAAGAGCCTCAGATACCTTTCTAGTTGGCTTGTTTGTCGAGGTTGATATGACCCCTTGACTAAAGCTCAACCTTGATGTTTGAGCCCCTTGTTGGTGTGTTTACTTCATGCTGTATGTGTTTGTGTGGTGTGATTGTATCCCCTAGGTTTGCTAGACTCCGCGTAGTCTCGTTTGCATGTCAATTAAGGTAGCACGGTTCCTTCGTCTAGGACTTCCTTTCTTGCGTAAGCACCCTAAAACACAAACAAACTTGATCCCCTCTTAAGGACACGTTAACTCCTTCTACTACAGGTGAGTAAGTCTCCAAAGGTCGAGCATCCGGTAGATTGCGTAGTGACGTTGTCCACTTAAAAAACACAAACCAACAGAAATAGTTTAGCCGAACTACGGCAACTCTGATTCTCATGTCCAGATGAGATACGTAGGCACAAGATGCGATGTCTTGTCGAGTTTGACTAACAACTAACCTCTAATTCTTTTCTCTCGCCCCCGTTGCGATCGAGACCTTCCCTTTCTCTTGCCCTAGTTGCAATCGAGACCCTTCTGTTGTGTGTTTGTGTGTGCGGAGTCTGACGTAAGTCCAGCGGTTGGCAGTCGGTTTCCTGTGTGTGTTTGTTTGAGCGGAGTCTGACATAAGTCCAGCGATTGGCAGTCGGTTTCCAGTTTGTGTTTGTGTGTTTGCTTTGACGTCTCAACGTCTTCTTTCAGCATTTTGTTTGGCGTGCATTAGCCGAGCTACGAGTGCTTTGATTCTTACTCTGGTTAGAGAAGATACGTATGCATAGGATGCGACATCCTAGCGAGCACGTTTCCCGTTCCCCCGAACTACGTCGACTCTGATGTTTGTGTCTGACAAACTACGTAGGACCAGGATGCGACATCCTACCGAGTTACTTTCTTCCGTCTTTCATCTGTGTTTCAGTTCAGTGTGTGTGCAGTTTTGAGCAGTTATTTAGCAACCTTTTCTTCTATTCTTTCGAGCGTGGATCCCGTCGAGTACGACGGATGCGTAGGGATGCTAATACCTTCCCTTCGCATAACCGACTCCCGATCCTTGCATCTCTGGTCGTAAGACCATTTCCTTTCCAGGTTTACTTCGAGCGTTTCCTTTCCCTCCTTTGGGATAAATAACGCACGGTGGCGGCTCTGTGTCTTTTCTCGCCGGTTTTTCGCGTAATGCGACAGCTGGCGACTCTGCTGGGGAAATATAGAGAAGTTGACCTTCTGCTGGTCCATCTTCCCTAAGCGAGTCAATCCTAGCGCTCTTTAGGATAGGGTTTGGTTGCTTTTACTGTTTTATTTATTTCATTTATGATTATGCTGTGATTGTATATGTTTGCATATATGTTTGCATGCATCATATTTTCATTGTGCTGGTTGTGTATCTGTCTCTCTGTTGGGTGGGAGTTACAAGAGGTAAAAGGCCCAATACCCAGGCTACGAGTGAACTTTAGGACACCTAGGAATAGAGTGATTCATGGGAAGCGGGTGGTATGGCGCCACTTAGCGGAACATGATATCACGAGCAGTTCAGATTCTGATGGGGTATTATCGTTACATACATCTGGTGTGTATATGATGATATTCTTGAAAGGGTTGTTTATCCTGCGTTTCTATCGACCTTACCCTGGCCTAGATGACACCCGTGAGTAGGGAGGGACTGAATCATTACAGGTACCGTTGGTGACTTAATCTGTTGGTGACTGTATTCTGTTGGTGACTCTTGGGTCCTGATGGTGACTATTGGTTCTGAAGTATGGGTTCCAGATGACCTTGATTTGTGGTTTCCGGTTCCGACGCCGAAGTTCTGATCCTGTGCTCCGTGATACACAACCAACCAGTCATAGTTGCATCATTTGCATCATAGCATGTTTATTTTTAAAAAATAATGCAATAAAAAAAATGATGTAAAAAGAAAAGAGAAAAGAAAAAAGCTAATTTGCTCATGCATATCATTTCTCAGGTTCATTCAGGAGTCTATTCATTGTGAGAGATGGCAACCATTCTAGAGTTGAAGAAGAAGACTTCCACCTACAGTTTTCACCGTGAGCCGTTGACATCTTTGGTAGAGTTGAGCAATCTTGTGACCGGCGGTAAGCAGAAGGTGTTTGATGATCAGTATGGGGATATTCTAGAATTGTTGAAGATGATGGTTGATCCAGTACCTCTGCAGACTCTCCTACAGTTCTATGATCCAGAGCTCCGTTGTTTCACCTTTCAGGATTATCAGTTGGCTCCTACTCTTGAAGAGTATTCCATCCTGATGAATGTCCTGATCAGATATCAGGTACCCTTTCTGGATGTGCCAAAGGAGGTGGATTTCAGGGTTGTTGCGAAGGCTCTTTATTTGAGTATCAAAGAAGTAAGTGATAATTGGAAACCGAGCGGTGATGTTGTGGGGTTGCCCTTGAAGTACTTGGTGAGAATGGCTAAAGAAGAAGCAAAGAAAGGGAATTGGGAAGCTTTCAATGCTCAGTTAGCTGTCATGATCTATGGAGTTGTCTTGTTCCTGAGTATGCCTAATTTTGTGGACCTTGCAGCAATCACTATTTTCATTGGAGGAAACCCGGTCCCTACATTGGTAGCTGACACTTATTATGCTGTACACAGCAGGCATGGTAAGGGTGGAGCTATTAGGTGTTGTCTCCCTTTGTTACTCAGATGGTTCTTGTCCTTTCTACCAACCAGTGGACCTTTTGTGGATACTCAGAGCACTCATAAGTGGACTCAGAGGATTATGTCACTCGCCTCCTATGATATCAGGTGGCAAGCTTACAGGTTGAATGTGCGCAATGTCATTATGAGTTGTGGAGAGTTTCGTAATGTTCCACTCATAGGGACTAAGGGTTGCATCAATTACAATCCGGTTCTTTCTCTCCGTCAGTTGGGGTTTGTTATGAATGAAAGACCACTAGATGAGGAGATAGTTGAGAGTGTGTACTTTGAGAAGCGGAATGACCCAGCTAAATTGGAGCAAGTGGGAAGGGCTTGGAAGAATATTGGTGTCAAGGGTGGAGCTGTTTTAGGGAAGAAGTTTGCAGTTGCTATGCCGACTTATATTGAGTGGGTCAAGGATAGAGTTGGAACTTTGTTGCTACCATTTGACAGGATGGAACCATTGCAAGAGCAACCTCCTTTGATCCTTTCTGAGAATGTGTCTTCTGAGTATTATAAACAAGCCTTAATGGAGAATCGTCGGTTGAAAGAGAAGGAACAAGATACCCAGATGGAGCTTTACAAAGCCAAAGCCGATTAGTTGAGTCTGGCCTATAAACTCAAAGGAGTGCAAGGGGAAAGTGCTAGTAGATTGGGAAGCAAAAAGAGGTCCTATGAGGAGATAGAGGCAATGTTGGATGGAGAACACCGTGAGCGTTTGAGGTTGCAAAGAGCGGAAGCCAATTACCAAAAGAAGATACGAGACTTGGAAAGGTAGCTTAAAGACAAAGACATCCAGCTGAAGAAAGAAATAGACCTGAGGCGTGCATCAGAGAGCCAGCTTGGAGAAGAAGTTGTGGAGCTCAGAAGGCAACTGAAGGAGAAGATCACCCCTTTACCCGAGTGTTCAGAATGTGACCGGTTGATTGATCAGTGCTAGTACCTGAAGACTCTCATTCCTGGAGGATGACTTTCTTAGTTTGTTTTTGATGTTTATTTTGAGAATCACCTATAGGATTGTTGGATGGGATTCCTTGTATTCTGATGATTTGAATTTGTGATTGAACTATGTTTGTATGATCTTTATTGCTCATGTCTATAGATGAGATTGTTGATGTTTCACCTTTTGCTCCTTGTCCTGTGTAGGTTGTTTCTTTGATGTTTATGTTGCAGGTTGCCATTTTTCCAAAGTGAATAATGCTCTTGAATGCTTGAGAAATGATAAAACATATCATATGCATCATACGCATCATGTGCATCATACACATATCATGCTTGCATTACAGGTATCTTTGAAGAAGACTTCTCATTATGGTTCCTATTTCAGGCAGGATTGCTGATCATCGTCCGCACCGCTACGCTACGAGGTTGAATCAACAGAGAAGTATGGATCAAGTTCAAGTTGAGTTGGCAGAGATGAGGGCTAACATGGCCCAGTTTATGAATATGATGCAAGGGGTTGCACAAGGGCAAGAGGAACTTCGAGCCCTGGTCCAGAGACAGGAAGCTGCGATTCCACCTGTCAACCATACTTTGCCAGAGGGAGGCCCAATCAATGACAACGTTGTTGCTGCTACTGTTCCCCTCAACAACTACGTTGTGGGTGATGAGTTGAGGGGTATCAGAATCAACGGACAACCTATTGCTGTAGAGACTGCTAATGTTAGAGCAACCCGTGCTCCAGTTCGTCATCCTGCTCTGTTGGTTGACAGGCAGGAAGACATGTTTACTCTCCTCAGTGATGATGATGAGGTTGGAAGGATTGAAGAGAGGGATAGAAAGGTTGATGCCCTAGCTGAGAAGATCAGAGCCATGGAGGGTCAGAACTCTTTGGGATTCGATGTAACAAATATGGGTTTGGTGGATGGATTGAGAATCCCTTATAAATTCAAGGCGCCATCTTTTGACAAATATAATGGAACTTCTTGTCCTCGCACTCATGTGCAGGCTTACTACAGAAAAATCTCAGCATATACAGATGATGAGAAGATGTGGATGTACTTTTTCCAGGATAGCTTGTCTGGAGCGTCCTTGGACTGGTACATGGAGTTGAAGAGGGAATCCATTAGAAGCTGGAGAGATTTGGGAGAAGCCTTCCTGAGGCAGTATAAACACAATATGGATATGGCTCCGAGCAGAACCCAACTGCAGAGCTTATTCCAAAAATCTGGTGAAAGCTTCAAAGAGTACGCCCAGAGATGGCGTGAATTGGCCGCAAGAGTGCAACCTCCTATGTTGGAGAGAGAACTGACCGATATGTTCATACGGACTTTGCAAGGTGTGTTTATGGACCGGATGGGGAGTTTCCCGTTTGGTAGCTTTTCCGATGTGGTAATCTGTGGAGAGAGGACTGAGAGCCTTATTAAAGCAGGGAAGATTCAGGATTCTGGTTCCTCGTCTTCCAGTTCTAAGAAGCCATTTTCTGGGGCACCCCGAAGGAGGGAGGGTGAAACTAATGTTGTGCAACACAGAAGGAATGTAAATAGAGGACAATATCGTCAGGTTTCTGTTGTGACCATCCCAACTCAACCTCAGCAACAGCAACAAAGAGCTCCACAACAACAACAACAACAACAACGCCAGTTTCAGCCTAGACAGAGAATGCCGGATCGACATTTCGACCCGCTGCCGATGACATATGCTGAGTTGCTCCCTGAATTGCTCAGGTTGGGGTTTGTTGAACTGCGTACTATGGCTCCTTTGACAAAGATACCTGCTGGGTATGATGCCAACGTCCATTGTGACTTCCATTTCGGTGCACCGGGGCACCATATTGAGAATTGTCGGGCTTTCCATCATAAGGTCCAGGATTTGATTGATGCTAAAACAATCAACTTTGCTCCTGTTCCGAATGTTGTGAACAACCCTATGCCTCAACATGGTGGGCCCAGGGTGAACAATATGGAAGATGAGGAGGCTTTAGATCTGGTGGTTGATGTTGATGAGGTTCAGACATCATTGTTTGTTGTGAAAGAGCGTCTGTTGAAAGGGGGAGTGTTCCTAGGCTGTGATGAGGGCTGTTCAGATTGTGTTGATCAAGAGAATGGTTGTGTCAAGCTGAGGAGAGGTATCCAGGGTTTGATTGATGATGGTTGCCTACAGTTTAGCCGGGCTGTGAAAGACCGTGGAGAAGTGTCAACTGTCACCATTTACTTCAAACCGTCCGAGGGTCCTGGATGTGTGCCAAGAAATGTTAATGCACCAGTAACTGTTGGCACTCCTGTGACCATATCTGCACTAGTGACGGTTGGTACTCCTACTACTATTGTTGCTTCTGATAGAAGACAAGTTGAGAACAGTAGGGCAGTCCCTTGGAAGTATGATAATGCTTTCCGCAGCAACAGAAGGCCAGAGAATCAAGCCAGACCAGTGAATCAGGCTCCGGTGACCATTGGTGTGCCAGTTAAAGCTCCTGTAACTTTTGGTCCGGTTGTGGACAATGTAGGAGGACCTGGGGGTTTTACTAGGAGCGGTCGTCTGTTCGCACCACAGGCTTTGAGAGATAACAATGTTGAAGCTCTTGCTAAGGAAAAGGGGAAACAAGCTATGGTTGAAGAAGGACCTGTACAGAAGGAGGCGCCTGAGGGTTCATTTGAGAAAGATGTGGAGGAGTTCATGAAGATCATCAAGAAGAGTAATTATAAGATTGTGGATCAGCTGAACCAAACTCCGTCCAAAATCTCTATCCTTTCTTTGTTGTTGTGTTCTGAGGCACACCGTAACGCCTTGCTGAAGATGTTGAATCTGGCTTACGTGCCTCAGGAGATCTCTGTCAACCAGTTGGAGGGTGTTATTGCGAATGTCAGCACACGGCATGGTTTGGGGTTCACAGACCTGGATTTGACACCTGAAGGTCGTAATCACAACAAAGCCCTGCACATCACCATGGAGTGCAAAGGCGCCGTATTGTCGCATGTGTTAGTTGATACTGGCTCCTCGTTGAACGTGCTGCCCAAGAAGATTTTGAGCAAGATTGATGTGGAAGGGGTTGTCCTCACTCCGAGTGATCTCATTGTTCGTGCTTTTGATGGATCCAAACGGTCTGTTTTTGGTGAAGTCACATTGCCAGGGAAGATTGGCCCGGAGGTGTTTGACATTATCTTCTATGTGATGGATATTCAACCAGCATATAGTTGTTTATTGGGGCGTCCCTAGATACATGGGGCTAGAGCAGTGTCGTCGACTCTCCATCAGAAGTTGAAGTATGTTTGGAATGGTCAGGTGGTGACTGTGTGCGGCGAGGAGGACATTCTGGTGAGTCACTTATCTTCCTTCAAGTACGTGGAGATGGATGGCGAGATCCATGAAACTCTGTGCCAAGCGTTTGAGACCGTTGCTATTGAAAAGGTGGCTTTTGCTGAGCAGAAGAAGCCAAGTGCCTCAATTGCGTCATACAAGCAGGCTGTGGAAGTTGTTAATTCTGGCAATGCAGAAGGCTGGGGCAAGATGGTTGACATGCCCGTGAAGGAAGACAAATTCGGTATTGGTTATCAGCCTCTTCATGCAGAGCAGGGTGTTCAGAAAGGGCCGAGTACCTTCACCAGCGCTGGGTTGATGAATCACGGTGATGTCTTTGCAGCAGGCGATGAAGACGGTGACAGTGACTGTGATCTGGATGATTGGGTACGCCCGTGTGCTTCAGGGGAGTCGATGAATAATTGGACGGCTGAAGAAATAATCCAAGTTACTCTTCAAACAGAGTAATTTTCTTTTGTTTTTTCATTTTGCATAGAAAACCCTACGCTCTGCCCGAGGCGTAGTGGTTCATTGTAGGGCCACATCATGTTCAATTTTCAATGATTATCATAATAAAGGACGTTTTGCAATCAATTTTGTGCTCACTGTCTTTCTGTTTTTATTTTCATTTTTTCAAAACAATAAAAATGGCAATGTTTTGTTTTTGTGACTTTCTTGAACTCTTTTCTAAAATAAAGCATTGAACATCGTTCGTGCAGAATTGATCTTGCGGACTCCATTAAAAACAATTCTGTTATGGCTCAGTATGATTTCGATAATCCCATCTACCAAGCTGAAGAGAAGAGTGAGGAAGATTGTGAACTCCCTAAAGAACTGGTAAGATTATTGAAACAAGAGGAAAGGGTCATCCAACCTCATCAGGAAGAGTTGGAGATTGTTAATCTTGGTACTGAGGACGCCAAGAGAGAGATCAAAATCAGGCTGCTTTAGAGGAATCTGTCAAGAGAGGGCTGATTGAAATGCTGCGAGAGTATGTGGAGATATTCGCATGGTCGTATCAAGATATGCCTGGGTTAGATACAGATATTGTGGTGCACAGGCTACCTCTCAAAGAAGATTGTCCTTTGGTAAAGCAGAAGCTTCGCAGAACTAGCCCTGATATGGCTGTCAAGATCAAGGAAGAGGTTCAGAAGCAGTTGGATGCGGGTTTTCTGGCAGTTACCAATTATCCCCCGTGGGTGGCCAACATCGTACCTGTGCCGAAGAAGGATGGTAAAGTCAGGATGTGTGTTGATTACCGGGATTTAAATAGAGCCAGTCCGAAAGATGACTTCCCATTACCTCACATTGATGTATTGGTTGATAATACTGCTCAATCCTCGGTTTTCTCTTTCATGGATGGATTTTCTGGCTATAATCAGATCAAGATGGCGCCAGAAGACATGGAAAAGACGACATTCATTACACCTTGGGGCACATTCTGCTATAAGGTGATGCCATTTGGGCTGAAGAATGCCGGTGCTACCTATCAGAGGGCTATGACGACTCTTTTTCATGACATGATGCACAAAGAGATTGAAGTGTACGTGGATGATATGATTGTGAAGTCTCAGACAGAAGAGGAGCACCTGGTAAATTTGCAGAAGTTGTTTGAAAGACTGAGAAAATTCAAACTCAGGCTGAATCCAAACAAGTGTACGTTTGGAGTGAGATCCGGGAAGCTGTTAGGCTTCATTGTCAGTGAGAAAGGGATTGAGGTTGATCCAGCGAAAGTAAAAGCTATTCAAGAAATTCCTGAACCGAGAACAGAAAAAGAGGTTCGTGGTTTCTTAGGTAGATTGAACTACATCTCACGGTTCATATCTCATCTAACGACCACGTGTGAACCAATTTTCAAATTGCTAAGAAAAGATCAAGCAATCAGGTGGAATGATGACTGTCAAAAGGCTTTTGATAAGATAAAGGAATATTTGCAGAAACCTCCAATCCTCATACCTCCAGTTCCTGGGAGGCCTCTGATAATGTACCTTTCAGTGACAGAAAACTCGATGGGGTGTGTATTGGGACAGCATGACGAGTCTGGTCGAAAAGAGCATGCTATATACTACCTTAGCAAAAAGTTTACCGACTGTGAAACAAGATATTCACTGCTCGAGAAAACTTGCTGTGCTTTGGCATGGGCTGCTCGCCGACTGAGATAGTATATGTTGAACCATACTACCTTGTTGATTTCTAAGATGGATCCAGTGAAGTACATCTTTGAAAAGCCGGCTCTTACCGGACGTGTGGCTCGTTGGCAGATGATTTTAACAAAATATGATATCCAGTATACGTCGCTGAAGGCCATCAAAGGTAGTATTCTGTCTGATTACCTTGCCGAGCAACCGATTGATGACTATCAGCCAATGATATTTGAATTCCCTGATGAAGATGTCATGTACTTGAAGATGAAGGATTGTGAAGAGCCTCTTGTTGAGGAAGGACCGGATCCTGATGACAAGTGGACATTGATGTTTGATGGGGCTGTGAATGTGAATGGAAATGGTGTTGGGGGAGTACTTATTAATCCTAAAGGAGCGCACTTACCTTTTTTTGCCAGATTGACTTTTGACGTAACCAACAACGAGGCTGAGTACGAGGCTTGTATCATGGGTATTGAAGAAGCCATCGATCTAAGGATCAGAACTCTGGACATCTATGGAGATTCCGCTCTAGTGATTAACCAAGTCAATGGAGACTGGAATACTCATCAGCCGCATTTGATTCCTTACAGAGACTACACCACAAGGATCCTGACCTTCTTCAAGACAGTGAAGCTGTATCATGTACCCCGAGATGAAAATCAGATGGCTGATGCCCTGTCTACTTTGTCTTCTATGATCAAAGTCCATTGGTGGAATCATGTGCCACATGTTGTTGTGAATCGACTCGAGAGGCCTGCGTATGTGTTTGCAGCCGAGTCTGTTGTTGAGGAGAAGCCGTGGTACTATGATATTAAGAATTTCCTCAAGAGTCAGGAGTATCCTGAGGGAGCGTCAAAGAATGATAAGAAAACCCTGAGAAGGCTAGCTGGAAGCTTTTATTTGAATCAGGATGATGTGTTGTATAAAAGGAACTTCGACATGGTTCTGCTCAGATGCGTGGATAGACACGAAGCAGGCATGTTGATGCAAGAAGTGCACGAGGGGTCGTTCGGTACCCATGCTTCATGCAATGGCCAAGAAGTTGTTGAGAGCCGGTTATTACTGGATGACTATGGAATCCGATTGTTTCAAGTACGCTCAGAAGTGCCACAAATGTCAGATCTATGCAGATAAAGTGCATGTACCACCAAGCCCTCTGAATGTTATGAATTCGCCTTGGCCATTCGCGATGTGGGGCATCGATATGATTGGGAAGATTGAACCTACTGCTTCTAATGGACATCGCTTCATCCTGGTTGCAATTGATTACTTCACCAAGTGGGCGGAAGCAGCTTCCTATGCCAGTGTTACCAAGCAAGTGGTTGCCCGGTTCATTAAGAAGGAGATTATCTGTCGTTATGGGGTTCCTGAGAGAATCATCATTGACAATGGTTCGAATCCCAATAACAAGATGATGAAAGAGCTTTGCAAAGATTTTAAGATCGAACACCACAATTCTTCTCCTTACAGACCAAAGATGAATGGTGCTGTAGAGGCAGCAAACAAGAATATTAAGAAGGTTGCGCAGAAGATGGTCATGACGTACAAGGATTGGCATGAGATGTTGCCTTTCGCTTTGCATGGGTACCGTACCTCAGTACGTACGTCGACCGGGGCAACCCCTTACTCCCTTGTGTATGGTATGGAAGCAGTCATACCTGTTGAAGTGGAGATTCCTTCTCTGAGAGTATTGTTGGATGTCAAGCTAGATGAAGCCAAATGGATTCAGACAAGGTTTAATGAGTTAAGCCTTATCGAAGAGAAGCGATTAGCAGCTGTGTGCCATGGGCAATTGTATCAGAGAAGGATGAAGAAGGCCTTTGATCAGAAAGTGCGTCCTCGAAGCTATCAGACAGGTGATTTGGTTTTGAAGAGGATCCTTCCTCCCGGTACAGATAACAGGGGCAAGTGGACTCCAAATTATGAAGGTCCATATGTTGTTAAAAAGGTTTTCTCCGGTGGAGCCTTGATGCTGACAACTATGGATGGTGAAGATTTTCCGTCCCCTGTGAACTCAGATGTAGTCAAAAAATACTTCGCATAAATTGACCCGCTGGACGAAAAGAATAAAAGAGTCCAGGCAAAAAAGGGCATCCCGACGAACCAAAAAAAAAGAATAAAAGGTTCGGGCAAAAGTTACGGATAGAGAATGAAAAAAATATGTACACCCGGTAAGTCGAAAACCCGCAAGGGCGGCTTAGGCAAAAATGGGTATCCCGATGGATTGAAAACCTGAAAGGGCGATCCAGGCAAAAGAGGGATTAAAGCGAAGACTACAGTCTGAGTTATCTGTACTTCATCGCGCTTCAGTGTCTATCATCTTGAAAGATGTGATTGGTCCAATCGTTCTTCTCAGAAAGCAAGGAATTTGGGAGAAAATTGAGAATTTGTGAGTCATAATAGAA
This sequence comes from Lathyrus oleraceus, assembly GCF_024323335.1. NCBI lineage: Eukaryota > Viridiplantae > Streptophyta > Magnoliopsida > Fabales > Fabaceae > Lathyrus > Lathyrus oleraceus. The sequence goes on along the minus strand of NC_066583.1, from coordinate 604,096,155 downwards.
TTGGAAAATAGTGGATGTCGCGTTCACATTGCCAATAGGATAGTTTATTTCCTTTTTTGGCGCAATTACCTCTTCCTAGGAATTGCTTCCAGATGTATTCGCCTTTATAGGCCCATTTTTAATCAATAAAAGTCGTTATTCAGTCAAATTGCTCTCTTGTTTTTATTTTACTGTTTTGTTTGCAAAAACGTCCGAATTTTTGATAAACATTGCATCTAAAAAACATGAAGGCTAGACAATAATGTGCTGAAAGATAAAACATTTGAAAATCATTTTGAATGTTGAGTACACGTGGGTGTATGTTGTCCATACAATCCCCTGGGGCATGTATGTCTTGCTGTTTTGCAGGTCACTATCTTTGATTGCCGGCTAAAGCAGATGAGCCACAGTTCGTTCAAAGGTGTTTTAACACTGTCCAGTAGTGTGAGGAGTTGGGCTGTCCAAAGCAAGTTCTGGACTTGTCTCCCCAGCGAGTCCAAGATCAGTGTTGCATCGGCAGTCAGGCCTGAAGTTGATTGTAATCCCCAGCAGGGTTGTTTGTTCCCGACCAGGTTTGAAGGTTACACTTTCCCCAGCGGGTATGAGGATTGTTAGTTCCCCAGTGAGCTGGAAGATTGTTATTTCCCCAGCGGAGGTGTCTATGGGTAGTTTGTTCCTCAGCAGCCAGGTCTGAAGTGTTGTAATCCCTAGCGGGTTAAGTTTGCAGTTTCCCCAACAGGGTTGAGAGTGTTTTTCCCTAGCAAATCTGAAGGTGGTGGTTTTCCCCAGCTGAGTTTTGCAATGTTCGTTTCCCCGGCGGAGGTGGGAATTGTTTGTTTATTTCCCCAGCGGAATCCCCAAGCGAATCGGGTTCAGTAGAGGTCATCCCCAGTGAGGATTATCTGTTCCCAGCAGCAGTGCTATTCCCCAGCACGTTTGAGAGGTTGGTGTGTTCCCTAGCCAGAGACTCCCCAGTTGAGTTGGTTTCTCTATCGTCCAGAGTGTCAGATCAACAAGCATCCGCAACAGAATGGTTGTGCCGCCCCCACAGAATTGGAAGATCAGATCAGATTTGTTCGCTCGGAAGCGATCGTGTGCTTTCCCGGCAGGAGTTTTCCTCCTTTTGCATCTTGCATATAGTAATCATCATTTGCATTTGCATCCTCAAATCGCGTAGCATTTCCATTCTATATGGAGCATTACGCCATGAAAACTCAAACATATGCATACATGTGTTAAACCAGTTTGGATCATATCCCTGACAGAGGCGGATCATATTTCAACATCTGTATGGCACGTTTGCAGCAGTTGCTCCTGACAGCGTTCGGGATTGATAATCCCCAGAGAGGTTTATTTCCTCACCCGTCCGTGAAAGGAAAGTTTGATTCTCCCCAGTGAGGTCCCTGGCAAGGGTTTGGCCTTGCCTTGACACATGTAGATGTCATCCTTGTGATACCCGTAAGTGTCGTGTCAGCACCCGTGTGTATTCTTTCTTTGGTGTCGGTAAACATCATCTTTCGATGTCGGTAAACATCGAGTCTCATCCCAGTCATCGGTAAATGTCTGGTCATCTTTTTTTGATGTCGGTAAACATCATCTTTCGATGTCGGTAAACATCGAGTCTCAACCCAGTCATCGGTAACTGGTCATCTTTTTTTGATGTCGGTAAACATCATCTTTCGATGTCGGTAAACATCGAGTCCCATCCCAGTCATCGGTAAATGTCTGGTCATCTTTTTTTGATATCGGTAAACATCATCTTTCGATGTCGGTAAACATCGAGTCTCACCCCAGTCATCGGTAAATGTCTGGTCGTCCTTTTTTGATATCGGTAAACATCATCTTTCGATGTCGGTAAACATCGAGTCCCATCCCAATCATCGGTAAATGCCTGGTCGTCCTTTTTTGATGTCGGTAAGCATCATCTTTCGATGTCGGTAACATCGAGTCCCATCCTAGTCATCGGTAAATGTCTGGTCATGTACCTACTCGTCAATAAATATCGAATCCCCAGTAGAGTCGTCGGTAAACGTCTTGTCTGGTTCCAGTTGTAAATATCTTTTTCCTCCCCAGTTGGAGTTGCCATCAGTAAATGGCCCCGCTTTCCTTGATATCAGTGTATATCAAGTCGACAATTCCAAGCCGCCATCGGTAAATGGCCTCGCTTTCTTCGATATCAGTAAATATTGAATGCCCAGCTTAGGTGCCATCGGTAAATGGCCTCACTTTCTGTGACATCTGTTCCCCAGCAGCCATCGGTAAATGGTCTCACTGACTTTGATATCGGTAAATATCAAAAGTTGTTTTTGAAGTCACCATCGGTAAATGGTTTTGCTTCCTTTTAATATCAAATTCCCAGTTGAAGCCACCATCGGTAAATGGTCCCGCTTCCTTTAGATGTTGTTTCCCAGCCGCCATCGGTAAATGGCCTCGTTGACGTTGATATCGGTAAATATCAAGTTTCCAGTAAAGCCGCCATCGGTAAATGGCCGCGCTTTCCTGAGGTATTTTTTATTGTGCAGTCGCCATCGGTAAATGGCCTCGCGTTTCTTTGATTCATCCCTCGCAGAGTGCAAATTTCTACGGTTCTTTTGGTATTCAATCCCTGTTTACCTTGAAGGTCTGACAGTCGTTGCTCTCATCCGTTCAGGTTCCCAGTTGATTGAATAGGGGCAGCTGTAGCACCTCAAATTTGCACCCCCATTCATTCATTTATTTCATTTTTAGGTCATTGACATTGTATTAACATTACATTCACATTGCATAGTACATTGCATCTCATTAGTCAAGACTGACATCAAGAGGATTCATCTGTGCAAGAGACCAAGCATTTCCATGAGATGAAGGCCCTATGGTTGTTCTAGAGAGCTTATGTGAATCAAGGATCATTTTGAAGCAACTTGACCAAAGGCTAGAGGCTCAAAAGTCCACAGTGTAGTTTCAAGTCATCTAGGGCCCATAAAAGTCAACTGCAAGTCAACTGAGGGCTAGGAGGTGGAGAATTGGTTTGAGACACTTCATTCATGTCCAAAAGAGGTTTATTCTTCATGTCAAACATTTATCTTGAAGATTTTGAAGCCTGATCAAAAGTTTCCAAAAATGGAAAATGACCTGTAATTTGAAAGTTTCCAAAAATGGGAAGTTTTTGGACCAACTTCAACTCAACTTTCCAACATGAAATAAGCTTCAAATGAAATTTTGTCCAACAAGAAAGCTGAAGATCTTTCTCTCCCATTTCTAAAAAGTCCAAGATCATGAACTTATGATGAATGGTTAAGGAGTTATGATCAAATCATTGCAAAGTGTGCATGAAACTTCAAAAGGCCATATCTTTTGAACCAAGACTCCAATTTGAGTGCTCCTTTTTGCATAATTCTTCTCATGACATGAATTTTCAAAATCATTCATTACATGGCATGAAATTCATTCACACAACCATTTGCTCATGCATGCTATTTTTGAAGGGAAATTGCCAAAATCAAAATTGGTTGATCACATAAATGTAATTCCAATTCCAATATGTGCATGGGCTGATTTTGAATGAATTTGGGCCCTCATTATGCACTGTTCACGTAGGACTTCCATGCATGAGGTGAAAATGGCAATTTGTGCATACACCTTTGAAATTCTGGTGTAGTCAGAATTCAGATGTTCTACTCCACGTCATGACATCTGATCTAACATTGTAACTAATACAGCAAGATAGTTATTAACCACTGTACTAATATGCACAAGTTCACAAATGTCACGACATCTCATTCTATGTCACCCTAGAATGTATGAACACCTGGTTCTGTGCATCAGGAAGAAAGACTCCACAGTTATCAGCATGATGTCTTACTGTTGTTTGAGGACATCATCTGTTACATTGTTCCAGTGTGTATATCTTTTACTTGTATTTTCTGAATTAAAGGTTGAACACGTCAATCTAATTTCCACTTATTAGATTGCTAACAACTAGGCTGTTTGTTAGGTTCATTAATTGTAGGTTGGTAGTTGGTTTCCTGTTTTTTCTCTAAGCTATTGAATTCCTGAAGAATAGCCTGATAAAAATACTGAACCAGAAAAACCAATCATCCTACACTTTAGCACCTGCTGTTAGGAGTGAATGTCACAACATTCAGTTCGACATCCAGAACATATGCTGAGTCTGTTATGTTCCTGGACACGTGCTGTGCTAAGTTTGCAATACTGTAAAAGACCAACTAGTCTCTACTTCAGTATCAGCCTTCAGTATCAACTGTCAGAACATCCAGTTTGACAGTTTCACTATGATCCTTCAGCCAGGTCTGTTATCCTTAAAGAGAACAGACTTAAATAAATACTGAACTAAAGTTAACTTACTTATCATTCAGTATGCACTGTCCCTGATGAATGTTACAGCTTTCTGATTGACATTCAAACAGAAGGCTATATGCCAGATCAGTTATCATCTTGATAAGCTGACTGGAATACCTGCTGAGTTATGGCAGTAATAAACACATGCAGAAGGAAAACAAACACAGGAAATTGTTAACCCAGTTCAGTCCAACATGACCTACATCTGGGGGCTACCAAGCCAGGAAGAAGATCCACTATTAGCAGTATTAATTCAGAGTTAAACTCACCCGTTTACAACTTTTCACTTAATCCCTACCCAATGCAATCTATACCTAGGAACTCCTAGATAGAAACCTCCAGTTTCCATTCCTATCACTACAAGTACAATGTAATGTTAACACACCTTGAACTTGCTTCACAGCTTCATTCAAGAACAAAATCACTCTTGCCTACAGGCTTTGAGTTACAAAACTCTCAGCTTTTACCACTGAGAAACATATGGTAACCTTCCCACAGATTGGGAGGTTTACCTCACACACACCCCTAAATTTTCATTCTAGGAGGCTTACATAAACTAGGTTACACTCAGCTATTTATAACCTAATCACCCAACTGGATTTGGGCCTTCAGAAATCGCAGCAGACTTGTTCTTTGCTGTTACAACTTCAGCAGAAAAATTCTGCTACAAACAAGGTCTTCAATCCTAGAATCTCTCCATATATATCTCCATATTTTGAGCCTATATATCTTCTGATTGAGTCTTCAAGACCTCCACATGGGAGTTAGGATATTCACCAGATATCCTTGCTGATCCCAGAATATATACTGAATTAACTAATTCAGTTTTCTACACATGTGCGATGTCACAGACCTGATGTCGTGACATCGTACATGACATGTTGGTCCAGATGTTGAATTTCTTCAACCCAACATATTAAAACAACAGAGATGATTACATTATTTGTTTTCTAAAATTAATGCCAATCCTAAGGAATCAACAACCTTATATCTTCATAATCTCAATTAACCATGGCTTAAAATTAATTTCAGATTAATTAACAGGAGGTATATAAGGTTAATTGCAACTGTTTGGCTCAGAAGAGAGGATTCTAGATCTAGAATTTGAGTTTTCTTCCAAAATTTCGCTCACAAAAACTTCAAAGTTCTCCACATAAACACCATTTTTCTTGATAGATTGTTGATCCAGGTGGAGTTTAGAGCAAGAATTAACAGTTGCTTTGTCCAATTCGTGCCGGAATCATGTACACACTAAGCTTGAAGATGAACATGGCACATGGAGTATGAGCTGGATTCAAGGGGGTTTAAGCATCCATACATACACAAAGCTTCATATCAGAGTTGATAGAGTAGATCTGGACGTCACTGGAGCCTTAAGCACACTGTTTCCTCACATTGTTCTTCAAGAAGGTGAAATTTCGAATCTCACTATTCTCTATTTTGTTATCATAGTTGTGTAGATCTTCTCACGCTGAGCACGCTGATATGAACATTATTAAAAATGGTGCAATATTCATTGAGTTATGCTGTTTTCAAGTTTGAATGTCAAAACTATTTCCCTTTGATTCTCTTGATTTATGAGGAATTAGACTGAAATATTGATGGATTTGTGTTGTGCTTGGTGTAACGGTTCGAATGACATATATTTTGGCTAATTCTGGAAAAAAAAATTCATGTTGATACTGTTCACCCACCGTCTCAATGAAGGAGACGGTGGTTTCCGCCCATGGCCGCCGTCTGGTTATTTTATTAGGGTTTGTACAGTTGGACGCCACACATACGCTCGTTGTCCAATTGGTAGGCTATGGTTTCGCTGACTGGTTCCACACGTGTTGTGGATGGTGAGTTGGCACGCCAGCTCATAAGTGATGCACAACGTTTTGGATGCTCATCACTTCGATCCTCAGCGAAAGCAATTTCGCTTCCTGTTATTTCCTTAGTCCAAAACACAGTCGTTTCGGAGCATGCTTGGTTCGATTCCAGCGTACATCAGTTTTCAAAATTAATCCCATTTATTCTTTCCCTCCTATATCATGCATAGGTGTTACATTTCATTTCAATTATTTCATGTACTTCAAAAATCATAATTAATTGAATATTAATCCAATTCACCTCCAACTTTTTGCTACTTGATCCTTGTGATGTCTAGTGTTTTTTGGTGTGATTTCCTGATTTTTACCATGTCTGGATTTTTGATGTGATGGATTGATTGAACATGATGAAAAATGTGATATGTTATGCCATTTGATTTGTGAAATGCACATACTTACTCCAATGGCCATGAAATTTTGTGTGTTGACTCTTAACATGTTGATTGACATTTGAGGCTTGGTTTGATATTTTTCTCATGTTCCATCCCTGTTTTATGTACATGTTAATATGGTGTGACAATGCATGTCACACAATTGGATGTCCTATTTGATCATTTTCATTGGTAGACCAATTGAAATCTTCTGTTTACAATTTTTGGTATGATGATTTTATTAGACATGTTGTATGCTCATAAAAATTTCCAATATTGTTTGAATCATTTCTGATTTAATGTGCATTTTCTCACTTGTATGTCCAATTGATGATCATGTTGTGTGTCTTTTCCATATTTTGTTCACCACATGACTTTGCTTGATGATTTTGATTTGGTCCTTTTTAGGACTTGTTCTTACTTGATTAAATGTGATTCATGTTGATTTTTAGCTTCTGTTTTGACTTTTTACCTCACCTTTGACCCTAGCCTTTGAGCTAGTGGTTTGTTCTCATCCTTTGGACTTTGTGTTTCAGGTTTCAAGCAATTAGCCACATTGGTTGATTTGATCTCATCACTTGAGATACAAGTTATTTTGGTTGACTAACCTTGCTATTTTGTAGGTCTTGTGGATGATGAATTAATTTAGTTTGCTTGCATCTTATGCCTTGCATTGATGTTGCCTGATGATTGGTTGTCTCACTGTTGGACTTTCTGATTGTTTTGTCTGAATACTATACTGATTGTTTGGTTGTTTACACAGGTACTTTAGTAGCTTTAACTCATTGCTTGAGTTGCTTAGCTTTGCTTGTGGTTGGCATATCACCCAGGTAATGACCTCTGACTTCATGTAGTCTGGAAGACCTGCTATCTTTGGCAGGCACCTGTCTGAAGCCCTCCTTAAGAGGCAATGTTTGTGCTTGTTTATCTTTGTGCCTTGTACATTCAAAGACCTCCTAAGTGAAGAGGCATTGGCAGATAGAAGGGATGTGCAATCCATCCCCTGCTATTCAGTTGAGTCATTCATCTTGCTCGCACTACGTGCTGGTGCATTTTGAATAAACGCCCAAGATCATTGTCCGGAGTCAGTCATGTGGAGTAGGGTCCCTCATTCTGGATCCCCACACTTTCATTGAGTCAAGCTCACCCAGGCCTGGGTTAAGAGCTATGAGGTCTAACCCTCATCTCCCATTTCATCTGCTCACCCTGATGGTCAATGTCAGTGGTTAAGAGCCTCAGATACCTTTCCAGTTGGCTTGTTTGTCGAGGTTGATATGACCCCTTGACTAAAGCCCAACCTTGATGTTTGAGCCCCTTGTTGGTGTGTTTACTTCATGCTGTATGTGTTTGTGTGGTGTGATTGTATCCCCTAGGTTTGCTAGACTCCGTGTAGTCTCGTTTGCATGTCAATTAAGGTAGCACAGTTCCTTCGTCTAGGACTTCCTTTCTTGCGTGAGCACCCTAAAACATAAACAAACTTGATCCCCTCTTAAGGACACGTTAACTCCTTCTACTACAGGTGAGTAAGTCTCTAAAGGTCGAGCATCCGGTAGATTGCGTAGTGACGTTGTCCACTTAAAAAACACAAACCAACAGAAATAGTTTAGCCGAACTACGGCAACTCTGATTCTCATGTCCAGATGAGATACGTAGGCACAAGATGCGATGTCTTGTCGAGTTTGACTAACAACTAACCTCTAATTCTTTTCTCTCGCCCCCGTTGCGATCGAGACCTTCCCTTTCTCTTGCCCTAGTTGTAATCGAGACCCTTCTGTTGTGTGTTTGTGTGTGCGGAGTCTGACGTAAGTCCAACGATTGGCTGTCAGTTTCCTGTGTGTGTTTGTTTGAGCGGAGTTTGACATAAGTCCAGCGATTGGCAGTCGGTTTCCAGTTTATGTTTGTGTGTTCGCTTTGACGTCTCAACATCTTCTTTCAGCATTTTGTTTGGCGTGCGTTAGCCGAGATACGAATGCTCTGATTCTTACTCTGGTTAGAGAAGATATGTATGCATAGGATGCGACATCCTAGCAAGCACGTTTCCCGTTCCTCCGAACTACGTCGACTCTGATGTTTGTGTCTGACAAACTACGTAGGACCAGGATGCGACATCCTGCCGAGTTACTTTCTTCCGTCTTTCATCTGTGTTTCAGTTCAGTGTGTGTGCAGTTTTGAGCAGTTATTTAGCCACCTTTTCTTCTATTCTTTCGAGCGTGGATCCCGTCGAGTACGACGGTTGCGTAGGGGTGCTAATACCTTCCCTTCGCATAACCGACTCCCGATCCTTGCATCTCTGGTCGTAAGACCATTTCCTTTCCAGGTTTACTTCGAGCGTTTCCTTTCCCTCCTTTGGGATAAATAATGCACGGTGGCGGCTCTGTGTCTTTTCCCGTCGCTTTTTCGCGTAATGCGACACACGCGCGCTCTAGGTAAAGAATAAGCGCTCAAAATGAAATAAAACAAATTCCAAGGCAAGGAATCGAACACAGGAAATGACGGGGATATACCCTTGCAATCAATTGACAAATGCCAAGGCAGGACTCGAACACGCGCTCGCTCAACAAATAATTCACAAAACAACACAAGCGTGAAATCGAACTGGCGCAAGGTATGTTCCAAAGCGCTCAAAACGTAGCACTTCATTTAATGAAGTGGCAGCCACATGCGCGGTCAAAGGACACGCAGGCTCGGTCAAGGCAAGGAAGGCCAATCAAAGGGACACATAAGCGCGTAGTCAGCGCTGATAGGGCAAACCCTAGGCGCCAAAACCAGACGGCGGAGCAACCGTCTTCTCCGGCGAGACAGGCGGAGCTCTGCCACGAAAATTACCAGAACTCAACAAATTTTATATCACTGGATCGAAGCAAAGAAGTTCCTAGATCTAAAATTATAATCATCATATCTTCCTCATTTCCTCACCATTTTTAATTCTAACTATATCAGCATCATCATCACAACAAGATCTTCCTAATTATGTACATGAAATAGCAAATGGTGAGAATCGAATTTCCACTTACTTGACGTGCAGTGCTATGAACTCGTATCTTCAAGCCTCCAAAAGCTCCAATTCTTCTCCTATGATCTCCTTGTGAAGCCTTGTGCGCAAATGAATAGCTGAAATCTTTTGAATTCGCCTTAATTCTAAACTTCCATTAACATGTGAGTGCTTGAATCTACACGAAATCCTGCTCAATTCTTCAAACCAAGGGTTGGATCTTGCTCATTGATGCTCCATAATCATGATTATGCAAAGAAAATGGAGGTTTATGTGAAGAAAATTTGAAATCCAAGGAGAGAGAGTTTTGGAGGGAAAGATGAATTCTAGATCTAGAATTGTGATTATGAGCAAATTCTGTTATGATTATATATTTATACCATGTACTAATCACTTTGCTAATCCCACTTAAGCTTGGTTAATTGAAAAATTAAGGAGAAATAAGGTGCATGGCAAAATTGGTAAATGCACCCTTGCATGGCAAAAGTGCACGTGAACAGTGCCATATTAGGGTTCCATTCCACTTAAGATCATCAAATAAACACAATGGAAGTGGTATTTTGCTCATGTGATCCACCAAATTTAAATTGTCAATTTTCCCTCCAAAATGCATATGAATGAACGTATGATCTCATGAGCATTTTTCATGCAATGCAATGGTTGATTTGGAAAGTATTGGTCATGACAAGCATTTTGCAAAAAGAGTGGACCAATTTGGAGTTTCGATCAAAAGTTATGGCATTTTGAAGTTCCATGTACACTTTGTGATCATTTGGCCATAACTCCTCAACCAATCATCAGATGATCATGATCTTGGACTTTTTGAAAAGAGGAGAGAAAGATCTTAAACTTTCATGTTCACCAAAAATCCATTTGAAGCTTCTTTGATGTTGGAAAGTCAAGTTGAATGTGGACCAAAAACTTGCCATTTTTGGAAACTGTTAATTACAGGTCACTTTCCATTTTTGGAAACTTTTGATTTGACTTCAAAATCTTCAAGATAGATGTTTGTAATGACAAATGAACTTCTTTTGAACATGAATGAAGTGTTGAAACTCATTTCCCCTCTTCACAACCCTCAGCTCTTGCACCGTTGACCTTTGTATAGGTCCTCAGATGACCTTGACATGCCTTGATCAGCTTGAGCCTCAACCACTTGGGGAAATGGCTCAGAAATGAAACCCTAGCTCATATAAGCTCAATATAATGATCATGTGATCTCCATCTCAATAGAATACCTCTTCTCCTTGAAAAACCCTGGCTGTAATAGAAGTCATTGATTAGGGTTGACCAGAGGTCAAAACCCTAATCCAAAGGAAACTTGAGAATGCCATGAAACCCTTGATGAGGATAGAACCATGATGATGGTGATATACCCTTGCAATCAATACAATACTCAAGACCTCTGAAGGATCAGGAAACCCTAATGCACTGCAAACCCTCAGATGGTTGACCACCACGTCATAAAGACCCTCAGGCATGAATCACTTAACCTCTCCATCTTCTGCCAAGACTTTGGAGGATGACCTTCTTATTTCCATATGATATGCAAAAATGCAAATGCCTAATGTCCTAAAAATGAAATGCAATATGTCAAACTAGTCCCAAGAGAGGAGGGCAAATTTTGAGGTGTTACAATGGTCATGCTCACAATCACTAACCAAGCAAATATCCTAGTGCATCCTCATCAAGGATCTTCTTATGAAGCGTACATCGAATACCTTGAACTCCCCTAGACAATCGTTCACCATATTAACAGATGAACTTCCATGGGCAGGAAGTGGATTAGCTTTAACATTCGGTGCTCGGTCCTCAAAGGACACCATTCCACTCTTAACCAGCTTCTGGACTTCATACTTGAGGGGGTAGCAGTTCTCTATATCGTGGCCAGGAGCTCCTTGATGAAAAGCACAACGGAGTTCCAGTTTATACCACCAAGGAAGTGGTTCGGGGATTTGCGGAGGACTTCTGGGTTGTAACAGATTCTTGAGAACCAAAGACAGATATATCTCTGCATATGTCATAGGAATTGGGTCGAAAGAGACCTTCTTCCTTTTAAAATTTTGTTGTTGTTGATGATTGTTGGTATTGTTGTTGTTATTGTAGGTGTTTGTTCGTTGTTGTGGTTGTTTCTGTTGACATTGTTGTTGTTGAATTGGTGTTGATTGATTTGCTGAGAATACCAGGATTACTGATGAGACTTGATGATGATGTTGACGGGGTGGTTGATTTCTTCTTACTTAAGGCTTCCTTTGCCTCCCAACTGAAACCACATTGGTCTCGTTCTCTTTCTTCTTGCTGAAATTGTTGACATACCTCTTGCTGGATGACACCTCCTCTCTAGACAACCGTCCTTCTCGGACACCTTCTTCGAGCCTCATCCTTATGTTTACCATTTCGGTAAAGTAACTGGGGGTACTGGAAATCATCCACTCATAGTAAAACGAGCTCAGGATCTTCAGAAATATCTTAGTCATCTCCTTTTCTTCTAAATGAGGGGTAATCTGAGTAGCAAGCTCTCTCCATCTTTGTGCATACTCCTTGAATGTCTCTTTATCCTTCTGAAACAATGACCTTGACTGGTCTCTATCTGGATCCATATCAACATTATACTTATACTGCTTCACAAATGCTTTGCCCAAATCATTGAACGTGCGGATGCTCGCACTATCCAATCCCATGTACCACCTCAGAGCGGCACCGACCAAACTGTCTTGAAAATAATGGATTAGAAGTTGATCATTATCGGTTTGAGTAGACATTTTTCTGGCGTACATCATCAAATGATTGAGTGGACATGTATTCCCTTTGTATTTTTCAAAGTCAGGCACTTCGAATTTCACTGGAATCTTAACATTTGGAACCAAACATAGTTCCGCAACACTCTTCCCAAACAAGTCCTTACCCCTCAAAGTTTTTAACTCCTTTCGCAGCTCAAGGAATTGGTCTTTCATCTCATCCATCTTCTCATACACATCAGGGCCCTCAGACGGCTCCAAATGATAGATGGTGTCTTCTACACGAGGCAGGGTATGTACAACAGGCGGTGGCACATACATGATTAGGCTAGATGCTGACATGGAAGCAAAGGTAGGCGCAAACCCTTCAGGCATAAAGTTTGGCGGCATTCCCCACTGGAATCTGGCAGGCACGTTGGGTGCAAAATGAGTAGAAGTTGTAGGAACAGTAGAGGTAGCCACCTCTGAAATGATAGTCCTATGAGGAGGAGGAGTTGTAGGCATTGGAGAAGACTGGCTTTGAGCAGCTAGGACTGACTCCATCATGGCAATCAGGTGGGTAATCTCATCCTTCAGATCTTTGTTCTCTTGTTTAATATGCTCCATAATCTTCAGATGATTGGCGCGAGTATTGTATCGATGAGTCATCTTGGCTGAAGCACATAAGAAACACCAATGAGACATCTGGCAAAAGAGAAACCTACTTATGCAAATGATGCATAAAATGCAATGCTTGTTTATTTTTATTTTCAAGGAACTTACTATACTATTTGCATATATATATATATATATATATATATATATATATATATATATATATATATATATATATATATATATATATATATATATATATATATATATATATATATATATATATATATATATATATATATATATATATAATTGCAACAATTTGATAAGACCATAAAAATCTCTTTTGTTTATATAATTGGAAGGATTACACTGAGTACAATTTCAGAAACCAAATGAAAAATACAAGAGAAAAGGAGACCAGTCATCCTAAGGATCCTTAACAATGATGTTAGAAGATCTAGCTGCAGGCGCGTACTTTCTTCGAATGCATCGGATCTCGGCCTCAAAAGAAGCCTTCATCTGAGTCTTCTCAAGGAAAATCTGATCAACAATATTCTTCCAACCAATGGAAGGCTGAGGCATACTAGAGGAAGATGAAACCTCTGGCTTTCTCTGTCTCTTCGTCGCTCGATCTTCAAGTAGCTGAATAAGTGCATCTTTGTCCTTAGACTCAAGTTGCAACTCCTCATGCTTTCGGCTCAAAGTATGGAAACGCTCTTCCCACATATCCTTCTCTCGCTTCATCTTGGCGAGCGCGTCTTCCAACTCCTCTACATATTGGTTAGGGAGAGTTAATGGGTCAACCACAACCATAGACATAGGTCTTTCACAAGGATAAGGCATCTTCAACTCCAAAGCTCTCTTCTTCACCAAAAGAGTGTAGGCTTCCAAAGCTACACAATTGTGCGGACCAAGCTCAGATTTTCCTTTCCTATGCACGTTATGCCAAGCATGCACCATCTTCTGCTTCAAATGTTGGGGATCTTTACCCTCTTGATAGGAAATACCTTCTAACAAAGTGTTATTAGGTTTGTCTCTCAAGTGGAACCCAAGTTGTCGACGAGCCAAAGCAGGGTTGTAGTTAATTCCTCCTTGTGTACCAATGAGAGGCACATTAGAGAATTCACCACAACAATCAATAATCTCCAAACTGCTCAATGAAGGATCATACCAAACCATATCATCATTAGTGAGAGACATAAGTCTCTGAGACCACCGTAGACATTATTTGTTCTCCACAAAAGCAGGTGTCTGAGGCAAGTGCAAAATAAACCACTTGTGTAGAAGAGGAACACAACAAACAATAGTTCCACCACCTTTAGAATTCCTTAGATGCAAATAGAAATACATATCACCTAACAGAGTAGGCACAAGATTCCCAATCAATAAAATTCTAATTGCGTTAACATCAACAAAATCGTCTAATCCATAAATGAGCAACAAAAAGATAGCTTCAAAAGCGTCCACACTACCGGCTTGGCAAAGGCAGTAGCTTCCTTAATGAGGAATTCAGAAGTCAACCCAAATAATCCTCCTTTCTTCACCTAATGAGCCTCTATCTTAGACTTCTTCAAGTGAAGAGCTTCAGCAATAAGATGAGATATGGGAATCTCTTCCAATCCACTAAAAGGCACTTTGTTAGAAACAAGTATTTCCAAGAGATGGGCATACTCCTCCAACATAGGCACGGGCTGATAATCCGGAAGAGTGAAGCAACGGTAGAGAGGGTCATAAAACTAAACCAACACACTTAAAAGTCCTTCAACCACATCAGCAAACAAGATAGAAAGAAGCTTCCCATGGCGTTGTTTGAAGTCCAAAGGATCCGTAGCGGTAAATTCATGATCATCAAGCTATGGATAAGCAAGACATCAAATAACAAGAGTCGCCACCACGCTTTTATTGTTTTCAAGGGAAAACGGAAAAGTACAAACAAAACCCGAAAATAAGAAGTTTTCAAATCAAAACTAATAAAATGGCAGAGATTACAAGTAAGGGGGTTGGTTACACAAAGGGAAGGTGTTAGCACCCAAAGTGTCCTAGTTACTCCTAGGAAGCCCTTTTTTGTGTGCATATGTGTTTTTGTACAAATGATGTATGCAAACAAATAGAATGGAGGGATGAGAAAATAAATCATTAATTATATTTTTGTGTTTGACAAGACCTTCAGACTTGTGCCTAAGTACCAACATAAAAATGAGGGATTAAAACCTCGTAGTTCGTGGTATCAATTTCAAAGTGGATGCATTGCTTTTAACAAAAATTTAAGTTTAAAAGGCACAAAGGCCTAAAAATGGTTTGAATGAGTTAGTTATTTTTTGCTTTTGAAAATTTTAAGTCAAGTATAGTTAAGTATACTTACAAATTTGATTTAAGAAAATGAGTTTGAAAATGCAATGGCATAAGGCCAAAGTTTCTAGTTTGCAAGATGATCTAAGTTTAGAAAACAATCACAAGCAAAGAATTTTTTTTAAAGGAGGGAGAGATTTTGAAATTAAAGAAATTGGGAAGAGATGAAGATACTAATCCTAAGCACAAGTTTTAAAGTTAAGAGTTGAAAAGATCTGACCAATGGGCTTCAATCCAATAGACAAGAATGTCATATAGAAACCCAAATTCCCTTGGACATTAGAATCAAGCAACAAACAATGCACAAAAAATCATCTTGAAGAGCAAGGCATCAAATAAATATAGCCACGTCCAAGCTTAGCAACTACATGATCTTCTTCAAATTTTCCCATGTAGCAGATGAATTTCACAATGCATAAGTCATAGGTTCAAAATAACAGCTTCACAATGATCATGTTGCAGATGAACTCAAATGGATATTCAATGGTGTATCAGATGAAGTTTCAAACTACAAGCCCTTAGTTACATGAAAGTTGGCATTGGCCAAGTTCTTTCCATAGGGAGTGTTGCCTAAATTCTAGGTCCAATAATCTCAAATCAAACCAATAATCCACACAAGATATTTTTAGGGTTTTTGTTCTTATTATGTACATTAATGGTCAAAGACCACACAAACAAACAGAATATACACAAACAAAATATATCACAAAATATGGTCCAAGTGGACAAAGTGAAAATGACATTAACATAAACAATTATAATGGTATGAAAAATGGCAAATGAATAAGGCTTAAAAATAAAGTGCATTAGAAGTAAATGACTTGGAACTAAATGTTAGTTGTTAATGAGTTAGAAGTTAGTATTTCTTTTCCTTTTCTTTTGTTTTAAGTCATTCTTTGGAGAACACTCAACCAACTTATCACAAGCATGGATCCTTGAACCAAGACATCTTCCAAAGGATGGAAAAAGGCCAAGTTTCCACATAATACCATGAAAGAGGGGAGACTTGCAATCTCACTAACTAGAATGCTATGACTTTTGTGTCAAAAGTTAGCGTTATGTTAAGCAATCGTAATTGGACTTATGTAAAAGTCATAGCTATTTGAGGTCGGGAAATAGAATTTTGGTGTTAATGCATGTTAGGGGCATAGTATAATGAACTATGCTCATGAAACATACCACACACAAAAAGAATATGCCAAAGTGGAGGCCTAATCTCATCCATACTTATGTTGATTTTGCAATCAACTAGCCTTAGGATATAGAGATATCATAGGTCCATGACATGAATGCATAAAGAAGGGGAATGAGATGAAGAGGGAGGGGAAATAGATCAAACTCAAATTGGACAAAGGAGGACTTTTACCAAATTAAGATCATTCATTCATTTTAGGAGATGGAATGTACATTCCATCAATCCAAACCCAATGATCTTAACTTAACAAAGTCAAATCAACCTTGACCAAGGCCCAACAACACAAGTCAAACTTCCAAAGCCAATCAAAATGGCTCTACACAATATCTTTGGCATTTATTCAATTAAAAATACTAAAAATAAAACATTAAAATAAATATGGTTGGTCAATTTCCTAAAACCTCATCAAAACACCAAAGAAATGGCATGAGATTTATCATAGGTCAAACAAGATCAAAGGACCTTGGAGAAAAAATTCCAAAATTTTTGGAACTTCAAAGTATTTTTAAGCAATTAAAAATATTCACAAAATCAATTAAATCATCAAAAATATTAATAATGATCCAAAAAAATAATTTTAATTCAGAAATTGAAAGAAGATTTTATTTAAATTTTTTTGGTGAAACTCTCATATTTTTTGGATCAATATTAAAATTAATATGAATTAATGAAAATCAAAGGAATAAAAATTAAAATCAACATGTACGCTCGTGATTAAAACATTTTGAATCCATCTAATGACTCTGGATCGTGCCAAATCATTGTCGGAGCAAAGCGCCGGTCGTCTTCTCAGGCGACCTTGGCCGGACTGGTCCATTCGTCCCCACATCATAAATGAAAAAGGAGGACATGATCTGAAAGATAAAATGGCGTAGATCACGAATATCACCTCAATTTTAACTAACTCCAAATATATAGAGAGATATATGGAGTTAAATTTTGAGGTGTGTCAACTGAGTTACTTCGATTTGACCTCAAAGCAACTCAATCTTCTTGCTTAAAATGGTAGGACTTCAGACAAACAAAGATCCAAGATAATTGATGAGAATTGAGGGAGAATCTAAGGAAAGAAAAATCTGGAAAAATACCTTCAATGTTGTGCAGAAATGGATCTCTCTTGCTTCAATCCGTGCTTGATCTTGCTTATGGAGCTTGTGGAAGTGGCTTAAGAACAATGCAAAGCTTTGGATCCTGGAGTTTTTGAATCTCCAAACAGTGAGATTCAAACTTAATTTTCAAGTGAAAATTCTCAAGTTTTCCTTTGAATTGAGAGGGTTTGAAGAGTTGGGGGCAAAGCTGGCGCGCAAGGTCCTTTGAAATGAGCATAAAGGGTCTCTATTTTTAGCAAAATGAAGTGTTATTTGCACACTTGAAAATACTTCCAAAATTGGCAATGCAATGCACATGCTTGCATGGGCGTGTACAGGCCCATGAAGCAACTCTACTAGGTCCACAATCAACTGGAATGAGGTCTGAATGAAACTTGGATGGCAAGGCCAAGTTGTTTGATCATTTGAAGCTTGAATCTTGCCAACTGAACCCTATTTACACCATGCGGAGACCCATCAAACTTAATCCAAAATGAAAGAATTAGGACTCTTTGGAAAGCCTAGATCAAGAGGAACAACTCTTATGTTGAACACTTTTCCATTTGGAACTTGTATCATGGTGAATTTTGAGGTGGAAGTTTGGAAATTTTAACATGTTGAAATTTTTTCTAAGTATCAAGTCACATATTCAATTATTCCACCTTGCTTAACTTTTTATGTGAGCTCCAAATGAGAAAAGTATCTTCATCAAAGTTGTATCTCTTTCAAAGACATTCAAAATGGTAACAAATTTGACATCATTTGGATTTAGAATGAGTGAGGTATGCATTTTTGAAGTTGAGGAAAATCACTTGTTCAATGATATTGGTCCAAAATGACCTATAATGTATCCTCATATCACATGTTCATAAAAGTTGATTTAGATTTCACTCCAAACATAAAGTTTGAAGTAAACATATTTAATTTGATTGTTAAACTTGGAAATATTTCATCTCATAAAAATTGAGCAAGTTATGGCCTTGGGAAGTTGACTTTCAAATTAGGGTTTAGACAAAATGACCTATAATGTTTCAACATAGAAAATGACTTTCCAAGCAAAATTAGATCTAGACCTCAACATAAAAGTCGTTTGGAATGTAATTTAGAGTAACTTTTATCTTGTAATAATTTTAATATGATGAAAATGGTAGGAGATAAGGTCTAGGGAGACCTAATTTTGATCAGATGAACTCATCTGGCCAACCACCATCAACCATTTTGCTAGCTTGCAATTCTCTTGACTTTTTAGGATCATGGTAGATCATATATGCATAATATGATGGAATTTTAAGTGTCCCTTGAGAAATTTGATCAATTGGTGAGGAACTTGTTGAAGAAGTTACTCAAAATACCAAGACAAACTAGGGTTTCCAAGGCAAACCAATTCCAAACTCTTGAAGAAATCTTGATCAAAATAACATGTAGAGATCATTAGGATTCATATATGATGCTTAAAGCCATTGTGGATCATTCCTTGGTTATGCTCTTAGCAATGAGGGTCTCAAACCCTAGATGTGAACATGATGGATCAATGGTGATCATGCCCTACCTACAAAATAGTTAGGCAAATACAAAGACACATTTTTGGTATTTTGGTTAGTAAAATGATAATATACAAGTATGATACATTCACATGGTGCTTGGTGATCTCTCCCAAAACAAACCCAATGAAAGAGGGGTAAGGAGGATGCCAAGGTATGATCCCAATGCTAATGCATATGATGAGATAACATAAGGGATCTTAAGGTCAAAATTGGGGTCTTACAGCTGCCCCTATTTAAGGACATTCTAACTGAGGAGGTGAAGGTTAAAATCTTCGTATTGACTCAGTATAATGGGCTTAAATAACAACACACAAAAACAAATTTTGGTCCCTAAGAGACCTCATGAGGCATATGTTACGAATGTAAAAGCAAATTCTCTGTGGAGAAATGTTGCCACAAAGATAAAGGAATCAGAGAGACCGAAGGTCCGCAGGAGCATAACGCATTCCGTAAGGAAAACTCATTGGGGAGACAGAGACTCTGAGGGGATAAAAGAGGTTATGCATAGGCTAGGCTACGACTTAAAAACTGTTGGGAGACTAGAGGAATTCCATAAAAGATGGAAAGACTCAATCGGGGAAATAAAAACATCTGCAGGGGAAGTACGTAGATCAGGATAAAACTAACGTACTTGGATCATGCAGGAAAAGTGATTTCACTAAGGAAATACACACTCAACTCAACTGGGGAAGAAATGAATTTCAACACAAGAGGAGCAGAAATCTATTATCCGCTACCGGTTACTGGGTAAGGAGATAATAAAGATCTGACAGAGAGGACACCCGTCATCGGTTAAGATGAACATATCTAGGATGACTCACTGAGCACCGCTAGGAGGGTGTATTCGTTACCATTTACTGGGTAAGAATGGCCTTGCTGGGGAAAATTGCAGAAATATGATTTACAACTATCGGCTACTGGGCAGAAGACCAAAGAGAGAGAATATCCGTTACTGATTAAAGTGAACATATCAAGGATAAACTCAAAGGAAAGAAAATGTGTCACCGATCAAGATGAACATATCAAGGATAGACTTGCCTGGGGATGCTAAGGAGGATACCCGTCATCGGTTAAGATGAACATATCAAGGATAAACCTCCTGAACAAAAAGTAGGAATTACATCTATCGAATGCTGGATCGAATACCACCAAAGAGAATATCCGTCACCGGCTAGGATGAACATATCAAGGATAGAATCCGGGGGGAAGAAATGAGAATTACATCTATCAGTTACTGGATAGAATACCAAAGAGAGAATATCTGTCACCAGTTAAGGCAAACATATCAAGGATAAGCTCTGCAAAGGGGAGAAAAAGCAGGATTTATAACTATCGGTTACTGGGCAGAATACCGCAAAGAGAAGGAAACCCTTCATCGGTTAGGATGAACATATCAAGGATTAACTCTCTGGGGAGAAAAATTGGGATTACAACTACCTTTTTACTAGGTAGAATGCCAAAAATGAGAACACCCGTCATCGGTTAGGTTGAACATATCAAGTATAAACTCAAAGCAGGGGAAGAAAATATTCTTCATCGGTTAGGATGAACATATCAAGGATATACTTCCTGGGGAGACATGAAAATGAATCCGCTGGGGAGAAAAAAGGGGTACTTTTTGCCGGGTATTGGGAAAGAAGTAATAAACTGCAAACTAAGAAGAATATTACATGTTATTGGGTAATAAACTCTTAGGGGTCCCAAAGCATCTATCTAGGTAAGATCTAGAAAGAAACGATCAACCAAGACTCAACCCAATGAGGATATAACTCAAGGGGAGTGGTTCCATCCAGATAAACAATCGGGGGAGGAAACTGAAATAATAATCGTCCACGATGAAGTAACTTAGTGGGGAAAGGAGAAAGGTTAAAGTCTTTCTGCTTAAGGGGGACTGACACTCTACAATTGAGGAAGGACAGATACAAAATCTGTACGGGGATAAAGTACCACCATAACAGGGAATGAATCAGCAAAAGTGATGATGCGATAATGAAACCATGTAAGTGTATATGTATATGTATATGTATATGTATATGTATATGTATATGTATATGTATATGTATATGTATATGTATATGTATATGTATATGTATATGTATATGTATATGTATATGTATATGTATATGTATATGAATATGTGATGATTATGCTGATACAACGATCACAAAGGCTATAAAGGTGTCGCATGTTTGGATCATCGATTCAATTCTCGGTCAATCCATAAAAGAGGGAGACAACTGTTGGAGAAAAGACGGATCAACATCCCAGAGGCTCAATCCTAGCTGGGGAAGGAGGAGATCTGCTGAGAAACCGTTATCGAGTCTGCAGGGAATTTTAGGTCAACACCATATCAAATGGGAGACAACCATGTAGGGGATAAACACAAATAGCTGCTCAGAAACCAAGGGGAAACTCTGACTAGGAGCGAATCTGATGGTAAAATCTCAACTTTATTTAATAGAATATAGCTTGTAAATGACAAGACTCCATAGATCTTTACAAAGTTGAAAATGGTAATTTACATGGAAAAAGGGGTACATTGAATACAATGATCACTAATCCTTCTATCAACTCTTGATATCCACTGTGCCCTTGGCTGCCGCTGAGGATAATGAATCAGTTGACCATTGTGCTAAAAACGTCCTCAACACTGAAGATCAGTAGGATGCAGTTACTTACCAAAATCCCTAGTTTTTGCATAAATTTCCCCAAGATGGGGTACTCAATTTATCGGGATGATTCTTTCTGTTTTATATCTCTACTTTTTGCATAGATCGTCCTTTCGGGTTTTCAATCCACCGAGACGCTCATTTTTTCCTAAGCCGCCCTTTCAGGTTTTCAACTTAGCGGGCTTTTCTTTTCTTTTTAGGCGATGTATTTCTTGACTGCATCTGCGTTCACAGGACGAGTGAACTCTTCACCATCCATAGTTGTAAGAATTAAAGCACCGCCTGAAAAGGCTATCTTAATAACATATGGGCCTCATAATTAGGAGTCTATTTGCCCCTAGAATCTAATTTCAAAGCCAAAATCTTCTTGAGCACAAGGTCACCTTGTCTGAACATGCGGGATCTGACCTTCTTGTCAAAAGCTTTCTTCATTCTCTACTGGTACAACTGACCATGACACATGATAGTCAACCTCTTCTCTTCAATTAAATTCAGCTGATCATACCTGGTTTGACACCATTCTGCCTCAGTCAACTTGGCTTCCATGAGCACACGCAATGAAGGGATCTCAACCTCTACAGGGAGCACTGCTTCCATACCATATACAAGAGAGAAGGGGGTTGCCCCTGTTGAAGTGCGGATGGATGTATAATACCCGTGGAAAGCAAATGGGAGCATCTCATGCCAATCCTTATATGTTACAACCATCTTCTAAATAATCTTCTTGATGTTCTTATTTGCAGCTTCAACAACCCCATTCATCTTGGGTTTGTAAGAAGAAGAATTATGATGTGCTATCTTGAAGTCTTTACAAAGAGCTTCCACCATATTATTATTCAAGTTTGACCCATTATCAGTAATGATCTTACTCGACACACCATAGCGGCATATGATCTGATTCTTAATAAACCGCACAACAACTTGCTTGGTTACATTCGCAGCTGATACCGATTTAACCCATTTTGTGAAGTAATCAATTGCCACCAAAATGAAGCGATGTCCATTTGAATCTTTGGGCTCAATCATGCCAATCATATCAATTCCCCACATGGAGAAGGGCCATGGGGAGGAAATGACGTTTAATAGGGTCGGAGGAACATGAATTTTATCTGCATATATTTGACACTTGTGGCATTTCTTCACAAACTTGCAACAATCAAATTCCATTGTCAACCAATAGTAACTTGCTCGCAACATCTTCTTCACCATTGCATGTCCATTGAAATGAGTACCAAAGGAACCTTCATGGACTTCAGTCATCAATAAGTCTGCTTCGTGTCTATCCACGCATCTGAGCAGAACCATATCGAAGTTTCTCTTGTAACGCACATCACCATTTAGGTAGAAATTGTCGGCTAATCTTCTCAAAGTCTTTTTATCTTTCAAAGATGCCCCGGATAGGTAATTCTAACTTTGGAGGAAACACTTGATGTCGTAATACCACGACTTCCCGTCTTTGATCTCTTCAACAGCAAACACATGGGTTGGCCTATCAAGACGCATCACAGTCAAGTTGGGCACTTCATTCCAATACTTTATTACAATCATTGACGCCAATATTGCAAGAGCATCTGCCATCCGGTTTTCATCTCGAGGGATATGATGAAACTCAACCTTTGTAAAGAAAGTTGAAATCCTCCTCGCATAATCTCTATATGGTATCAAACCGGGTTGATTTGTCTCCCATTCACCTTTGATTTGATTCACAACCAAAGTTGAATCTCCAAAGACATCTAAATGCTTGATTCTGAGATCAATGGCCTTTTCAAGCCCCATAATGCAAGCTTCATATTCTACCATATTGTTTGTACCCTTGAAAGTTAATCTAGCTATAAATGGAAAATGAGTGCCTTGAGGAGTAATGATTACTTCCCCAATGCCATTACCATACTAATTAACTACTCCATCAAATACCATGCCCCAACGGGAACCAGGTTTTGGCCCTTCTTCAAGCAACGACTCATTACAATCTTTCATTTTCAAGTATAAGATCTCTTTATCAGGAAAATCAAATGGCATTGACTGGTAATCCTCAATCGGTTGGTGAGCTAAATGGTCAGCCAAGATATTACCTTTAGTCATTTTCTAAGATCGGTATTCGATATCATACTCTGATAACAACATCTGCCAACGAGCAATTCTCCCAGTTAAAGCAGGCTTCTCAAATATATATTTGATTGGATCCATTTTGGATATCAACCAAGTGGTATGATTCAACATATATTGACGCAAACGCTTAGCAGCCCAAGCCAATGCACAACAAGTCTTCTCAAACATAGAATACTGAGTCTCACAGTCGGTGAACTTCTTACTGAGGTAGTAAATTGCAAATTCTTTCTTTCTAGACTCATATTGCTGACAAAGAACACAACCCATATTATCTTCAAGCATAATCAAATACACGACCAACGGCCTTCCTTCAACAGGCAGAGACAAAATCGGAGGCTCAAGCAGATATTCTTTATAATGTCGAAAGCTTTCTGGCAATATTCGGTCCAATCACAAGACTGATCTTTCTGAAGAAGCTTGAATATAGGCGCATATGTGGCAGTCATGTGTGAAATGAATCTTGAGATATAATTCAAGCGGCCAAGAAAACCTCTGACTTGCTTCTTAGTTTTGGGCGCAAGCATCTCTTGTATTGCTTTGACCTTGGCAGGATCAACTTCAATTCCTTTCTCGCTGACAATGGAGCCTAACAACTTACCAGAACAAACACCAAATGTACACTTATTGGAATTCAAGAAGAGTTTATACTTCCTCAAATGCTAGAATAGCTTCAACAAATGCTCAACATGTTCCTCTTCATCAATTGATTTAGCAATCATATCATCAACATAGACTTCAATCTCTTTATGCATCATATCATGAAAAAGAGTAGTCATTGCTCTATGGTAAGTTGCACCAGCATTCTTCAAATCGAAAGGCATCACTCTATAACAGAATGTTCCCAAGGTGTAACGAATATGGTCTTCTCCATATCTTCGAGTGCTATCTTGATTTGATTATATCCAGAAAATCCGTCCATAAATGAAAAGACTTTGAATTTAGTTGTATTTTCTACCAACATATCAATGTGTGGCAGAGGGAAATCATCTTTCGAACTGGCTTTATTTAAATCTCTATAATCAACACACATGCAGACTTTTCCATCCTTCTTTGGAACAAGCACAATATTGGCCACCCACTGCGGATACTCAGTGGTCACAACGAAACCGACATCAATCTGCTTTTGTACTTCTTCTTTGATCTTTACTGCCATATCAGGATGCGTTCTTCTCAACTTCTGCTTGACTGACGGGAATTCTGACTTCAATGGAAATATATGCTCCAAAATCTCAGAATCCAAACCAGGCATGTCTTGATAGGACCAGACATATACATCTGAATACTCTCGAAGAAGATCAATCAACCCCTTCTTAACATCTGGACACAGTCGAGACCCAATCTTGACTTCCTTCACATCATCCTCAGAACCCAAGTTGACTAACTCAATCTGCTCTTCGAATGGTTGAATGGCTTTTCCTTCATGCTCAAGAAGATGGGACAATTCATCACTCACTTCTTTATCACTTTGCTCCTCAGCCTCAAACACAGGGAATTCAAACTTTGGAGAAGGGGAAGGATCATTGTATTCAATGGGGTTAGAAACCAACCTGCATAATGATTTGATATTTTGATTTTAGAGAAGTGAATTTGTGACCAAATATTATGCAGATGGGCAATTATATTCTTTATTTATGCTTTTTGTGATTACCATTTTCAGAATAAAGCAAAAAGTAAAAATAAAACATCATAGATGTGGATGAATAGAATTATACTTTATTAATGATCAAATTGAAAATGCCCAACAATGTTCACTTCTCCCTTAGGCATAGGAGAAGGATTTTTTTTTGAAAACAAATAAAACCAATTACTTAGATCGATGCACAATAACAAGAATATCAACAGCAGTCCAATTGTTGCAAGCCTTTCCATGCGTCACAAAATTGGTGTAGTCTTCCTCTTCATCATCCTCTAGCACAACAACTAAGTGTTGTTCATTACCATGAATGAACCCTCCGCTACGGAAGCTGAGTTGCATATCCTCTGATCTAATAGTTGATGAACCTTGCTAAAAACCCAGACCAGTTCTGTTCTTATTATCGGAGACCTCTACCATTCGTCCCCACTGATCATCATTTCCCTCTTCAACAATCTTCCTTGCATCTTTCAATGAGGACATGGGTGCCCCAAATCTCTTTTCAACAGCAATAGATAAGGCTTGGAACGGAGTCCCAACCTCATCCTCAGCTTCAACATAAAAGAAAAATGACAGGTGGCTAACCAACAGTTCCTTCTCCCCGCCAACAATGACTAACTTCCCATTCTTGACAAACTTAAATTTCTGATGCAATATGGAAGTAACAACTCCTGCCTCGTGGATCCATGGCTTCCCCAACAGACAACTGTAGGTCGGGTGGATATCCATTACTTGAAAAGTAATCTGGAAGTCACTCGGACCTATTTTCACCGGAAGGTCCACTTCACCGATCACCGTCTTGCGCAAACCGTCAAAAGCTTTAACGATTACACCACTATATCTCATAGGCGCTCCATGGTATGACAGTTTTGACAATGTTGACTTCGGCAACATATTCAAGGAAGATCCGGTATCAACTAGCACATTGGATAAAGCATCATCTTTGCAGTTCATGGAGATATGTAAAGCCAAGTTATGATTCCTACCCTCCTCAGGGAGTTCCTCATCACAAAAAATGAGATTATTACAGGAAGTAATGTTAGCCACAATATGATCAAATTGATCCACCGTAACATTATGTTCCACGTAAGCTTACTCCAGAACTCTTTGCAGCACTTCTCTGTGCGCTTCAGAATTCATAAGCAGAGAGAGTTATGAAATCTTTGAGGGGGTTTGGAGCAGCTGCTCCACCACATTAAACTCACTTTTCTTTATCAACCGAAGTACCTCATCATCATCGTTAGTCTTCAAATTGTTGGATTCACCAGACTGACGCTTTGGAGCACTAATTGGATCTAGTGCAGGCACTTCCACTTTCTTACCAACTGAACAATCTTCTACATCCTTTAGGAACACGGGCCCAAACACTCGACCACTACGGGTCACTTTAGTAACATCAACAATGCTTACGACAGAACTGGTAGTAGGTAATGGAGCCTCTTGACCATCTTCCAACATAGTTGCATTGTACTGATAAGGAATAACTTTATTGGATGCGTACGGGACTGGACCCGCCAACCGTATGACCAATGACGATACCAATCTCTTACTGATACTGTTACTATTGCTGCTATCAAATTGAATCACCACTCTCTCTGGTGTCTTGAATACCGACACTATTACATTGACATTATCATCTATGTGACGGGATTGAACAATCTGAATCAAGCCTTCATCCATCAACCACTGGATGTCCCTCTTCACAATTATACAACCTCTAAAATTGACACTACAGATAGCACAAACATCATGGTCATGCTCGCAATCACTTACCGAGCAAATATCCTGTGCATCGTCACCAAGGACCTTCTAATGAAGTGTACATCGAATACTTTGAACTCCCATGGACAATCGTCCACCATATTAATAGATGAATTTCCATGGGCATGTAATGGGTTAGCTTTCACATTTGGTGCATGGTCCTCAAAGGACACCATGCCACTCTTTACCAACTTTTGAACTTCATACTTGAGAGGGTAGCAGTTCTCGATGTCGTGTCTGGGGGCTCCTTGATGAAAAGCACAATGGAGTTCTGGTTTGTACCACCATGGAAGTGGTTCGGGAATTTGTGGAGGATTTCTTAGTTGTAGCAGGTTCTTGAGAACCAATTATGGATATAGTTATGCGTATGTCATAGGAATAGGGTTGAAAGAAACCTTCTTCCTCTCAAAACTTTGTTGTTGATGATTGTTGGTATTGTTGTTGTTGTAGGTGTTTGTACGTTGTTGTGGTTGTTGTTGTTGACGTTGTTATTGTTGAATTTGTGCTGATTGGTTTTCTTAAAACACAGGAATTACGGAAGATATTTGATGATGATGTTGATGGGGTGGTTGATTTCTTCTAATCTAAGGCCTCCTTTGCCTCCCACTTGAAATTGCAATAGTTTCACTATTCTTCTTCTTACCAAAAATGATGCAGTATCTCTTGCTGGATGACACCTCCTCTCTAGACAGTCGTCCTTCTCGGACACCTTCTTCGAGCCTCATCCCCATGTTTACCATTTCGGTAAAATCACTGGGGGCACTGACAATCATCCGCTCATAATAAAATGAGCTCAGGGTCTTCATAAAAATCTTAGTCATCTCCTTTTCCTCTATAGGAGGGGTAATCTGAGCAGCGAGTTCTCTCCATCTCTGAGCATACTCCTTAAATGTCTCCTTGTCCTTCTGAGACAGTGATCTCAACTGATCTCTATTGGGAGCTATATCGAAGTTGTATTTGTACTGCCTTACAAATGCTTCACCCAAATCGTTGAAAGTACGAATGCTCGCACTATCCAACCCCATGTACCATCTCAACACAACACCTGTCAAACTGTCTTGAAAATAATGGATCAACAGCTGATCATTATCTGTTTGCATAGACATCTTACGGGCGAACATCACCAAATGGCTAAGTGGACATGTGTTCCCTTCGTATTTTTCAAAGTCAGGCACTTTGAACTTCACTAGAATCTTGTTATTCGGCACTAAACACAATTCAACAACACTCTTCCCAAATAGGTCCTTACCTCTCAAAGTTTTCAACTCCTTGCGCAGCTCAAGAAATTGATCTTTCATTTCATCCATTTTCTCATACACATCCAGGCCCTCAGACGGCTCAGAATGATAGATGGTGTCTTCCACACGAGGCAAGGTATGCATAACAGGCAGTGACACTGATATAACCGGGCTAGATGCCGGCATAGAAGTAAATGTAGGCGCAAAGCCTTCAGGCATAAAATTCGGCGACATTCCCCACGGGAATCCGGCATGCATGTTGGGTGCAAAGTGAGCAGCGGTTGCAAGAATGGTAGAGGTAGACACCTCTGAAATAACAGTCCTATGAGGAGGAGGAGTTACGGGTGTTGGAGAAGACTGGCTCTATGCAGCTAAAACTGACTCCATCATGGTAGTCAAGCGGGCGATCTCCTCTTTCAAGTCTATATTCTCTTGCTCAAGTTGTTCCATGATTCTGGAGTGATTGGCACGAGTATTGTATTGATGAGTCAGCTTGGTTGAAGCACAGAAGAAACACTGTTGAAAAGTATATCTTCGACAAATATTTTTATATCGTATCCAAAGAGATTGGTTGTTATTATCGCCGTTCTATAATCCAAATTGTTATAAGTTTGAAAAGTACCAAAGTTGTTTTGTTTGGAAAATTATCTTGTAAGTAAATATCACTAAAAACAGTAAAATGGTTTTAATAAAATATAAAAGCTTGGCAAGATTGGAGTTCACTATTCTAAATGATTATGATTCCTTATGATAACTATATAGATATAAGATTATTGATGATATTCAAGTACCCTCTCAAAGTCATATTTGTCTAAATGATATTGTGATAATCACTATATTGATCCTTAGACGATCTCTCCACCTAACTATCAATATAGCAATCTTTAATGTTTGATACCAAAGAAGAGTAATGAATAAATCTATCTCTACAACTTATTCACTACTTGAAAATCTGTTTTATGTCAAGACTCAAATAATCTCTTTCAACAACTACTCAAATCTGGTTTTCAACTTAGGGCAAAAATAGTATTCAATACATCAACAATCTTTATCATACATAAAATCAAATGGAATACATAAACACATGAGAGTAGCTACTACTTCCAATCTGGACAAAATGGGGTTTAGCTCCTCATCATCATTGTTACAAAGCAGAATGTTAATGGAAGAAAAACTCTATTTTTCTCTCTTACAAAAATATCCCAATGTATCAAAATGTCTACAATAATCAATGTCTTAGAATAATGTGTTCTCCTATCCTAAAAGAATTGACATTTCCTTAATTGATCATTTTCATCCAAAGCAGAAAAGCTATTCCAAGACAGACACCAAAATGGCAAAACCAGCTGGCATTGGAAACAACACACTTGGCCAAAACAACTTGATGGATTCGCAGGGTTCGCTGGGCGAACTTTGTTCGCGGCGCAAACTGAAGCTTTCCATTCAGTTCGCTGGGCGAACTGAAGCTACCTTAGCTTCCTTGCTTTGCAAGCTTCGTGTAATTGTTCTTCCAAGTGTTAATCTTCACGAATAGGCCTCCAAATTGCATTCAACACTTCTTCCAAATTATGATTATGCATTCCAAAGCTCTCTTGTCCAAAAATTCTACAAAACTAACAAAAATGTGAAATAACTACTCAAAACAACATAAATTAAACCTAATTGCATTTATACAAAATAGTGAGAATAAAAGTGTGTAATTACATCAAAAATTGGTAAAAGGGACCAATAAAATATATAAAAAGTAGTACTAATTGGTCCCTAACAACTCTCCCCAACTTAGCATTTTGTTTGTTCCTAAACAAAAGTTTCCACCAACACAACCAAAGCAATGACACAAAAGATTGAAACAAGGATTAACCAAGGACATTCAAATGGTTCAAAAGTGTTTGGCACTTTCTCAATCCACCTATCTCAATTCTCGACAAAACATGAATAAGAGAAATGGTTGAGTGCAAAAATCATTCTAAGGAATTCGAAGCCATATATGTCAAAATTGAATCAAACTTACACACACATCATAATAATGATGAATAACATGAAGGGTTACTTTCACTCATCCAAGCAATTAAATCAACAACAACTCAAATCATGCGGTTATCACAACAAATACCAAATCATGTGAAAAATGAGAATCAAGAGGTCTTTCGAAGGTTGTAATGTGGCTTAGGTTACAAGAAAGGATATGATTAAGAGAATTCAACAAAGTTGCTTATCCTAAGGGAGCAATCCCAAACATTCAACTCTACACGATTTCCCTTTCTTTGATCCCTATCTTTTTCTTTTTCTTTTTCTTTTCAAATCCACACAACCATGAGCATTTTCTTTGCTTTTTTCTTTCTTTTCTTTTTTCTTTGCTCTATGGTTTCAAGGGTAATTTCTTTTTCTTGTTTCTTTTCATATTTTTACCCTTTCATAAAAACTCACTTTTCCAAGTTTCTAATCAACTTTTCACTTTACTCTCCCGAACTTTAGATTCCAAAACCAAATTTATTCAATAATGCTCCCTACTTAGACATAAGCAAAAGGCAAAATTTTGCAAACAACTCGGTTTGAGGTTTCAATTGATACGAAAGAAATTAGGTTTCATTTATTCCAAAATTTTCAATTGATTTTACAATGATCAATAAAATGAATCCTAAAATAAGCTCAAAGGGGTTTAACTAAGGATTATTCCTCACAAGATTAGTTGATTCAAAGTTTTTGGTCAAGTGGTTTTTCTCACAAACAATGCCTCTATCATTTTCAAAATTTTCACACAAAAATAGATTGATGCATGATTTAGCATGATAAGAATGAGTTGAAATAATGCTCGGTTTCCCGCTTTTTAGTGTACAATGGAAAGCTTCCTCACAATTGGTTAAGTCCTATTTTGATTCAAAGGTGACACATTTCAATGAGTTTATGATATGAAATTTGCACACACCATCAAACTACTCATGTTAAGTCTAGAAAGCGATAAAGTGTACCTTGAAATGCCAACACTAATTCTTATCATCACCACTCGAAGTGTCCTATGCTTCTTTCTTTGCGAACATTTCTTGGTTGCTTTAAGCTTGACTTAAGAGTAAGAACAATTAAACAAAAATGTTGGTAAACCAATTTGATTGTAACACACTTAAATTTCAAAAAGTATTCATGCAATTATCAAAACAACTAACAAACCAAAGTTCAAAATTCAACAAAAACAGTAATAATACACAGAAAACTCAAAATAAAAACAAACCCTACAATTCAACAAACTCCTCAATCTTCCTTCATTTCATCGCCATGGGTTGCACCACCTCCTGCACCCCCAAAAGAAAAACTGGCCTGCCCTCAGGCAACTTAGCATAATCAACATAATCCTCCTAGGAAGGGAATGGAGAGGAATAGTTTTGAAATTTGGAGGTTTGGAAGTGGAGCAGCGAGGTTGTTGAAAGAATCTCCTAAGTTTGTGAAAATAGGAATGAAACGAAAATGACATAAAACAGAACTTAAATGGTTCTGCCACGCTTAGTTCGCTGGGCGAACTGAAGGAATTTTTAATTTAAATTTAAAAAAAAAAAATTTGTAGCGGACAGAACTTTGACAAAATTTTAAATGCAAACTTACAACACTGGGTTGCCTCCCAACAAGCGCTTTGTTTGATGTCGTTTTGAGCTCGACGGTTCAACGGTCTTCATGATCCGGCTTTGTTGAGCAACTTCCTCAAGGGCTTTGTTGTCTTTAAGAGGTTCTTGATGAACCTTCGATAAAATCTGATACCACCCGTTTTCGGAACTACTTGCACAACACTCACTCATTCACCATCGGAGATAGAACAAATCATCCCGGCCTCTACTAGTTTGACAACTTCCTTCTTTCTCAGCACTCGCATCAATTGATTCTCCTCTTTTATGGATAATGTATTAGTAACGACCACCGGTTTAGTACAGTCATCACCAAGGAACACATACTTCAAATGTGGCTCTAGTTTTGGCTCTTCCACTTCCTTTGTCATCTCCAAGCCTTCGTTTGTCTCTTCATGATAAACAAGTTCTCCACGAGATTCTAGTTCATGCAACATTGCTTCCATCTCCTTTCCTTCATTTTTGGTCGAAACTTTGTAGACTCCGATAAGAGATTTCTCTGATGGATTAGAAAGATGAACCTGGTCTGCGATCTCAACTAGTCCCTCCTTGGTAGCATCGATTCGGAAGGAGTCACACTTACCATTGAAATGCTTTTTGGCTTCAAAAAGATTGAAGGCTACCTCTTCATCTTGCATCCTTACTTTCATTAGTCCATCATCAATGTCAATCATCATTCGGGCCGTTTTCAAGAATGGTCTTCCAAGAATTATAGGAACCTCACGATCCTCATCCATGTCTACTATCACAAAATCTACCGGAAACAAAAATTTGTCAAAGTTCTGTCCCCGACAACGGCGCCAATTTGTTGAAAAGTATATCTTCGGCAAATATTTTTATATCGTATCCGTAGAGATTGGTTGTTATTACTGCCGTTCTATAATCCAAATTGTTATAAGTTTGAAAAGTACCAAAGTTGTTTTGTTTGGAAAATTATCTTGTAAGTAAATATCACTAAAAACAGTAAAATGGTTTTAATCAAATATAAAAGCTTGGCAAGATTGGAGTTCACTATTCTAAATGATTATGATTCCTTATGATAACTATATAGATTTAAGATTATTGATGATATTCAAGTACCCTCTCAAAGTCATTTATGTCTAAATGATATTGTGATAATCACTATATTGATCCTTAGACGATCTCTCCACCTAACTATCAATATAGTAATCTTTAATGTTTGATACCAAAGAAGAGTAATGAATAAATCTATCTCTACAACTTATTCACTACTTGAAAATATGTTTTATGTCAAGACTCAAATAATCTCTTTCAACAACTACTCAAATCTGGTTTTCAACTTAGGGCAAAAACAGTATTCAATACATCAACAATCTTTATCATACATAAAATCAAATGGAATACATAAACAGATGAGAATAGCTACTACCTCCAATCTTGACAAAATGGGGTTTAGCTCCTCATCATCATTGTTACAAAGCAGAATGTTAATGGAAGAAAAACTTTGTTTTTCTCTTTTACAAAAATATCCCAATGTATCAAAATGTCTACAATCATAAAATCTACCGGAAACAAAAATTTGTCCACCTTTACTAACATGTCTTGAGCAACTCCATATGGTGAAGTAGTAGACTTATCAACTAGTTGTAAAGTCATCCTTGTAGATTTGATCTCAATATTTCCCAGTCTTTTGACAATGGATAGGGGAATTAAATTGATACTAGATCCCAAGTCAATCAAGCCATTACCAATATAGGTGTCTCCAATGGTTACCGGTAAAACAACTCGGCCCGGATCGGATTCCTTCCTTGGGAGAGTCTTTTGAATGATGGCACTACAACGTGCATCGAGCAAGATTGTCTCGTCTTCCACATGTCTTCTCTTCTTTGTGAGAATATCCTTCATGAACTTTGCATACCGCGGCATTTGATCTAATGCATCGGCAAATGGAATATTGATTTGAAGTTGTTTGAATATGTCCATAAACCGTGCATAGTGTCTAGCATTATCCTTCTTTGATGGTGCGTACGGATATGGTAAATGTTGAACTGAAATGACCTTCACTCCTGTCTCTCCTTTCTTCCTCTTCCTTGCTTCGATTTCCTTATTCATTTCCGCTTCACAATGTTGTTCCTCCATCAATTGCTGGTTCTGCTGTGTTCGCGGCGCGAAGGGAGATCGCGATGCGAACTGAGCAGTTTCTGCGACTTTCTCCTTTCCACAAGCCACATCCTCATTTTCCAGTACAACATCCATATCACTCTCTACTGTAATTTCCTCACTTTTTCCACTTGTCAACTCTCTACCGCTTCTAGTAAATATTGATTTACAGTGCTCCTTTGGATTGGTTTGAGTGTTAGCGGAGAAAGAGGATCCCGCAGTTTGTTCCGACAATTGTTTCGCAAGTTGACCTATTTGGTTTTCCAAATTCTTAATTGTTGCCTCGTTGCTCTTCTGATTTGCCATGGAGGCTTGCATGAATTGTTGGAGAGTGTCTTCTAACTTTGAATTTCCTCCTTGCGATTGTTGTCCTTGAGAATTTGGGTGTTGATAAGGACTTTGCTGCTGAAAATTTTGATTGTTGAACCTTGATGGTTGATAGCCTTGATTGTTTCTTTGATAGCCTTGATTTTGATTGTTCACATATCTCACTTCTTCTAGTGGACGGCAAAAACCAGTAGGATGATCTCCTTGACATAATTCGCAACATGCTACTTGATGCCGAACTTGAGACCCTTGAATTTCTTTCATTTGCTGGGGAAGCTTGGCCATTTATTGAGTGAGCAACTCCACTTGTTGAGAGAGTAGCTTATTTTGAGCAAGAATGGCGTCATTGGTATTCAACTCAAGAACTCTCGGTTTACATTGTGAAGGGCTACGATCATGTTGACTTTGGCGATCATTGAGTGCCATCCGATCAATAATGACTTTAGCTTCTTCCGCATTCTTTGACATAAGCGAGCCACCCGCAGTAGCATCCAAAAGTGTCTTGTGAGTTGATTGGAGCCCATTTAGAAAAATATGGATTTGAGTGAGCTCATCAAAACCATGACCCTTGTATTTTCTCAACATTTACTTGAATCTTTCCCAAGCCTCATTCAAAGACTCGTTGCTTCCTTGAGTGAATACCGCAATAGCCGTTTTGGCTTCCATGAATCGGGATTGAGGGAAATATCTTTCTAAGAACTTTTCTTCTAGCAAATTCCAATCCGTCATCACTCTCGGTGCTTGATCAAGGTACCACTCCTTTGCCTTTCCCACTAAGGAGTCTGGGAACATCCTTTTGAATAATGCCTCTTCACCCGTTTCATCAATTCCCGTAGAACCCGCAATCTCATAGAATTTGATGAGGTGGGTATACGGATCTTCATGGTCCATTCCGGTGAATGGATTTGCATAGAGAAGTTGGAGGATTCCGGTCTTCATCTCTGTATTTCTTCCTCCACTGGCAAATTGAGTATTTCTTCTTGGACTATTAGCGGACATTTCGGTACGATTGTCATCCGCCATGTTTCCTTCACAAGCCTCTACAACCACTTCTTCGATTTGAACAAGGGCGGAAGTAGATGCTTCTTCTCTCCGGTTCCTCTCTTCGGCTAGTTTCCTTCTTCTTCGTTTTTTGCTATTGAGCTTCCGAAGTGTTGTTTCAATTTCAGGATCGAATTGAAATTGCTCCTCGGTAGCTTTTCCTCACATGCACTAGAATCTACAAAACTAACAAACCAAGTGAAACAAAAGAGGGATAGTAATAAAAGTAACAAAACTTAAAACAATGAATTATTGTAATGCTTGTAATATCGAACACCAATCCCCGGCAACGGCGCCAATTTGTTGAAAAGTATATCTTCGGCAAATATTTTTATATCGTATCCACAGAGATTGGTTGTTATTACCGCCGTTCTATAATCCAAATTGTTATAAGTTTGAAAAGTACCAAAGTTGTTTTGTTTGGAAAATTATCTTGTAAGTAAATATCACTAAAAATAGTAAAATGGTTTTAATCAAATATAAAAGCTTGGCAAGATTGGAGTTCACTATTCTAAATGATTATGATTCCTTATGATAACTATATAGATTTAAGATTATTGATGATATTCAAGTACACTCTCAAAGTCATTTATGTCTAAATGATATTGTGATAATCACTATATTGATCCTTAGACGATCTCTCCACCTAACTATCAATATATCAATCTTTAATGTTTGATACCAAAGAAGAGTAATGAATAAATCTATCTCTACAACTTATTCACTACTTGAAAATATGTTTTATGTCAACACTCAAATAATCTCTTTCAACAACTACTCAAATCTGGTTTTCAACTTAGGGCAAAAACAATATTCAATACATCAACAATCTTTATCATACATAAAATCAAATAGAATACATAAACAGATGAGAATAGCTACTACCTCCAATCTTGACAAAATGGGGTTTAGCTCCCCATCATCATTATTACAAAGCAGAATGTTAATGGAAGAAAAACTCTATTTTTCTCTCTTACAAAAATATCCCAATGTATCAAAATGTCTACAATAATCAATGTCTTAGAATAATGTGTTCTCCTATCCTAAAAGAATTGACATTTCCTTAATTGATCATTTTCATCCAAAGCAGAAAAGCTATTCCAAGACAGACACCAAAAAGGCAAAACCAGCTGGCATTGGAAATAGCACACTTGGCCAAAACAGCTTGCTGGATTCGCAGGGTTCGCTGGGCGAACTTTGTTCGCGGCGTGAACTGAAGCTTTCCATTCAGTTCCCTGGGCGAAGTCTGTTCGCTGGGCGAACTGAAGCTACCTCAGCTTCATTGCTTTGCAAGCTTCATGTAATTGTTCTTCCAAGTGTTAATCTTCATGAATAGGCCTCTAAATTGCATTCAACACTTCTTCCAAA
This sequence comes from Lathyrus oleraceus, assembly GCF_024323335.1. Lineage (NCBI taxonomy): Eukaryota > Viridiplantae > Streptophyta > Magnoliopsida > Fabales > Fabaceae > Lathyrus > Lathyrus oleraceus. The sequence continues at coordinate 604,059,215 of NC_066583.1, read as the reverse complement.
TTATGATTATGCATTCCGAAGCTCTCTTGTCCAAAAATTCTACAAAACTAACAAAAATGTGAAATAACTACTCAAAACAACATAAATTAAACCTAATTGCATTTATACAAAATAGTGAGAATAAAAGTGTGTAATTACATCAAAAATTGGTAAAAGGGACCAATAAAATTATATAAAAAGTAGTACTAATTGGTCCCTAACAAATACTAATGAGACATCTGGCGAAAGAGAAACCTGCTTATGCAAATGATGCATGAAATGCAATGCTTGATTGTTTTTATTTTCAATGAACTTACTATATTATTTGAAAATTTATATATATATATATATTTAACAATAATTGCAAGAACTTGATATGACCATAAAATCTCTTTTATTTATATAACTGGAAGGATTACACTTAGTACAATTTCAGAAACCAAATGAAAAATACAAGAGAAAAGGAGACTAGTCATCCTAAGGATCCCTAACAATGATGTCAGAAGATCTAGCTGTAGGGGCGTACTTCCTTCGAATGCGTTGGATCTCGGTCTCAAAAGAAGCCTTCATCTAAGTCTTCTCGAGGACAAGCTGATCAATAATCTTCTTCCAAGCAACGAAGGGCTGAGGCATGCTAGAGGAAGATGACACCTCCAACTCTCTTTGTCTCTTTATCATTCGGTCTTCAAGTAGCTCAATAAGTGCATCTTTGTCCTTAGATTCAAGCTGCAACTCCTCATGCTTTTTGCTCAAAGCATGGAAACGCTCTTCCCGCATATCCTTCTCTTGTTTCATCTTGGCGAGTGTGTCTTCCAACTACTCTACATCTTGGTTAGGGAGAGTTAATGGCTCAACCACAACCATAGACATAGGTTTCTCTTAAGGATAAGGCATCTTCAACTCCAAAGCTCTCTTCTTTACCCAAAGAGTGTAAACCTCCAAAGCTACACAATTGCACGGACCAAGCTCAGATCTTCCTTTCCTATGCACATTATGCCAAGCATGCACAATATTCTGCTTCAAATGTTGGGGATCTTTACCCTCTTGATAGAAAAGACCTTCTAACAAAGTTTTATTAGGTTTGTCTCTCAAGGGGAACCCAAGCTGACGACGAGCCAAAGCAGGGTTGTAGTTAATTCCTCCTTGTGTACCAATGAGAGGCACATTAGAGAATTCACCACAATAATCAATAATCTCCAAACTTCTCAAAGAAGGATCATACCAAACTATATCATCATTAGTGAGAGACATAAGTCTCTGAGACCACCATAGACATTGTTTGTTCGCCATAAAAGCAGGTGTCTGAGGCAAGTGCGAAATAAACCACTTGTATAGAAGAGGGATGCAACAGACAATAGTTTCACCTCCCTTAAAATTCCTTAGATACAAAGAGAAGTACATATCACCTAACAGAGTAGGCACTTGATTCCCAATCAAGAAAATTCTAATGGAGTTAACATCAACAAAACCGTCAATGTTAGGGAACAAAGCCAAACCATAGGAGAGCAACACAAAGATGGCTTGAAAAGCGTCCACACTCCCGGCTCGAGCAAAGGCATTAGCTTCCTTGATGAGGAAATCAGATGCCAACCCAAACAATCCTCCTTTCTTCACCCAATGAGCCTCTATCTCAGACTTCTTCAAGTGAAGAGCTTCAGCAATAAGATGAGATCCGGGAATCTCTTCCAATCCACTAAAAGGCACTTTGTTAGAAACGGGTATCCCCAATACTCCTTTGACGTAGGCACTAGCTGATAATAGGGAAAAGTGAAGCAACGGTAGAGATGATCATAAAACTGCACTAACACACTCAAAAGTCCTTCAACCGCATCGGCAGACAAGATAGACAATAGCTTCCCATGATGTTGTTTGAAGTCTAATGGATCTAATACAAGAGATGCTAGCTTCCTTAACTCTTTAAAGTCGGGACATCTGAAACTGTACTTCTCAGTGTTCCTTTATCCATAATCCATGGTCTGAAAATATTTGCAAATAACACCTCAGTTCCTTGAAATTTTCGTGTGATAAATGTTATGATGCGCATGAATGCATGAATGCAAAATAAATAATAAGGGATCACACACAAGTCAAACAAATAAAGGTCAAGGTATGAATCAAGTCATTGTCAAGATCAATCATCCATTTCGGTGGATTATGGTTTTCACCTTATCAACACCTAAGTTCCATTGATATTGACAAGACTTGATTGGATCAACCAAGAATCAAGGGTTTGTTGTAAGTCACGAGCATGGAGTCTGGGTAAGAACCATCCCAAAGGAGTGAACTAAGGATAAAAAACTGTAGATCATGTTCTAAAAAGTTCCCAAAGTCTTAATTCCATCTATCGAATATTACAGGTTAGGATGACTGACTCATCAACCCATAATATTCTCAAGAGAAACTCGTCTGAGTGTAGTATCGTGTAACAACTGTTATCAAGCCTACACCTGAATAGTCTCCGCACTATATCTAAAATAGGCCAAGAGGGGTTAAATGTTCTACGGTCCTCAGCTTCTCGGACCCCAAATCAGAGATAGTAATGCCTAACCACAAATACTTGTGTGATATTTCCAAATCCAAAAGGGTCTACACTGAGTAGATGGATCTCAAGCCAACTTGTTAAGGACTACTCCACACAAGTCGAACATGACTATACCATCCTCCTATCTTATATGTACTCAAGTTCGGGTTAGAACTTATCTCACCACTCAGAGATCACCAAGCACAACAAGAAGATTATATCATACAAACAAGTATATACATACATCAAATATACAATTATATATACACAAAAAAACAGGCTAAACCCACTGGAGACTACTCCCCAGCAGAGTCGCCACTTAATTTCTGTAGCGGTAAATTCATGACCATCAAGCTAATGGATAAGCAAGACATCAAATAACAAGAGTCGCCACCGCGCTTTTATGGTTTCCAAAGGAAAAGGTAAAAGTACAAACAAAACCCGAAAATAAGAAGTTTTCAAATCAAAACTAATAAAATGCCAGAGATTACAAGTAAGGGGGTTGGTTACACAGAGGGAAGGTGTTAGCACCCAAAGTGTTCTAGGTACTCCTAGGGAGCTCTTTCTTGTGTGCATATGTGTTTTTGTACAAATGATGTTTGCAAACAAATAGAATGGAGGGATGAGAAAAGAATTCATTAATTATATTTTTGTGTTTGACAAGATCTTCGGACTTGTGCCTACGTACCAACATAAAAATGAAGGATCAAAACCTCGTAGTTTGTGGTATCAATTTCAAAGTGGATGCATTGCTTTTAACAAAAATTTAAGTTTGAATGGCACAAAGGCCTAAAAATGGTTTGAATGAGTTACTTGTTTTTGGCTTAAGTATATTTACAATTTTGATTTAAGAAAATGAGTTTGAAAATGCAATGGCATAAGGCCAAAGTTTCTAGTTTGCAAGATGATCTAAGTTTAGAAAACAAGCACAAGCAAAGAAGTTTTTTAAAACGGGGGAGAGATTTTGAAATTAAAGAAATGGGGAAGAGATGAAGAGGCTAATCCTAAGCACAAATTTAAAAGTTAAGAGTTGAAAAGATCTAACCAATGGGCCGCAATCCAATAGACAAGAATGTCATATAGAAACCCAAATTCCCTTGGACATTAGAATCAAGCCACAAACAATGCATAAAATATCAACTTTAAGAGCAAGGCATCAAATAAAGATATCCACATCCAAGCTGAGCAACTCCATGATCTTATTCAAATTTGCCATGTAGCAGATGAATTTCACAATGTATAAGTCATAGGTTTAAAATAACAGCTTCACAATGATCATGTTGCAGATGAACTCAAATGGATATTCAATGATGTATCAGATAAAGTTTCAAACTACAAGCCCTTAGTTACATGAAAGTTGGCATTGGCCAATTCCTTTGCATAGGGAGTGTTGCATAAATTCTAAGTCCAATAATCTCAGATCAAACCAACAGTTCACACTGGATATTTTTTAGGGTTTTTGTTCTTATTATGTACATTAATGGTCAAAAACCACATAAACAAACACAATATACACAAACAAAATATATCACAAAATATGGTCCAAGTGGACAAAGTGAAAATGACATTAAAATAAACAATTAGAATGGTATGAATAATGGCAAAATGAATAAAGCTTAAAAAACTTAAATGCATTAAAAATAACTAACTTCGAATTAAATGTTAGTTGTTAATGAGTTAGAAGTTAGTATTTCTTTTGCTTTGCTTTTGTTTTAAGTCATTCTTTGGAGAACACTTAATCCACTTATCACAAGCATGGATCCTTGAACCAAGACATCTTCCAAAGGAAGGAAAAAAGGTCAAGTTTTCATACAATACCATGAAAGAGGGGAGACTTACAATCTCACTAACTAGAATGCTATGCCTTTTGTGTCAAAATTTAGCGCTATATTAAGCAATTGTAATTGGACTTATGTAGAAGTCACAACTATTTTAGGTCAGGCAAAAGAATTTTGATGTTAATGCATGTTAGAGACATAGTATAATGAACTATGCTCATGAAACATACCACACACGAAAAGAATATGCCAAAATTGAGGCCTAATCTCATCCATACTTATGTTGATTTTGCAATCAACTAGCCTTAGGATATAGAGATATCATAGGTCCATGGCAGGAATGCATAAAGAAGGGGAATGAGATGAAGAGGGAGTGGAAATAGATAAAACTCAAATTGGAAAAAAGAGGACTTTTACAAAATTAAGATCATTTATTTATTTTGGGAGATGGAATATGCATTCCATCAATCCCCTAAATCCAATGATCTTAACAAAGTCAAATCAACCTTGACCAAGGCCCAACAACACAAGTCAAACCTTCAAAGTCAATCAAAATGGCTCTACATGATTTATTTGGCATTTATTCAATTAAAAATATTAAAAATAAATATGGTTGCTCAATTTTCTAAAACCTCATCAAAACACCAAAGAAATAGCCATGAGATTTATCATAGGTCAAACAAGGTCAAAGGACCTTGGAGAAAAAATTCCAGAATTTTTGGAAACTTAAAAGTATTTTTAAACAATTAAAAATATTCACAAAATCAATTAAATCATAAAAAATATTAATAATGATCCAAAAAATAATTTTAATTCAAAAATTGAAAGAAGATTTTATTTAAAATTTTTTGGTGAAACTCTCATATTTTTTGGATCAATATTAAAATTAATATGAGTTAATGAAAATCAAAGGAATAAAAGTTAAAATCAAAAAATCAAAAAGACGTGGACCACTTGATCTGCCTCATTAATTGAGGTGGCAGATCAAGTGGTTGAGCGCGCGCGTTCCATGATGTGCCTGAGTCAAACATCCACACGCTTGGTAATCAACATGTACGCTCGTGATTAAAATTTTTTGAATTCATCTAATGGCTCTGGACCGTGCCACATCATTGTTGGAGCAAAGCGCCAGTCGTCTTCTCAGGAGACCTTGGTCGGATTGGTCCATTCATCACCACATCATAAATGAAAAAGGAGGACATGATCTGAAAGATAAAATGGCGTAGATCACAAATATCACCTCAATTTTAACTAACTCCAAATATATAAAGAGATATGTGGAGTTGAATTTTGAGGTGTGTCAACTGAGTTGCTTCGATTTGACCTCAAAGCAACTCAATCTTCTTGCCTACATTGGTAGGACTTCAGACAAACAAAAATCCAAGAGAATTGATGAGAATTGAGGGAGAATCGAAGAGAAGAAAAATCTGGAAAAATACCTTCAATGTTGTGCAGAACTGGATCTCTCTTGCTTTAGTTCGTACTTGATCTTGCTTATGGAGCTTGTGGAAGTGGCTTAAGAATAATGAAAAGCTTTGGATCCTGGAGTTTTTGAATCTCCAAACAGTGAGATTCAAACTCAATTTTCAAGTGAAAATTCTCAGGTTTTCCTTTGAATTGAGAGGGTTTGAAGAGTTAGGGGAAAAACTGGCGCGCAAGGTCCTTTGAAATGAGCACAAAGGGTCTCTATTTATAGCAAAATGAAGTGTTATTTGCACACCTAAAAATACTTCCAAAATTGGAAATACAATGCATATGCTTGCATTGGCGTGTACAGGCCCATGAAGAAACTCTACTAGGTCCACAATCAAATGTAATGAGGTCTGAATGAAACTTGGATGGCAAGGCAAAGTTGTTTGATCATTTGAAGCTTGAATCTTGCCAAATGATACAACCCTGTTTACACCATGCACAAACCCATCAAACTTAGTCCAAAATGAATGAATTAGGACTCTTTAGAAAGCTTAGATCAAGAGTAACAACTATTATGTTGAACACTTTTCCATTTGGAACTTGTACTATGGTGAATTTTGAGGTGGAAGTTTAGAAATTTCAACATGTTGAAATTTTTTCTAAGTATCAAGTCAGATATTCAATTATTCCACCTTACTTAACCTTTTATGTGAGCTCCAAATGAGAAAAGTATCTTCATCAAAGTTGTATCTATTTCAAAGACATTAAAAATGGTCACCAATTTGACATCCTTTGGATTTAGAATAAGTGAGTTATGCATTTTTGAAGTTGAGGAAAATCACTTGTTCAATGATATTGGTCCAAAATGACCTATATTGTATCCTCATATCACACATTCATAAAAGTTGATTTAGCTTTTACTCCAAACATAAAAGTTGAATTAAACAAATTGAATTTGACTGTGCAACTTGTAAATATTTCATCTCATAAAAATTGAGCAAGTTATGACCTTGGGAAGTTGACTTTCAAATTAGTGTTTAGACAAAATGACCTATAATATTTCAACATAGAAAATGACTTTCCAAGAAAAATTAGCTCTAGACCTAAACATAAAAGTTGTTTGGAATGTCATTTAGAGTAACTTTGATCTTGGAATCATTTTCATATGATGAAAAGTGTAGGAGATATGGTCCAGAGAGACCCAGTTTTGATTAGATGAATTCATCTGGCCAACCACCATAAACCATCTTGCTAGCTTGCAATTATCTTGACTTTTTAGGCTCATGGTAGATCATATATGCATAATATAATGGAATTTGAAGTGTCCCTTAAGAAATTTGATCAATTGGTGAGAAGCTTGTTGAAGAAGTTACTCAAAATACCTAGACAAACTAGGGTTTCCAAGGCAAACCAATTCCAAACTCTTGAAGAAATCTTGATCAAAATAACATTTAGATATCATTAGGATTGATATATGATGCTTAGAGCCATTGTGGATCATTCCTTGGTTGTGCTCTTAGCAATGAGGGTCTCAAACCCTAGATGTGAACATGATGGATCAATGGTGATCATGCCCTACCTACAAAAGAGTTAGGCAAATACAAAGACATATTTTTGGTAATTTGGTTAGTAAAATGATAATATTCAAGTATGACACATTCACATGATGCTTGGTGATCTCTCCTAAAACAAACCCAATGAAAGAGGGGTAAGGAGGATGCCAAGGTATGATCCCAATACTAATGCATATGATGAGATAACATGAGGGATCTTAGGGTCAAAATTGGGGTCTTACAGGATCTAATACAAAAGATGGTAGCTTCCTTAACTCTTTCAAGTAGGGACATCTGAAACTGTACTTCTTAGTGTTCCTTCGTCCATAATCCATGGTCTGAAAATATTTGTAAATAATACCTCAGTTCCTTGAAATTTTTGTGTGATGAATGTTATGATGCGCATGAATCCATGAATGCAACAATCACAAATAGGGGATCACACATAAGGCAAACAAACAAAGGTCAAGGGATGAATTAAGTCATTGTCAAGATCAATCATCCATTTTGATGGATTATGGTTTACACGTTATCAACACCCAAGTTCCATTGTGACAAGACTTGATTGGATCAACCAAGAATCAAGGGTTTGTTGTAAGTTACGAGCATGGAGTCTGGGTAAGAACCATCCCAAAGGAGTGAACTAAGGATAAAAAATTGTAGATCATGTTCTAAAAAGTTCCCAGAGTCTTAATTCCATCTATCGGATATTACAGGTTAGGATGACTGACTCATCAACCCATAATATTCTCAAGAGAAACTCGTCTGAGTGTAGTATCGCATAACAACTGTTATCAAGTCTACACCTGAACAGTCTTCGCACTACATCCAAAATAGGCTAAGAGGGGTTAAATGTTCTACGGTCCTCAGCTTCCCGGACCCCAAATCAGAGATAGTAATGCCTAACCATAAATACTTGTGTGACATTCCTAACTCCAAAAGGGTCTCCACTTAGCAGATGGGTCTCAAGCCAACTTGTTAAGGACTACTCCACACAAGTCGAACATGACTATACCATCCTCCTATTTTAATTGCACTCAAGTTCGTGTTAGAACTTATCTCACCACTCAGAGATCACCAAGCACAACAAGAAAATTATATCATACAAACAAACACACATACATCAAATATACAGTTATATACACACACAAAAAGTAGGCTAAACCCACCGAAGACTACTCCCCAGCAAAGTCGCCATTAATTTCTGTAGTGGTAAATTCATGACCATCAAGCTATGAATAAGCTAGATGTCAATAAAACCAGAGTCGCCACCGCGCTTTTATTGTTTCCAAGGGAGAAGGGAAAAGTACGAACGAATCCCAAAATAAGAAGTTTCCAAATCAAAACTAATAAAATGCCAGAGATTACTGGTAAGGGGGTTGGTTACATAGAGGGAAGGTGTTAGCACCCAAAGTGTCCTAGGTACTCTAGGGAGCCCTTTCTTGTGTGCTAATGTGTTTTGTACAAATGATGTTTGCAAACAAATATAATGGGGGGATGAGAAAAGAATTCATTAATTATATTTTTGTGTTTAACAAGACCTTCAGACTTGTGCCTACGTACCAACATAAAATGAGGGATCAAAACCCTGTATTTCGGGGTATCAATTTCAAAGTGAGTGCATTGCTTTAAAAAAAATAAGTTTAAAAGGAATAAGGGCCTAAAATGGTTTGCATGAGTGTTAGTTGTTTTTGGCTTTTGAAATTTTAAGTCAAGTATAGTTAAGTTCATTTACATATTTGATTAAGAAAATGAGTTTGAAAATGCAATGGCATAAGGCCAAAGTTTCTAGTTTGCAAAAATGGTCAAAGTTTAGAAAACATACACAAGAAAAGAAGATTTTTAAAAGGAGGGAGAGATTTTAAAATTAAATAAGTAGGGAGGAGATGAAGAGACTAATCCTAAGCATAAATTTAAAAGTTAAGAGTTGAAAGATCTGACCAATGGGCTGCAATATAATAGACAAGAATGTCATATAGAAACCCAAATTTCCCTTGGATTTTAGAGTCAAGCAACAATGCAAATACACAAATAGCAAGTTGAAGAGCAAGGCATCAAATAAATATGGTCAAATCCAAGCTTAGAAGATGGCATAAGTCATAGGTTCAAAATAACAGCTTCACAATGACCATGTTGTAGATGAACTCAAATGGACCTTCAATTTTGTATCAGATGAAGTTTCACTTTACAAGCACTTGGTTACATGAAAGTTGGCATTTGCCAAGTCCTTTGCATAGGGAGAGTTGCCTAAATTCTAAGTCCAATTTGTCGCAGACAAACCAACAGTCCACACAAGATATTTTTTTGGGTTTTTTGTTCTTATTATGTACATTAATGGTCAAAGACCACACAAACAATCACAATATACAAAATCACAATATGTCACAAAATATGGTCCAAGTGGACAAAGTGAAAATGACATTAACATAAACAATTAGAATGGTATGAATAATGGCAAAATGAATAAAGCTTAAAAAATTAAAATGCATTAAAAATAACTGACTTCAAATTAAATGTTAGTTGTTAATGAGTTAGAAGTTAGTATTTCTTTTGCTTTGCTTTTGTTTTAAGTCATTCTTTGGAGAACACTCAACCCACTTATGACAAGCATGAATCCTTGAACCAAGACATCTTCCAAAGGAAGGAAAAAAAGCCAAGTTTCCACACAATACCATGAAAGAGGGGAGACTTACAATCTCACTAACTAGAATGTTATACCTTTTGTGTCAAAATTTAGCGCTATGTTAAGCAATCATAATTGTGCTTGATGACTCCATGGGTTGTGTATTGGGTCAGTAAGATGAATCAGGAAAGAAAGAATATGCAATATATTACCTGAGTAAGAAGTTCACTGATTGTGAGTCTCGATACTCAATGCTTGAGAAGACATAATATGCTTTGGCTTGGGCTGCTAAGCGCTTACGCCAGTATATGTTGAATCATACGAATTGGTTGATATCTAAAATGGATCCAATCAAGTATATCTTTGAGAAGCCTGCTTTAACTAGGAGGATCGCCCGTTGGCAGATGTTGTTATCTGAGTATGATATTGAGTATCGAGCTCAAAAATATATTAAAGGTAGTATCTTGGCTGACCATTTGGCGCATCAACCAATTGAAGATTATCAGTCTGTGCAGTACGACATCCCTGACGAGGAGATTCTGTATTTGAAGATGAAAGATTGTGATGAGCCTACGCTCGATGAAGGACCGGAGCCTAGTTCCCGATGGAGTATCATGTTCAATGGTGCTGTCAATCAGTATGGAAATGGTATTGGGGCAGTGATTATTACTCCTCAAGGCACACATTTTCCTTTTACAGCAAGGCTAACTTTCAAATGCACGAATAATATGGCAGAATATGAGGCTTGTATTATGGGTTTGGAAGAATGTATTGATCTTAGGATCAAACGTCTTGATGTTTATGGTGATCCGGCCCTTGTTGTTAATCAGATTAAGGGTGAATGGGAGACGAATCAGCCTGGCCTCATCCCATATAGAGATTATGCGAGGAGGATTTCAACTTTCTTTACTGAGGTTGACTTCCATCATATTCCTCGAGACGAGAATCGGATGGCAAATTCTCTTGCTACGCTTGCTTCAATAATTGTAGTGAAGTATTGGAACGAGGTTCCCAATATTACTGTGATGCGCTTGGATAGACTAGCTCATGTGTTTGTGGTTGAAGAGGTGAAAGATGATAAGTCGTGGTATTATGATATCAAATGCTTTCTCCAAAGTCAGACTTACCCGCCTGGGGCATCTGTTAAAGATAAGAAGACTTTGAGGAGATTGTCTGGCAATTTCTACCTTAATGGTGATGTGCTTTACAAGAGGAATTTTGACATGGTTTTGCTCAGATGCGTGGATAGACACGAAGCATACCTGTTGATAACTGAAGTCCATGAGGGTTCATTTGGTACTCATTCCAATGGGCATGCTATGGCGAAGAAGATGTTGAGAGCAGGCTACTATTGGCTGACAATGGAGTCTGACTGCTGCAAATATGTGAAGAAATGCCACAAGTGTCAGATTTATATGGATAAGATTCATGTTCCCCCGACACTTCTGAATGTTATTTCCTCACCATGGCCTTTCTCCATGTGGGGAATTGACATGATTGGCATGATTGAACCAAAAGCGTCAAACGGTCACCGTTTTATTCTCGTAGCTATTGATTACTTCACCAAGTGGGTTGAAGCGGCATCGTATGCGAATGTGACCAGGAAGGTGGTTGTGAAGTTTATCAAGAATCAACTCATATGCCGATATGGTGTGCCAGACAAGATCATTACTGACAATGGATCTAACTTGAACAACAAGATGATGAAAGAGCTGTGTAGCGAGTGCAAGATTGCACATCATAATTCTTCTCCCTATAGACCCAAGATGAATGGGGTTGTTGAAGCTGCTAACAAGAACATCAAGAAAATTATTCAGAAGATGGTTGTTACGTACAAAGATTGGCACGAGATGCTGCCATTTGCTTTGCATGGTTATCGTACATCTGTCCGCACTTCAACAGGGGCAACCCCTTTCTCTCTGGTATATGGCATGGAGGTTGTGCTCCCCGTGGAGGTTGAGATCCCATCGATGAGAGTCTTGATGGAAGCCAAGTTGACTGAGGCTGAATGGGTTCAGAGTCGTTATGATAAGTTGAACTTGATTGAAGAGAAGAGATTAACTGCCATGTGCCACGGTCAGTTATATCAACAAAGAATGAAGAAAGCCTTTGATAAGAAGGTCAAACCTCGTGTGTTCCGAGAAGGTGACCTCGTGCTCAAGAAAGTCTTGTCTTTCGCGCCCGATTCGAGGGGCAAGTGGACTCCAAACTATGAAGGTCCATATGTTGTTAAGAGAGCCTTTTCAGGAAGTGCTTTGTTGCTTACAACTATGGATGGGGAGGATTTCACTCGTCCTGTGAATTCAGATGCAGTCAAGAAATACTTCGCCTAAAAATAAAAACATAATAGCTCGCTAAGTTGAAAACCCGAAAGGGTGGCTTAGGCAAAAATGAGCGTCTCGGTGGATTGAAAACCCGAAAGGGCGGTCCAGGCAAAAGTTAGAGACATGAAAAAAATAATGAATATATATCCCGCTAGATTGGGTACCTCACCCTGGGGCAATCTAGGCAAAAATTAGGGATTTGGCAAGTAACTGCATCCTAACAAGACTTCGTTCTTTAGATGTCTTCTGTCAAAGATTCTCGCTCAGTCATCATCAACTGAAGCCTCAAATACATTGGATTTGGAGTTGGTGGAGAAACGGTCATTATGTTCAATGTAGCCCTTTTTCCATGTATATCACCAATTTCAATATTGTAAAGATCCATAGAATCTCGCCATTTGCGGATTACCATTCCATTAAATAAATTTGAGCCTTTATCCAAGTCTTTGCACTCTTATTTGTTTCTATTTAACAAATGTTTGCATGTTTTGACTAATGAATATCACGAATAAAGTTTTTATAAACTGTTTTAAACAAAGTGAACATCCACAATGACTGAAAGGATAGTTGGAACTCCTTCAGTGCTCTCCCAAGGATAGTACGATTTCCAAAAGGGTAAGACATTTGTTCATTTTCTAGCATGTTTATATCCTCTTCATCAGCTTTAAGTTGTTTCCTCAACAAGAAGTTGTCTAGAGCAGATGGTGAAGGGCTTGTTTCCCTTTTCATCCCCAGCATGGCACGTGTTGACGAAGGATTCATTTCCGATTCCCGCATCCAGGACAGTTCCTTCGGGTTGCCTATAGCTTATCCCCAGTAGGGTTGCCTGATCCGAGCTTGATAACTTGTATCCCCGCCATGGTTGAAGATTTCTTATAAGTATCGAGGGGTGATGAGGAAGATGTGTTGTTTCCTTCCCCAGCAGAGCAATTTGTTTTTTCTCCCCTTAGCAGATTTGGTCTCTCCAGCAGTTAGAAGGGAGTGTTTTGATTGATGGGTATCTGTTTGGCGGTTGTTCCCCACGGAGTTTCACCTCATTCCTTGATAAGTTCTCCATTAGAGTTTCTTCTACGACAAATCTTATTGGTATTCAACCACCTGTTCCCGAGAACTGATAAGAAGTCCCCGGAGGTTGGCAATTGTGACTTTGCTTGTTCCCAACAATGATTGGTGTTGTCCAGTATTTGTTGCATCCTCACCGGAGCTGAATTCTCAAATAGGATTCGCCTTTCTTGTTGAGATGTTATGTCGGTTGTTCGTTCGTGATTCTTGGACCTGTTTGTGTTAGATATGTCTGTCTGTCAGCATTAACCATACACAAATCATGCATATACATACATAATCATAGCATTCAGATATTCATGATGCATTCTTTGCCATATATATTTGCTTGTTATCTCCTGCTATTGGTGAAATGTTCTTCCCCAAGTAGATGTTTGTGTATGATCTCTACATATAGAGTCAGCCCCATAGGCAGAAAGTGTTTATCTTTCCTTCTTTATTCCCCACTGAGTTATGTCCTCGTGGATTATTATCGTTTCAGTTTCCTCCCCAGTTGTGAATTGGGATGAAACTACTCCCCTGAGTTATATCCTCATCGGGTTGAGTCTTGTTTGATTGTGTCTTTCTAGTTTGTTCCTGGATTGACTTTCCTTTCTTGTTATCCCCTGCGGTTCCCTGTGGTTTAGTTGTTCAATTGCTCAGTAACCAGTAGTTGTTCATCCTTTCCCCAGTGGATTTTTGTGGCCTTCTACCCAGTAACCGGTAGTTGTAAGTCTTACTTCTGTGGTTTTCTACCCAGTAACCGGTAGATGTAATCCCCTTTTTGTTGGTTATCTTTACCCAGTAACCGGTATTGATATTCCTTAGTTTTTGAGTATACCACCCAGTAACCGGTGATATATCTCTTGGATAATTGCTTTTGTTAGGCAATTTATCCCTAGCGAGTCATCTTTCATTTACCCTTGTTTGGTAATGATTGTTTCTCCTTCTGATTTGGTCATCATTTTATACCCAGTAACCGGTATCCCGATGTCCTTTCTTTTCGGTCGATTTATCCTTTATTAACCCAGTAACCGGTTGTGGATAATCTTCCATGCGAGTATGTTATCTACGTTATGACGATAATAGATAATATGTCTCATGCGCTCTTCAGTCGAAGTCCTTTTCTTCCCTAGTTGAGTAAGATTCGTATTTCCTTACGGAACCGAATGTCCATCCTGTAAGTCGAGTTTGCTTTTTCAGCCCTCCTTTCGGATGATGAGTGTCTTGGATTTCTTCCCAATTTACGCTTGGTTGGTCACCTATTATATACCCAGTAACCGGTATCCCTGGTGTTCCTTCCTTCTGCTCCTCATTATGGCTTTTGTCCCCTATGGAGTCATATTTTCCTAAGTTGAGACGTGCCTTTTGAGACTGCGTGTTGTTCTCTCACCCAGTAACCGGTGCTTTGACAATATGTCCCCCTTTGATTTTATTACCCAATAGCCGATAATATCTCGTTGTTTCTTTCTCAGCTGAGTCCTTTGTGGACATCCCTGTTTGAGTCCAGATTTTTTTATCCGAAGTATCCTTTGTGGATAGTTTTGTTGTATTGGCATATACCCCAATACATGCATCTTTGCGTCAGCTCGAGTCTTTCCATCGATTTATTTTCATGGAATCCCTTCGTGTCTCCCAACAAGTTTTCAAGTCGTGACCTGCTCACGCATTTTTACCTTATTTTCCCCAGAGTCTCTGTCTCCCTAGTGAGTGTGTTACTCCTATGGATTTTTCAGTTTCTCTTGATTTATTTTCCTTCGTGGCAAGTATTCACCATGAAGATTTTATTTTGCATACATGCATTTGCATCATGAGGTCTCTTAGGGACCAAAATTCATCTCTTTGCTATTATTTAAGCCCATTCTACCTCGTTGAGACAAAGATTTTAACCTTCATATCTCCGGCTAGAATGACCTTAAATAGGGGCATCTGTAAGACCCCAATTTTGACCCTAAGATCCCTCATGGCATTATATCATTGCTCAGTGCATTGCCTCAAGGATCATAGCATGTTTGGCTCATTAACCCTAGGGTTGGGATTTGTTTGAGTGTTTGAGATCACCAATCATGCTTGAATTGTATATTATTGCTTTTCTTATTTTCGATTACTTACCAAAAGCACAAAAATATGTCACTAACTCTTTTTCTTTTGAAGCTCAAGTGATCATGTGCTCCACCATGCTCCTAGGAGGCTCCTAAGCTCAATGAAATGGCTAGTTGAAGATGAGAAAAAGCATGAAAATGGTCCACAAAGTTCCTCATCATCATATATGTCTCCCAAGTATCTTAATTTGCCAATTTGATCAAGATAACCCAAAGGGCTTGAGGATTTCTTACCAAGGAAACCCTAATTCAATTGTGCTTTGACTGTGCCTTACTCATGAAGCAACTTCAACCTCTGATCAAATTTAATCAAGGGAAGTTCTTTCATTAATTATTTTATGCATATATGAGCCTATGTGAGGCCCCTCAATCATTCATTCATCAAGATCTGAAGTTTGTCCTTGAGAAATTGACCAATCAAGTCATCTGACTAAACTGAGGATCACTGAGACATAACTTTTAATGTGTTTGTCAAAATAAGATGACCCCAAGAGAAACGCTGTTCTTAAGAATCATATGAACAACTTTTATGTTCATCAAAACTCCATTTGAAACTTGGAAGGTCATCATTCATTTCAAAACATTATAGGTCATTTTGACTGAAACCCTAATTTTGGGTCAACTTCCCGAGGATCTAACTTCCTTAATTTTTATGATTTTGAGGTGAGACCAAATTCATTGGAAATATTATGATGTCTGCTTCAAATGTTATGTTATACAAAATTTCATAATCTTAAAATAACTACATGTGATAATACAAAACATTATAGGCCACTTTGGACCTAAGTCATTGAATTTGAAAAATGTCCACCTTCAAGTGCCCATAACTTTCTCATGAAAAATTCAAATGATGCAAAATTTAAGTCTAAATTGATCTTGTTGAAAAGATATACAACTTTGAAGTTGGAGGTTTTTCCATTTGAAGCTTTCATAATTGAAACAAAAGAGCTTGAAGAGGCTTGCTTTTGGTAAAAAAATTCAAAGGTGACTTAAACATGTTTTGTGCCCAAACTTACACAGCCAGTTTTCATTATATTCCAAACTCCAAATGAATTTTTTCCCAACATGACTTTTGTTCCTTATTTCAAGGGCTTTCTAACCCTTAGTCACATTAACTTTTTGGACTTTCCATGTGTGATTTTTGTAGAGCTCTTTCTTCATGTTCATTTTGATATTTTATGGTGAAAACTTGAAATGCAAGTTGTTTCAGTCCAATGCACACGACCAAATGGTGTTCTCATGATCTCAGCAAACTTTTGCATCCACCTTTGGGCTTTGCACGCGCATGTACAGGCCCATGCACCAAAATTCAAATGGCCATGCACATGAAAGAAGCGTGAGAATCAGCCACGTCCAGCTATAAATAGAGGTGCCTTGAGCTTCAATTGACAACCAAGTGGAGATCTGAATTGCTGCTGAATTGAAATCCCAACCCTCACTAAAGGAATTTTCAATTTTCTTTCTCTTGTTCAAGCTTGAATTTCAACATCATTAGTTGATCTTCAAAGCTCAATTCCTTAACCTATCATCACCATCACACTTCCAGAGCAAAAGCAGATCAAGATCTTGAAGGATTCATGCTGTTTGAAGCTTCATTTCAGAGGTAGAACCTTAAACTTTTTTGATCTAGATCTTGCAATACAATGTGATTTTCTTTGGTTTGTGTTGTTTTCTGAAGTCCTCTCACTTGAGGCAGACCAGTGGTGGTCTTAATTGTGAAAATCGTGCCATTCCAGTTGACACACCATGATTTTCAAGCTCACGTTTCTCTCTAAATAGGAATGGTGAGGATGATCCATGGTTACAGTAGTGATGTACATCACCTTAGCTTCATTTTGATGTGCTTATATTTCATTTTTATTGCAATTCATTTTCCTGTGCGTGGTGGCCGAATCTTGTTGGATCGCCGGAGAAGATGGTGGTTTCCACCACCATCCCCACGCGGTAGCCTCCCAGCCTTTGGATTGTGCCTCAACGTTTTAATCACGAGCGTCCAATGTGTTTACTTCTTTTAAATCATTATGTTGCGCGCTTGACTCACGTGTACCTTGTATCCACGCCCCTGAGCCTTTGATGCCTTGCCACGTCAATTAATGAAATTTTCTGATGGCGCTGGATTTTTCTATTTTTCTTACTTTCTTTTAATTTCAGTTAATTCCTTTTATTTTCAAAAATTCATAAATATTTTATTTGAAGTCACAAAAATATGAGACCAGTGCCAAAAATTTTCTTGAAAAATCTAGTTTCATATTTTGATTTCTAATTATTTTTGTGACTTTATTTAATAGTTTTTGTAAATGATTTGATTCTTAATATTTTTAATTCATTTTTAAATACTTTCTGATATTTGAAAAATCCAAAAATATTTTCCTAACACCTATGGATCATGATAAGTCAATGAAAAATAGTCTCATCAATTTCTTATTTGATTTGAGATTTATTTGAGACTTTAATTCATATTGTGTTATTTTTCATTGTTTTACATTGTTTTTAAATAGTTTCTGATTTCAAAAATTGTTGAAAAAATTTGTAAAAGTTTGTTTGACCATGTTAGACCTATGAGAATTTAATTGGACTTGTTGAAGTTGATTTGAATTAAATTTGAGGTTTGACCATATTTTGTCCATTTTATTTTGCATTTATTTTTAATTCAAAAATTACCAAAAAAATATGGTTGACTTGTAACCTTCATTTCTTTTCTGTTTAGCATTGATTGATGATGATTTGGGTCACTTTTGACCAATTGAGTTTGATACTTGAATTCTCTTTCCATACATTTCATCTTCATCCCTTTCTTTTCAATTTGGCCAATGAGTTAATGTATTATGGTTGGTCTTGACAAATGAGAGGTTTAATCTTCTTTGATCCAAACCAAACGTAACTTGATCCATGATCAAGTGAGTTGTTTTGTGTCCAAGATAGGTTGCTTCTTGGTCAAACAAAAAACCTAAAGTCCATACAAGGCCCTTCCCCTTTTGCTTTGGCATGACAAGTTTGTGAATACTACATTAGTCCACTTACGATTGCTTAACATAACGCTATATTGTCTTATGACAAGCTAACATAACTTCACTAATTACTAATTTTAATTTTAGCATTTAATTTCTTGCAATTTACTTTAATGTCATTTATTTCTTGCTCATTTATTCATATTGTTTTTCACTTTGCTCACTTGAGCACATATTTTATGTTTATGCCATTTTTCATTTGCTAATTTGAGCTCATTATTGTATATAAATATATTGCTATCTTGTGTTTGTTTTGTGTTTGTTTGTGTGAACCTAATGCAAAAAAGGAGAGAGGACTTAGAATTATGACCTACCTATGCTTAAAGGAGTTCAAGAGCAACTAGGCCTCATGCCTTTAGAATGCTAAACTTGTTGAAGAGCAACTAGGCCTCATGCCTTTAGAATGCTAAATTTCAAAGTTGAGTTTAAAGGACTTCTCATCTAAATTTATTCTTTGTCCATTCCTCTTATTATGTTGTGAACCTTTTGATGTTTGCTCTTGTGTGATAGGCATTCCATCTTGAGATAGTAAAGAGGACCATTGTCATGAGTAGCCAAGTTAAGAGAGACAAGCCAATGGAGATCCTAGGAGATTGAATCTAATTTGTTTGATTGCTTGATTGTTTGCTAAGTCCAAAGGAAATGAGCATCTTGAATCATCTCTATGATTTCAAGAAAAGGAACTCCAAGGGTTTTATCTTCTCTCTTATCTTTATATGCTTTAGGACTAGCCCTTATCTTCTTCTCTCCACTCTAACCCAAGCCAAAAATATTTTCTTGCAAACTTTGACTTTGTTTCAAACTAGAAACCTAGGCATTATGCCTTTGACTTTTTTTTCAAAACCATTTTCATCAATACTCGTTGTGAATAAACCTTAATTCAACTTTGACCTTATTTTGTAAATAAATCTAACTTGTAAATACAACTCACTTCAAGTTGTTTTTGTGGTTCTAATGGCCACCTTATTAAAATCTTTTCATAAACATTAGTCATAGGTTTGAGTTATCATAGTGGTTGATGTAAATCTCACCTTATCCTTAGTGATTGGATTATAAGTCTTCCATACTTATTATAGGGTTAACCCCTCACTAGTATGTTGAAGCTCTCCTCACATGGTGGATTGTTGGTTTAGGTTGAGTTTTCTCCCTTTGATAACAAAAGACCTTAAGGCTTTTGATCAAATTAATTCACCAATCTTTGTGATTTCTACCTCGAACTACGAGGTTTTGATCCTACCTTTATGATGGTACGTAGGCAATGGGTTCATCCATTCAAACAACAAAAATTGTAAATATAATCTATTCTCTTCTCATCCCTCCAATCTTTTGCACATATTTTCACAAATATCAACCTACAACACATATTTGCAAAAAGAGGTTCCCTTAGAGTACTAAGGATGTTTTGGATGCGTAAAACCTTCCCATTTCATAACCAACCCCCTTACCTAGATCTCTGACATTTTTATTAGTTTTTGATTTGATAAAACTTCTTACTTGGCTTTTGTTCGCTTTTTAGCCTTTCCTTTGGACAAATAAAAGTGCGGTGGCGACTCGAATTGTATGTTTACTTTTGGTTTAGTCAATAAACCTAAAGGTAACGAAAACCCCGCTACACCGTCCAATATACATTAATGCTAAAGTATCCTAGTTTTGACATCATACAAAACACATCTGGCGAAAGTTGCACTCACAAGTGTTATTTGACAAAAAGACAAAGAATATTCTTCAATCAACCCTAGTGAAGCTAGCGGAAATATACCTGAACGTATCGCACACTCGAACATACAACAGAGTTGCAATCGAACTTTATTTATTCCCGAAGGAAAGGGAAAACATCGATAAAACACGGGGGAAAGAGATATCATGGGTAAGGAAGTCGGCTATGCAATGGGAAGGTATTAGCACCCCTAACATCCATGATACTCCATGGGAACCGTTTTTGATTGTTCTCGCTCGAATAGGTGTTATAACTAAATATTACTCGCAAAAGAATAGGGAAAGGAAGGAAACAAATAAAGTGCTCGGTGAGGATTGTTGCCCTCATGTCTACGTACCCTCGTAGTGCAATGAGGAATTCAGAGCTCCGTAGTTCAAAGAACTAGTGGTGGGAGATGAAAAGAATTATGATCAAAGTATGGTCTGAACCAAAGGATAATGTTTTGAACTCCAACAAGGGGTGAAATATGAACCCAAGAGTAAAACTGGTATGAACCAACAAGTGAGGGGCCTAAGGCATGGTATCACTATATTGTAACAACGGGAAAAGAAGGAATTAAGTGTTTGGTTTTATAGCACAAATAACTCTTAGTTCATAAAGGGATATAAGACGGAGCACATAAAGATATTGTATTTGGATCAAAGATGACTTGTATATCACATGAAGTGAACGAATGTAGAATATGAATGCATTATGGATATGAATGGTATGAAGTGACCAAAGTCACGGAAATGAAGGTTTGGTAACAAGTAACTGAAGAAGTATGATTTGAAACCAAAGGTTAGATATACATCGGAGTCCATAAGAGAAATGGAATTTGTACCATCGAGGGAAGGTGGCACGAACCATAAGCTAGGGCCTACAAGACGATATCAATGCATGGTTGAGCCAAAAAAAGAAGGAATTAAGTGTCTGGGGACAATCCAAACAACTCTAGGCACAAATGCGGATTCATCACTATATGGTCCTAAAAGGTTATATATGGATATTCCAAAGAAAATTGTGTTTTGGTTTCAAAGAAACAATATGTCACCAGGTTAACAATTTATGATCAAAGGTAGATAATGAATCATGAAAGATATGAATGGTGCCCTAAGGCGGAAGAAAGAATAATAAATAAGTATGCTCACGGAGGATTCGAACCCTCATGCATGCGTATTCTCATCGTGCAATGAGAAAATCAAAGCAACCGTAGTTCAGCCCACTATGGTTGAAAGTAAGATGATTGATGAGGCAAGAGGAGTATGTTAGATTTATTTGCCAGGTTTCAATACCCGTCAAGGCTGAAAAGGAGTGCCAAGGTTCATGACCTTCAAGGTGAAGTACCACTACCAGAGTTTATAACTGATGATGTTTAGGAATTGAATTGCCAAGGTTTAATACCTACAAGGCGAATAGAATCAAGTGCAAGAGTCTAAGACTCTCAGGACTGAGAATTGAATTGAACAACAAAAGTTTAACACCTCACAAAGTAAAAGAAACAAATACCAAAGTCCATAACTCTCAAGGCAAATATCAAAATCGAATAGCCAAGGTTTAACACCTCACAAGGAAAATAATATGCCAAGGTTCAACACCTTACAAG
This sequence comes from Lathyrus oleraceus, assembly GCF_024323335.1. NCBI lineage: Eukaryota > Viridiplantae > Streptophyta > Magnoliopsida > Fabales > Fabaceae > Lathyrus > Lathyrus oleraceus. The sequence goes on along the minus strand of NC_066583.1, from coordinate 604,037,571 downwards.
GAAAAGAGAAATATATGCTAGAGTCCATGACTCTCAAGGTGAAGAATTGAATCGAATAGCCAAGGTTTAACACCTTACAGAGAAAAGAGTTAGATGCCAGAGTCTATGACTCTCAAGGCAAAGAATGTGCTAGATTCCACGACTCTCAGGGCAAAGAACTGGATTGGAAAGCCAAGGTTTAACACCTCACAAGGCGGAGAATTGATTTGAAGGGGGTGTACAACAACAAGTTTCAAATAGCAAAAGATGCTCCGTTATTGGGGTGTTGGAAGATTGATACTTGTATGAACAAAGGAGAATAGCTTGAGCAATTGGGTCATTCATCCTGTACCCAAGGATATTCTAGACAAAGATAGGAATCCTCCACTCTCATCATTCTTTGTTTCTTAAGGCTCATAACGTGCAACTTGAATCAAAATTAACAAGTTGCTGACAAAATGTCCTTTGTGTTGATCCTATTAATGTTGTGTCATTTGTTGTAGAAGAAGACTCGACAATCATGTAACTCAAATTATGCTAAAGTCTATGAATAGAGGTGAATACGATGAGCCACGGGCCAAATGTCCTGCACCCAAAGATATCCAGAATGAGTGTAGGAAAGCTCTAGTCTCATCCTTTCCCTATTGCTTAAGCCTCGTTCCACACACTTTGAATTATGATTGATGAGTTGTTGGTGTAGTCTTGCTAATCATATGATTCGAATTGTGCTAAAGTCTATGAATAGAGGTGAATACAATGAGCACTGAGTCATTCATCCCATACCCAAAGATATTCAAAATGGGGGTAGGAATTCTCCAGTCCCATTCCTTCTCTATTTCTTAAGGCTCGTGTCGTACACTTTGGATTACGATCAACAAGTGTTGATACCCTTGCAATGCTTGAGAAGTAGTCCACTTTGCTGGCTATGCTTGACTGATGTTGACTTGAAGTCTTGATCTTGCACTTGAACCTTGAGGTCTTGAGCTTCAGAGATTCAATATATCCATAATAGCTTGAGCGTAATGATCTTGCCACATAAAGTGGTCAAGGGTCTTTTGATCACTTGAAATAGGCCTAGGGCTTACAGCACGATTACAAAGGATTTGGTTGACCAAAGCGATATTTGGTCAACACGAATCAGTGGGATAGAAATAATAGTTGAAACTATGTATAATATCCTATTCAATTAATAAACTAATAAAATCGGATAATCATAATCAAGGCCCTAAACTATAGGAGCATGTATAAAAAAAATCAAGATTTCAAGCCCTAAGGGCAAAATGGTCATTATCCTAAAAAATTCTTAATTAAGAAAAATAGGATCTAATAATCAACACTTAATAATGGACTAATCCTAATTACCTAATTATGCCAATTTCTAATTAAACTTTGATTCTAACAATTCTATTTTCTAAAAAAAAAACTAATTAAAATACTAAGATGTTCTAAAACTCTAATTAATTAGTATTTTAATCTAAAACCTGATAACGCGAAAATGTATTGTATTTTTGGCCCTATATGCACTGCTTTTTACTCGATTAACACTATTTATTACACAATATTTTATGTTTATTTGCAGGTATTCATCGAATAAAAGGTTTTACCGCAAGAAAAACGGGAAATAACAAAAAGGAAAGAAAAAGGCAAGAAAAGAAAAGAAAATGAACCATCCAATGGGATAATGGGCCACCAAAGCACATGGGCTTGTGGTGCCAATTACCCAAAGGATGTGGCGCCCGTCACATTGGGCCACAAGGGAGGTGGCGTCCGCCACCAACCCTTCAAAAGTGGGGTGATAGTTGTTACAAGAGTGGCACTCGCCACTCATCATGGATTTAGGGTTGTGGCAACCGCCACAACCAAGTCTCCCAACTATCCCTACTTTTTTGCCCCCTTTTTAGCCACGGTTTCCACCACTCTTGCTACATTGAGGAACATGAAAAGGATATAAAAAGTGACCATTCAGACTACCAAGCCCTGGCTCTTCTTCCAGTTTTTAGCTTATGCATAATTTTTGTTCTGCTTTGTTTTTAGTTTTAGTTTTCTAGGCAGTTTCTTACCATTGTAAAAGTGATAGTTTCTCCACATCGGGGACTATTACGGTTTATTATTTTTCACGCATTTGGGATTCAATTCTAAGAGGTATTCATTACCAAAGCTAGCCGGAATTATTTAATCGAAGATTCAAGATTCAATTCCAGTTCTTAAATTGCAATCCAGGTTTATTATTGTTTACTGTTTTATTTATTTATGCCTTACTGTATGTTTAATTCCCCAATTGCCATGTCTGTCACCGGATCTATGTCCGGCTAAACCCTTAGGGATCGGTATGTAAAGATCGTCAAAACGACGGGATTCAATAAATAATTGATGTTAGTTTTTATTAAAACTTATTTTTCCAGTGTTAGTTTCTTAATTTAATCAAACTGTTTTTCGTACGAGAGTACAAAACAAACTAAGGTTGCGGTCAATAAAAACGAGAGTTTGAGATTTTAACCAGATAGTTGAAACTAGGCATTGATCCTAAATACAGCGAGAGCGCTTTAGGATTAATTAAACTTTATCTATATTCAAAAAGTACTTTTAAATTCAAAATGAGACCGCGAGAGCCAAGCATTCTGGTTTAGGAGTATGGTCGAAGTCAATAAAATGAGAGTGTGAGGCTAAGTCCTTTCTATAAATAATTTCTACTGAAGAATATTTTAACCAATAAGATTACACCAACTATCTATCGAATCCCCGAGGTTTGATGTATTACATACTGATATCCCCTAAATCTTATATCTTTATCTTTAATCTATTCCATAGTTATATCTCTTCATCCCTCCAATCTTAGAACAATCATTCGCCTTAGATTTACATAGTAACCTCAGACCATGATACGTTCGATTATTAGTTCTTATGGGTTCGATAATCTTTAAAACTACACGCACTACGCCAAATAAGGGAAAAGAGGGCGCTTATTTTGGCCTATAACAGCGCTTTTAAGCGCCCTCTAAAGTGGCGCTGGCATAGGTAAAGACAGCGTTTTGTTTTCCTGGAGAAAGTGCTGTCTAAAGTGGCCCTTTAAGGGCCACATTATAGTGCGCTTTCAGAAAAAGCGCCCTCTGGAGTGGTCCATAAGGGGACACCTTAGAGGGCGTTTTCTGGAAAAAGCGCCCTCTAAAGTTGTCAATGTAAAGTGTTTAGAGGGCGCTTTCTGGAAAAAGCGCCCTCTAAAGTTGTCAATGTAAAGTGTTTAGAGGGCGCTTTCTGGACAAAGCACCCTCTAAAGTTATCAATGTAAAATGTTTAGAGGGCGCTTCCTACAGAAAGCGCCCTCTAAAGTGTTAAGCGCCCTCTAAAGTTGTCAACGTAAAGTGTTTAGAGGGCGCTTTCTGGACAAAGCGCCCTCTAAAGTTGTCAATGTAAAATGTTTAGAGGGCGCTTCCTACAGAAAGCGCCCTCTAAAGTGTTAGTTATTTTAAAAAAATTTGTTTGAAAAATAGTGGATATTTAATTGGTAACCTGTTCGCATGCTGCAGAAGTGTAAAATTCATATTGATTTCATCCTTTAATCCAATGTTATACACCATTAATCCATTGATATATACAACATGAATCCATTTATATACAACATTAATCCTCCATATATACAACATAATATATGATTCTTTGATCAACAATATACAACAACATATTCATGATTTAGTAAAAGTACAACAACAATATACAACATATATACAACAACAACATACAACAACAACATTCCATACATATATGTACAACAATATACAACCTAGCTATATGATTCTTTGATCAACAATGAATTGACACAATTCATCCTTCATTTCATCCAAATGAGCTCTTGAGTAAGATTTGTATTCCTCAAAGTACTACAATTAAGAGAATAAAACATATTTATGATTTAGTAACAAATTAGATGAAATATCCGATAATATTAAAATAAACCCTAAGTTATTATTCCATACCATTTTTGGGATGTCTATACGATTCAACGCAATGATATCTCTCATAAATCTCAATACAAAAAATCTGCAATCGACCGAATTATTTTGCTGAGGACACTACACAAAAAAACAAACAATATATATATATAGTTAATTTCTTACAAACACTATTATAAGCAAAAAAACAAACACTATTATAAGCAAAAATAAGATACTTAATATATACCTGAGCTCTGATCCAGGTAATGTCCTTCCTATTGCGATAATTCTTTTTCGATCTAAATTTTATTATTGCCCTAACAAAATAAAAACGTATATTGAGATCAATCTGACAGACATAATTAAATATACAAATACACACGAATATTTAGGGGAATTTCACTTACGCGTCAACCGTCTTCTTCATACTCGGATATTTACTCCAATCACCCGATAACGAATCGAGATAATACACTATTAGTCTCGAAAGATCCATAGCAACCAACACCCAGTGACCACTGTAAAATTAAACAAAAATTTAGATGAATGAAAATTTTCTACGTAAAAGATATACATAGATTAGAATGAAATTATTAGAAAGAAAATCTAACCCGTTGCCAGAATTAAACGGTAAAAAATACAAACTGGGTGTAGTATTATCGCCGGCCGCCATGAATCTATCAACTAGATCATTCTTTACGGATGTTGGATTTTTCGTTATTAACGTTGCGTTGATACGGGAAGCAGCAATAAAATTGAAACGGTTACACAATTCAGTTCCCCGCAGCAATGTTACATACATATACCTTAAATAGAAACATAATAAACATTAGACTACTCATTGAAATGTGTAAATAAATTGTTCAACTAAGTAAATTATAGATTGATCGGAGTACCATATGTATCTATGAATGACAACGATGCCCAATTCGTCGTGTTCAAAAAGTTGTTGCATGTCCTCCTTTGCAATTATTTCTAAATGAGCAGCTCCGAAAACACCTTCATCAAAATCTATACTACGAATGGCCCCGTGCATAATATCGGACTCATTCACCATTTTCTCAAGACGCAACATAATTTGAGATTTTGTCCCGGACGTCGTTGGAGGAATATCGTTACCAGCTTTTTTCAACTTTCGACCGGGAACCTAAAAATTCATATAAATTAAATCATGACTTTTTGTGATGCAACAGAATCGTTGCGTATATAATTTAATAGGTATATATATTTGTACCTCTTTTAGAGATGCAACCGACTCGATGCGTCTTGAAATCCCTTTACCAGCTTTATGCGTGGGTCTTGTAGGAGTCTAACATTACCATGTAATAAGGATTGATTAAATATCATAATTGTAGCTGAATTGAAATGTGAATACTAAAGATTCATAATCATTTAGAACATATATACCTCGGCATCTGGGAAAATTAGATCTGACGGCCATCCAACAAAGGATCTGACTGCTTCTCGCATCAACGTTGTCTCTGAAACAACGTCAGGTAATGGTAGAAGCGCGTCGGTATCTAATACAAGGTCAACCGAAACTTTCATATATCCCACCGGGAGGGGATTATGGTGAAGTAATTCACCCGAAGTGTTGTGCACTTTTCCCTTGCCAACCATGCGATAAGTTGGTGACGATAGATACAGCTGACAAGGTGAAATGCCCTAAACCAATAATAAATGTTATTGTTAACGTGTATATGTGTCAAGTAAAAAAGTGTTATTTTAATTTCATAATAACATATATAATTACCTCGGGAAATTTCGGTTGACAATTGATACTAGCTCGGTCTCTAGTATCTTTTGCCTCGGAGGCGCACCTTTCCTCTCTATACCTTGCATTCTCGTTTTGCAGTTGGAGTACTTGTGCCCTTAACTCCGCCAAGGTCTCCATCACCTCTTTGTTGGTAGGATTTTTTGTTTTTGGTTTTTTATAAAATGACGAAGGAGTCACACCAAAACCCTTACCCCTCACACGACCGGAATACTCAGGAACATTTAGTACTCGACTAAGTACGCTCCTGCAATCCTGGACCTCGGTTGAAGGTAAGGTTTGGGATAAAGTCTCCTGAAATATTATTAGAGGAGATTAAAAATGAATTATATGTCTAACAAAATTTTCGATATAATTAAAGAAATAATGTTACATATACTTACACATTCGTCATAAACAGTTTGGACCGCTTCAACGACAGCCCCATCCTTCCCAACCCGAGCAGCCTTCCATAATACGTGCTCCGGAAGAGATGTTGCATCACTTTTCTCCTCGGCTAGCTACACATTGAATTAGATTATAAGATCATCAATTATAACATATTGTGACAATGTATAAGCTCATAGCATTTGAATATACTCACAATTCTTTGTTGTAACCGTGCATATCCCGTACGCCCTTTTTTGTACGGATACGCGGGTTTTGATGCCCTTTTCCGATTTATGTCGCTTACTTCCTGGATAAAAAAGTTTAAGGCATATTAGAACCAAGTAACAATTAACAATTGTATAATACCATAATTAATAGACATTACATGGAATTTTTCGTTTCTTCGTTTGGCGACAAAGTTATTCCATTCATCGACTGAAATAATCTCGGCATACTTCATTGGTCGTTCTCCTTCAACAAATTTTCCTTCCTCATCCTTGAGAAATTTGTTGGACAAAAAGGATCGAAATCCTCGGAGTCTTTTTCCGGCCAATTGAATACAATATTTTTTCCGGCTTTCATCGATATGAAAGGATCTCTAAAAACATACACATGGAGTGTGTTATTATAAAGTAATACTATAACAATATATGGTCAACAAATAGTCAACAAAAAAAACATATAACAATATATGGTAAGTACCTGTATCTCCGACCATATTTTTTCTTTGCCAACCTTCAAGTCCGGACTTTTCCAATTATCACATGTAATCGGAATATGTTGTTGAACAAGGAAACCAATGTAACTTGCCAACATTGAACCGTTAGGCTCAATTAGTTGGTCTTCAGCACTCCAATGTACTTCAAATTTTACACCCTTGTCTCTTGCACGAATGATTGACTTCATAACAGTCAATCCTCGTTTGATTTCTTTTTCAACATTGTTACGTGATCCATTCGCGTCATGGGTATCGTCTTGGTTAGCCATTTTATCTGTAATATAGAAATGATTCAATAAGACCCAAGTAAGACAATGATTCAATACGTGAACACATTCATATACCTTCCATTTCTCTCATGTTACAACAATCTAAACTCTTTTTTTTTTATCATTATTGAATACAAACTCACACACACCTACTGCATGCAAAAGACCAATGCAAACTTATGGTGTTTGGAACATGAACAAACTTGCATCCATAATCATCAAACTTCCAAGCACAAGCTCAAACACACTTCAAATGATATCAGTTTTCAATCAGAAATAAAAAACTCAGTTTGCCCTAAACAACATTAATCAACATAATGCACAAAATGTAAAACTAAGTTTAGAAAATGCCCTAGTCAAACACATGAAGAAAGTGAACGATAACGATGGAGGAGAGAAATACCTTCAAGGTGACGGTAATGATGGAGAAGAAAGTGAACAGTGACGGTGGACGTGAACGTGAACGCAGCAGCAGAAAAAGGCGACGGCGACGATGACGGTGAGGGAGGGAGAACGAACGGAGGACGAGAGTAATCGCAGTAGAGAGTAATCGCAGTAGAGAGAAAACCCAGTTACGTAAACGAAATAGCTTATAGAGAGGGAAAATAAAGAGACATGCAGTATATGTTATAATTTTAATGTTTACTAAAGGGGACCTTAGAGGGCGCTTTTGTAAAAAAAAAGCGCCCTCTAAAGGGGGCCTAAGAGGGCGCTTCTGAAAGCGCTCTCTAAGGCTTTCCAAAAGCACCTTCTAAATTGGAAATGTACATGGACTTAGAGAGCGCTTTTTTAAAAGCGCCCTCTAAGGGTAACCTTAGAGGGCGCTTTCACTAAAGCGCCCTCTATTGTTGTCCCTCCATTTCCTCATTATTATTTTTTTGGCTTCACTTTAGAGGGCGCTTTGTTACAAAAGCTCCCTCTAAAGGGGGCCTAAGAGGGCGCTTCTAAAAGCGCTCTCTAAGGCTTTTCAAAAGCGCCTTATAAAACTGGAAATGTACATGTACATAGAGAGCACTTTTTAAAAAGCGCCCTTTAAGGTTACCCTTAGAGTGCGCTTTCAATAAAGCGTCCTCTATTGGTGTCCCTCCATTTCCTCATTATTTTTTCGCTTCACTTTAGAGTGCGCTTTGTTAACAAAGCGCCCTCTAAAGTGCGCTGTCTATTCCAATAGTATGCTCCTTATTTTTTCTCTTCACTTTAGAGTGCGCTTTTGTAATAAAGCGCCCTCTAAGGGGCGCTGTCTATTCCAGTTTTTGGCGTAGTGAAACACATGACATTCAGATCTTCAATCTGCGATCTCCCAACTTAGCTATCCCCGCTAGTCATTATTTTATGCTAGTTAGTGATATATTTCGTGTTTGATACATTAATTGTTTATTTTCTACTTTGAGATGATACTAAGCGAATGAAAAACAAGAATAATGTTATTTTGACACAAAATATTGACTTAAATTAGATGTTAGTCACAAATTTCATATGTCTTTAATGTTAATTTTAATGATGGGTCTTAAACATAACAAGGTCCTTCAACTTATTAACCTTAAACATGATTTAATGACCCACACATTTTAATATGATTTTAAGTGTTGAAATAGAGATATGTGTCATTCAATAATCCAAATCATGTTGAGGTTAATGGTTTTAAAATGATTGGTTATTTATGTTGAGTATGTTGTAATGAGCTGCTAAGAATTTTAGTATTCATTAGACTTCAACTGATTATGTACATTTTTTCATATTAGTATTGCATTAACCATATAGTTTTATTTATTTAATTTGTGTAAGATTTTATGAAATAAAACAAAACAATTATAATGATTCCAATATGAGTGAGTCCCGTTCATTGTGTTTAAGGTCGTGTGTCATCCCAATGTGAAAGCGAAACTTACAAAATTGATAAAATTCAAAATGCTGACCAAAAATATTACGACTCCTATTATCTAACATATTCATACAGGACATGACTTTCCTTAGAGTGTATATAATGATATAGAACTCAACACTTTTATCAAAATATAAAAGCACTTTGTATATTTAAATCATATCATTCAAATCCCTTAAGCTTTATGATAAGATAGTAATAGGGTCATAACTTTACCTTTGAAGGAGAGAAAGTTTAAGAGTTTGATTTTCGTTTAACCAATCATAGAATAAAAAATTTACCCAATTTCGATTTTATATGCCTCTCATTCGCTATGTGTTATAAATCGATGTTATTACCTTCCAAATATAGCTGACAAATCATATAAAAATGAGTTTCAAATTTACTAAATAAAGATATAAGCATATCATAATGTGGTGAATGCGGATCAAACACATGACATTCAGATCTTCAATCTGCGCTCTCCCAACTTAGCTATCCCCGCTAGTCATTATTTTGTGCTAGTTAGTGATATATTTCGTGTTTGATACATTAATTATTTATTTTCTACTTTGAGATGATACTAAGCGAATGAAAAACAAGAATAATGTTATTTTGACACAAAATATTGACTTAAATTAGATGTTAGTCACAAATTTCATATGTCTTTAATGTTAATTTTAATGATGGGTCTTAAACATAACAAGGTCCTTCAACTTATTAACCTTAAACATGATTTAATGAACCACACATTTTAATATGATTTTATGTGTTGAAATAGAGATATGTGTCATTCAATAATCCAAATCATGTTGAGGTTAATGGTTTTAAAATGATTGGTTATTTATGTTGAGTATGTTGCAATGAGCTCCTAAGAATTTTAGTATTCATTAGACTTCAACTGATTATGTACATTTTTTCATATTAGTATTGCATTAACCATATAGTTTTATTTATTTAATTTGTGTAAGATTTTATGAAATAAAACAAAACCATTATAATGATTCCAATATGAGTTAGTCCCGTTCATTGTGTTTAAGGTCGTGTGTCATCCCGATGTGAAAGCGAAACTTACAAAATTGATAAAATTCAAAATGCTGACCAAAAATATTACGACTCCTATTATCTAACATATTCATACAGGACATGACTTTCCTTAGAGTGTATATAATGATATAGAACTCAACACTTTTATCAAAATATAAAAGCAATTTGTATATTTAAATCATATCATTCAAATTCCTTAAGTATTATGATAAGATAGTAATAGGGTCATAACTTTACCTTTGAAGGAGAGAAAGTTTAAGAGTTTGATTTTCGTTTAACCAATCATAGAATATAAAATTTACCCAATTTCGATTTTATATGCCTCTCATTCGCTATGTGTTATAAATCGATGTTATTACCTTCCAAATATAGCTGACAAATCATTTAAAAATGAGTTTCAAATTTACTAAATAAAAGATATAAGCATATCATAATGTGGTGAATGCGGATCAAACACATGACATTCAGATCTTCAATCTGCGCTCTCCCAACTTAGCTATCCCCGCTAGTCATTATTTTGTGCTAGTTAGTGATATATTTCGTGTTTGATACATTAATTGTTTATTTTCTACTTTGAGATGATATTAAGCGAATGAAAAACAAGAATAATGTTATTTTGACACAAAATATTGACTTAAATTAGATGTTAGTCACAAATTTCATATGTCTTTAATGTTAATTTTAATGATGGGTCTTAAACATAACAAGGTCCTTCAACTTATTAACCTTAAATATGATTTAATGAACCACACATTTTAATATGATTTTATGTGTTGAAATAGAGATATGTGTCATTCAATAATCCAAATCATGTTGAGGTTAATGGTTTTAAAATGATTGGTTATTTATGTTGAGTATGTTGCAATGAGCTCCTAAGAATTTTAGTATTCATTAGACTTCAACTGATTATGTACATTTTTTCATATTAGTATTGCATTAACCATATAGTTTTATTTATTTAATTTGTGTAAGATTTTATGAAATAAAACAAAACCATTATAATGATTCCAATATGAGTTAGTCCCGTTCATTGTGTTTATGGGTTAGTCCCGTTCATTTTTTTTATCATTATTGAATACAAACTCACACACACCTACTGCATGCAAAAGACCAATGCAAACTTATGGTGTTTGGAACATGAACAAACTTGCATCCATAATCATCAAACTTCCAAGCACAAGCTCAAACACACTTCAAATGATATCAGTTTTCAATCAGAAATAAAAAACTCAGTTTGCCTTAAACAACATTAATCAACATAATGCACAAAATGTAAAACTAAGTTTAGAAAATGCCTTAATCAAACACATGAAGAAAGTGAACGGTAACGATGGAGAAGAGAAATACCTTCAAGGTGACGGTAACGATGGAGAAGAAAGTGAACAGTGACGGTGGACGTGAACGTGAACGCAGCAGCAGAAAAAGGCGACGGCGACGATGACGGTGAGGGAGAGAGAACGAACGGAGGATGAGAGTAATCGCAGTAGAGAGTAATCGCAGTAGAGAGAAAACCCAGTTACGTAAACGAAATAGCTTATAGAGAGGGAAAATAAAGAGACATGCAGTATATGTTATAATTTTAATGTTTACTAAAGGGGACCTTAGAGGGCGCTTTTGTAAAAAAAGCGCCCTCTAAAGGGGGCCTAAGAGGGCGCTTCTGAAAGCGCTCTCTAAGGCTTTCCAAAAGCGCCTTCTAAACTGGAAATGTACATGGACTTAGAGAGCGCTTTTTTAAAAGCGCCCTCTAAGGGTAACCTTAGAGGGCGCTTTCACTAAAGCGCCCTCTATTGTTGTCCCTCCATTTCCTCATTATTTTTTTTTGGCTTCACTTTAGAGGGCGCTTTGTTACAAAAACGCCCTCTAAAGGGGGCCTAAGAGGGCGCTTCTAAAAGCGCTCTCTAAGGCTTTCCAAAAGCGCCTTATAAACTGGAAATGTACATGGACATAGAGAGCGCTTTTTTAAAAGCGCCCTCTAAGGTTACCCTTAGAGGGCGCTTTCAATAAAGCGTCCTCTATTGGTGTCCCTCCATTTCCTCATTATTTTTTCGCTTCACTTTAGAGTGCGCTTTGTTACAAAAGCGCCCTCTAAAGTGCGCTGTCTATTCCAATAGTATGCTCCTTATTTTTTCTCTTCACTTTAGAGTGCGCTTTTGTAATAAAGCGCCCTCTAAGGGGCGCTGTCTATTCCAGTTTTTGGCTTAGTGACGATAGGACTATGCACTTGTAGTCACGATTCACATATACTTACCAAAGTCGTGATCAAGTTTTTGGCACCGTTGTCGGGGACTAATTTAGTCGATATCGTAACTCTAGCGTTACCCAGTATAGACTAAGGCAACAATTCCTTTTCCCTTTCTACATCTGTCGAGTGTATGCCAAGTACTCGCTCTCAAGGCGTGAAATTAAAGCTACAACTCGACGAACCCGAGCGTTATCTTAGGTTAGAACGCCGGATACGAGACTTGATACGGGAACATCGTATCAAGCTAAATCTTCCTGACCTTAACATTCCTACTTTTGCATCAGTTGTTCAACCAGAGATGGCCGAACAAGTGCAAAACCGTCCTCTTAAGTACTATGCAATCCCTTCACAGGAAGAACCTCATAACAGCATCGTTACCCCTGCGATCGAAGCCAACAATTTCGAACTAAAACCCTCACTGTTGTCAGTCGTACAGCAAAACCAATTTTCAGGCAGTCCCACGGAGGACCCGAACCTACACTTGTTAGTATTTTTGCAATACGTAGACACGGTGAAAGCGAATGGTGTAAGCTCAGATGCTATAAGACTCCGTCTTTTCCCATTTTCATTAAGAGATAGAGCTAGAGCTTGGCTCCAGTCTCTACCATCCAACTCTGTGACTACATGGAACGAGTTTAAGAAAGTCTTCTTAGCCCGATTATTCCCACCTAGCAAGACGTCTATGCTAAGAGCCCAAATAAATGGGTTTAAACAAAAGGATAATGAATCACTTTTTGAAGTTTGGGAGAGATAGAAAGACATGATGAGGCTATGTCCACATCACGGTCTAGAAGAATGAAATGATAATCCACACCTTTTATAACGGTCTCTTATACAATACAAGATTGACAATAGACGTCGACACAGGTGACGCATTGATGGATAAACCATATGACGAGGCCTATCAACTAAGTGAAAGTATGGCCCAAAATCATTACCAATGGGGAAGCGAAAGAACCTCTGTAGAGAAACCTCAACCAAAGGGCGACATGTACGAATTGAGCATTCTTGATCACGTCAACACCAAGGTAGATGCCTTGACTCAAAATATAGACAGCTTGACCATAACACCAGCAGCCACTATGGCTTCCGTAGCACAAACTTGCGAGATATGCGGAGTTCAAGGGCATACTGCCCCAGAATGTCAACTCTTGACAGGAACTTCCACATACCAGGTGAATTATGCTCAAGGAAAGCCCTACTCAAATACCTATAACCCGGGTTGGAAGAACCATTCTAACTTCTCATACAAAAACAATAATGCATTATATGCACCTAATCAAGCACCAACTATACCACCAGGATATCAGAAAGCTGCCACAAACACTCAAAATGCTCCTAGGAAATCAAACTTAGAAGTAATGATGGAAAACTTTATAGCTACCTAAGCTCAAACAAATAAGGATTTATTAAATCAAAACATACACACTAGCAAGCAAATCAAGCAGTTAGCAAACAAGGTAGACGATTTAGCCACCCATAACAAAATGTTAGAAACTCAAATTTCACAAGTGGCTCAACAACAAGCACCTACCGCTGCTCCTGCAGGCACATTTCCTGGACAGCCGCAACCAAACCCGAAAGGTCATGCAAATGCTATTATACTATGAAGTGGGACAGAACTAGACGGACCGACTGATCCTAGAACTCATAACTCATCCATTCATCAAGGCCCAGGTAAGGTAACTAAGAAGGAAGACGAACAAGAGCAAGATAAAAACGAAGAGGCCGTAGAGAAAGAAGAACCTTATGGGCCTCCACCACCATATAAACCCCTTATCCCTTATCCTGAAAGACTTGTTAAATCTAAAAGCGTTGGGCAACTTAAAAAATTCGTAGAGCTTCTAAAACAATTGAATATCACAATACCCTTTACAGAAGCCATAACTCAGATGCCCTCATATGCTAAGTTTCTCAAAGAAATCTTATCTAACAAGAAGAAGATAGAGGATAACGAAACAAATACACTTACTGCTGAGTGTAGCGCCATAATACAAAATAATATGCCTCATAAGCTGAAAGACCTAGGTAGTTTCTCCATACCCTGTGTAATCGGAAAGTTTGTCATAGACAAAGCACTATGCGACTTAGGAGCTAGTATTAGTTTAATGCCCTTATCCATATGCAAAAGGCTAAAATGGGAGAACTAAGACCTACGAGGATGTGTGTACAACTTGCAGATCATTCCGTTAAATTTCCCGTAGGTATGCTAGAAAACGTTTCGGTGCGCATAGGACAATTCTATATTCCTACAGATTTTATAATCATGGATATAAAAGAGGATTCAAACATCCCTATCATATTAGGAAGACCATTCCTAGCCACATCCAGAGCTATCAGAGATGTTAAAAGAGGTAAGCTAACCTTCGAAGTTGGTGAGGAAAAGGTCGAATTCATTTTGACACAATTCCTAAAGGCACCAGCCATAGACGACTCCTGTTGTCTACTAGATGTCATCGATGAATGCATAAGAGAAATGGAGAATGAACAAGCATCATACTCCGAAATACTGAAAATTCCAAGGCCTTCTACTTTTGAAGATGAAAATTTAAGCAAGGAATACCAAGATGACAACCTAAGCGAATGCCTAGCCCTAACACCCGGTCATATGCCTTGCCCAAAGAAACCAACCCTTGAACTTAAGACGTTACCCAAAAATCTAAGGTATGAATTCCTAGACACTGAAATTGAGCGACCTGTAATCATAAATAAAAACTTAGGACAACTAGAAACCTAGAAGCTTCTACACGTTTTGAGAAAATACACAACTACTTTAGGCTACAATATCTCAGATCTAAAAGGAATAAGCCCTTCCATATGCATGCATCGCATAATGCTAGAGGAAGATAACAAGACCTCTAGAGAACATCAAAGAAGGACAAATCCCATTCTGAGTGATGTAGTAAAAAAGGAAGTGAAAAAGCTGTTAGAACCAGGTTTTATCTACCCGATATCTAATAGTCAATGGGTCAGCCCAGTACATGTCGTACCAAAGAAGGTAGGCGTCACAGTTGTTAACAATGAAAAAGCATAATCCATAGCATAAAGAGTAGTTACTGGAAGTAGAATGTGTATTGATTATAGAAAATTAAACAAAGAAACTCTGAAGGATCATTTTCCTTTACCGTTTATCGATCAAATGCTTGAAAGATTGGCTAAGCATTCTCACTTATGCTACCTAGACGGTTATTTGGGATTTTTCCAAATTCCTATTCATCCCGATGACCAAGAGAAAACGAACTTCACATGCCCCTATGGTACATCCACCTACCGACGAATGCCATTCGGACTGTGTAACTCTCCCGCAACATTCCAAAGATGCGTGATGGAAATTTTCGCAGATTTCATAGATGACATCATGGAAGTCTTCATGGAGGATTTATCTGTATGCAAACAGAGCTTTGAAGGTTGCTTATTGAATCTTGAAATGGTACTAAAAAGATGCGTAAAAGTGAACCTAGTGCTAAACTGGGAAAAATGCCATTTCATGGTCCGACAAGGAATCGTGCTCGGACACATATTATCCAACAAGGGGATTGAAGTCGACAAGGCCAAAATAGAAGTTATAGAAAACCTCCAGCCTCCGAAAACCGTAAGAGAAATACGAAGCTTCTTAGGACACGCCGGTTTCTACTGGCGATTCATTAAGGATTTCTCAAAAATCACAAAACCACTGACTGGTCTATTGATGAAAGATGTTGAATTCATCTTCGACGACAAATGCCTAGCGGCATTTGAACAACTGAAAACAACTCTTATTACCGCACCTATCATGAAACCGCTCGATTGGAGATTACCGCTTGAAATCAGGTGTGATGCTAGTGACTATGCTGTAGGCACAGTCTTAGGACAAAGAAGGGACAAGAAACTTCATGTTATATACTATGCAAGTAGAACCCTAGACCCTGCACAAATGAACTATGCCACCATAGAAAATGAACTTTTAGCCATAGTGTTCGCTCTGGATAAATTCCACTCCTACCTAGTAGGAGCAAAGATAATTATCTATACCGATCATGCTGCAATTAGATACCTGTTAAACAAAAAAGATGCCAAACCAATCCTCATGCCTCCAGTCCCAAGAAGACCGTTGATTATGTACTTGACAGTACTTGACAATTCCATGGGTTGTGTTCTCGGTCAACACGACGAGACAGGTAGGAAAGAGCATACCATCTACTACCTGAGTAAGAAATTCACAGATTGCGAGTCGAGATACTCAATGCTTGAAAAGACATGTTGTGCACTTGCATGGGCTGCTAAGCGGTTGAGACAATACATGCTGACTCACACAACCTTACTGATCTCCAAGATGGATCCAGTCAAGTATATATTTGAGAAGCCAGATCTCACTGGAAGGATTGCTCGTTGGAAAATGGTACTGACAGAGTATGACATCCAGTATACATCCCAGAAAGCCATCAAGGGGAGTATTCTGTCAGGCTATCTTGCTCAGCAGCCGATTGAAGACTATGAGCCGATGAAGTTTGATTTTCCAGATGAAGACATCATATTCCTCAAGATGAAAGACTGTGAAGAGCCAGTTGTTGAGGAGGGACCTGATCCTGATGAATAGTGGATGTTAACGTTTGATGGGGCCGTCAATGCCAGAGGAAATGGAATTGGTGTTGTCATCACTACTCCGAAAGGTGCCCACATGCCTTTCACCGTTCGTCTGACTTTCGAGTGCACCAATAATAAAGCTGAGTATGAGGCCTGTATCTTGGGAATTGAGCAAGCCATTGATTTGAGAATCAAGACTCTGGACATCTTCGGAGATTCAGCTCTAGTGATCAATCAAGTGAACGGTGATTGGAATACTCTCTAGCCTACTCTGGTCCCCTACAGAGATTACACGAAAAGACTTTTGACTTTCTTCACAACAGTGAAGTTGTATAATATACCTCGTGAAGAAAACCAGATGGCAGATGCTCTTGCTACTCTATCCTCCATGATCAAGGTGATTCGGTGGAACCATGCTCCCAGGATCGTGTTATGCGCCTTGACAGGGCCGCGTATGTGTTTGCTGCTGAATTGGTAGTTGATGACAAGCCCTGGTATCACGACATCAAGTGCTTTCTGAAGAATCAAGAGTACCCTGCAGGGGCATCCAACAATGACAGAAAGACTTTGAGAAGATTGGCAGGCAGTTTCTTCTTGAACAAAGACGATGTGTTGTGTAAGAGGAACTTTGACATGGTTTTGCTCAGATGCGTGGACAGACACGAAGCGGACATATTAATGCAGGAAGTTCATGATGGCTCTTTTGGTACTCATGCTCGCGAACATGCAATGGCTAAGAAATTTTTGAGAGCGGGTTATTACTGGATGACTATGGAATCTGATTGTTTCAAATATGCTCGGAAGTGTCATAAATGCCAGATTTATGCTGATAAGGTGCATGTGCCACCAAATCCTCTGAATGTGATGTCTTCGCCGTGGCCGTTTGCTATGTGGGGCATCGATATGATTGGAAAGATTGAGCTGACTGCTTCCAATGGGCATCACTTCATCCTTGCTGCCATCGACTATCTCACCAAGTGGGTCGAAGCAGCGTCATTCGCGAATGTCACCAGACATGTGGTTTCCCGATTCATCAAGAAAGAAATCATTTGTCGCTTTGGGATTCCCGAAAGAATCATTACTGATAATGGTTCTAATCTCAATAACAAAATGATGAAGGAGTTGTGTCAGAACTTCAACATTCGGCATCACAATTCTTCCCCTTATCGTCCTAAGATGAACGGTGCTGTTGAGGCAGCGAATAAGAACATAAAGAAGATTGTGCAGAAGATGGTCGTTACGTACAAAGATTGGCATGAGATGCTACCCTTCACCTTGCATGGGTACCGTACTTCAGTGCGTACATCGACCGGGGTAACCCCTTACTCCCTTGTGTATGGTATGGAAGCAGTCATACCTGTTGAAGTGGAGATCCCTTCTCTAAGAGTCCTGTTGGATGTCAAGTTAGATGAAGCTGAATGGATTCAAACAAGGTTCAACGAGTTGAGTCTTATCAAAGAGAAGCGAATGGCAACCATTTGTCATGGGCAGTTATATCAAAGTCGGATGAAGAGAGCCTTTGATCAGAAAGTGCGTCCTCGGTGTTTCCAAGTCGGAGACTTGGTGTTGAAAAGGATCCTTCCTCCTCAGACAGATCACAGGGGCAAGTGGACTCCTAACTATGAGGGACCATATATTGTCACCAAGATTTTTTATGGTGGAGCCTTAATGCTCGCAACTATGGATGGTGAAGACTTCACTTCCCCTGTGAACTCCGACGCAGTTAAAAAGTACTTCGCATGAAATAGACCCGCTGGACGATAAAAAGAATAGTCCAGGCAAAATGGGCATCCCCGCGAACCAAGAAAATGAAAAAGTTTCGGGCAAAAGTTAGGGATTAAAAAATGAAAAGATTGTACACCCGGTAAGTTGAAAACTTGAAAGGGCAACTTAGGCAAAAATGGGTATCCCGGTGGATTGAAAACCCGAAAGGGCGATCCAAGCAAAAGTTAGGGATTAAGCGAATGACTGCGTTCTGAGTAGTTCTGAATCTCATCTCGTGTCAATAACTGGAAACTGTCAAAGGATACGAAACAGTCCGATCATCCTTCTCAGAAAGCCGATCATCTGGAGGGTTTTGAAGACGAGCAAGTCATAGAAGGATTGGAACCCGATAGAAATCCATTTCACATTGCCATTAGAGTAATTTTTGTTTTTATCTTTTGTGCGATTACCTCTTTCCAGGGATTGCTTCCTGATGTAAATGCCTATTCAGAGGCCATTCAATCAATAAAATCATGTTATTCAGTATATCACTTTTTCATTTTTCATTTTACTGTTTTGTTTGCAAAAATGACGTCCGAATTTTAGATAAACATTGCATCATGAAACATAAGAGCTTTACAGGTATATGCTTAATAAACATTTAAAATTGCCGTAAATTTCAAGTGCTTTGGGTCGTCTATTCAGAACAGGTACACTCGGGGCATTTCCTTAAGGTACCCGGCAGATGATCGCATATGTTCTTCCTCAACAATTGGAATTTGGTATCTGATCCCTGCAGAGCTGGTTCAAGCATTGGATTCTTCAATCCCCAGTAGGTTCTCACTACTGTACCTCCCTGTCGCAACCTAAAAAATACAGTATGCGAAAAAACGACCGGAGAAAAAAGAAATGACAGAAGAGTCGCCACCGTGAGTTATTTATCCCAAAGGAGGGAAAGGAAACGCTCGAAGTAAACCTGAAAAAAGGAAAGGAAAAGACAAGGTCTCACAACCAAATCTCGGGTTCGGGAGCCGGTTATGCGAAGGGAAGGTATTAGCACCCCTACGCATCCGTAGTACTCTACGGGATCCACGTTTCTTGTTTTTGTCTAAAGGGTGTGGGTTTATCTAATGTACTATTTACTAAAAGAGGGGGTCAAAAGGAAATGACTCGCACGGATGTCGCATCCACTGCATACGTATCTCATCTGAACATGAGAATCAGAGTCTTCGTAGCTTGGCTACCTATGAGTTAAAGAGGAGTATGCTCGCTAAGACATCGCGTCTTATGCCTACGTATCTCATCTGGAATGAGAATCAGAGCAAGCCGTAGTTCGGCTACCTACGGGTTAAGGGTTGTGTTTTTTAGATGAACGACGTTACTACGCAATCTACCGGATGCTCGACCTTTGGAGACTTACTCGCCTGTAGTAGAAGGAGTTAACGTGTTCTTAGGAGAAGAAAAATCAATGAGTTGGTTTGTGTTTTAGGAATGCTCATGCAAAAAAGGAAGTCCTAGACGAAGGAACAGTGCTACCTTAATTAGCAATCCTATGGGGAGACGATCACACCATACAAAACAAACATGTATAAAGTAAACACGCCAACGAGGGGCTCAAACATACATGGGTAGGGCTTTAGTCAAGAGGGGTCATATCAACCTCGAGAAACAAGCCATGGAAGGGTAATCAAACGGGCTCTTAACCACTGACATTGAACGTCAGGGTGAGAAGATCAAAAGGGTAATGAGGATAAGACCTCATAGCTCTTAACCCTGGACAGGGTGAGCTCATGACAAAAAGTGGGGATTCAGAAAGGTGGAACCCTCTCCACTGACTGACCGGACAAAAGATCTTGGGCTTTTGTTCTGAAGCATCGACACGTAGTGTGATCTTAAACAACGACACACTGAATAACGGGGGATTGACTACTAATCCCTTTTATCCGTCAATTGCCTCTTCAGGGAGGTCTTTAGCACTGATGCCTCTTCTTGGAGGTCTTTGGGCATAAAAGTAAACAAACAAAAGAAAACATTGCCTCCTATTGAGGTCTTCCAGCTAGGAAAGTGGTAAAATGCGGGAAAGGTAAAGGATCAAGAGATCTACCACATGGATAAAGATCTGAAGTAATAACAGCTAAAGAAATAAGAAACCCAGAGATCTCTCAAGCTGGCACCATCAAAGAAAGCAAGTCAGTACAGGTAATCGGAATAAACCTCCAGGGGGTATCCCACAAATAAAGTGGAATACCAAGCAAGCCACCTCTGCAAGAGTCATGTGAGCCCTCACAAAAGCTCAACAAACAGGTTAGAGAAACAAGATAGGGTAATCCAGAGTTGCCCCAAATCAAAATGTAACCACATAAATCATGCCATTAAAATTCACAAAAAGAGCTCACAAAAAGCAACCAAGTGTAGGAGGCATAAACCTCTTGTCAAACACATGCATCAAAAGGGTATCAAAATTCAAAGTCAGGGGCAAGGATCCACACATCAAGACATGACATACATACTAAAACATGCGCCCACATGCAAAACCTAACGATAATACCTCATACATTCAGAGCATTCAAATTGAAAGCATAGAGTAATGGAAATAGGGCAAACCTGATTGGAGAGATCGAATGAAATTGAATTTCCCGATTGGGTTTGCAAAGCAATCTGAGGGTTTATATGAGATGGAATTGGCTCTTTACAGATGAGTTCCTTTCAGTCTCTGGAGGTTGCTCTGAACTCTGTTAGCTCTTCTCTCACTATCTTTTTCCCCAGGGTTTTTTGGGGGAAGGAAGTCTAGAATTTATAACCTGATTTTTGTGACTTTGTGGGCTCAAAAGAGAGAGGTCCAAGTCCAAGATTTTTCTGTTATATTTTATTTATTTATTTATTTATTTATTTATTCGTTTTTCGTTTTTTTTTAATTTTCAAAACGCGTGGGCTTCGCCTAGCGAGCAAGACAGTTCAAGAAATTCCTCTGAGCGTAGGTGGTTCTGGTGGTTTTTCTTGGGACTCGCTAGGCGACCCATTCTGCTCGCCTAGCGAGCATGACAGCTCATGAACAAACTTTTGCTCCTTCAAGATTAACGTTTTGACTGATGAATAGACCCCATTTGAACATGTTGGAAGTATCTCAAGCCATTCCCTTGTGTTGACTGATCACCCAGATAGGACCCACAAAGTATCTTGGATGATATTCAAGCTTCTTGGATCTAATTCCGATTGACATGATGAAATGCAATATGAAATGTTAAATGACCTAAAAATAAATGCATGAATGAGGGGGGTAAATTTTGGGGTATTACACTCCCCAAGCGTGTGTTTCAGACTATACACTCCCCAGTAGAGCTGAGAGTACCAAACTGTATATCCCCAGCGGAGTTGACAGTGCTAGACTGTGTCTTCCCAGCAGAAACAATTGCTCCTCAGAGTTTGATGCCAGATCGATAATCCCGATGCTAGACCCGCAGTCTCTTTCCTTGAAGCAGAATCTCGGTACCGTATCGATGTTTGCTTCCCCTGCTGAGTCGTCTCTCTCGCAGATTATGGTTGCCAGAACCACTGTCGCCTTCCTCAGCAGCAGGCCTTCAGAGCTATTCTCTCCCCGGTTAGAGTCTCGGTATTTTGTTATTGCTAGAACACCGCGTGGGCGGGTCATTTCCCCACAAATTTCATTGTGTTGTGTATCTCCAACAGCATTGCATGGGTCCAGAAGACGTTGATCATCTCCCCAGCAGAATTCCTTGCCTCGACTTGGCGTTCTCTCTAACCTAGCATTTTACATCCATGCATGTGGAATCATATTGCATTGCATCCTTCCAAATCGCGTAGCATTTCCATTTTCATGGAGCATTACGCCATTGAAAAATTCAAACATACGCATGTGAAGCATAAAACATTCTCGGTATCCCAAGTGATAAACCAGAAGCTTGTTTCCAATACTCAGACTGAAGGTTGTTCATGACTTATTATCCCCAGCATAGGTCACTAGCCCACGTGCCGCCTCAATCACCATTTTCCCTATTTCTGCCGACGCTGACAAGTATGAAAGTTTCCGGTATTCAGACCGAAGTGGAATTCAGGCCAGTTTTCCGATTTTCAGATCGAAGAAGTTTCCGACGTTCAGGTCGATGCAACTTGTGGCGTTCAGGCCAAGTTTCCGATATTCAGACCGAAGTGGCATTCAGGCCAATTTTCCGGTATTCAGATCGAAGTGGCATTCAGACCAGTTTTCCGATTTTCAGATCGAAGAAGTTTCCGACGTTCAGGTCGATGCAACTTATGGCATTCAGGCCAGTTTCCGGTATTCAGACCGAAGTGGCATTCAGGCTAGTTTCCGGTATTCAGACCGAAGTGGCATTCAGGCCAGTTTCCGGTATTCAGACCGAAGTGGCATTCAGGCCAGTTTTCGGATTTTCAGATCGAAGAAGTTTCCGACATTCAGGTCGATGCAACTTGTGGCATTCAGGCCAATTTTCTGGTATTCAGACCGAGGTGGCGTTCAGGCCAGTTTCCCGGTGTTCAGACCGATGTTAATAATCTCATATCTTCCGATGCTTAGATCGAAGTTATTTCTAGTATTCAGACTGATGATAGGCATTCAGGCCATGTTTATTTTTGTGCTACCATTCATTTTGGTATTCAAGCTAACATTCCTTTTTTCGGTGTTCAGACCGACTCTCACCGTACCAGACGAATTCCTTTTTTCAAGACCGCCTCTTCGCCGATTCTGACATGCATTGTTACTTCACTTCACTTCACTTCAGTGTAAATTTCCGGGTTTTTATTGTTTTCAATCCCTTGATACCTCGAAAGTGCGAAAGTCGTTGCTATCTCCCTTTCGGGTCTCTAGTTGATTGAATAGGGGCAGCTGTAATACCCCAAAATTTACCCTTCACTTTTTCTTGGAAGCATGGGATTGTGTCTTACTTTTCATTAGCATCATACTAGGTCATACTCATTGCATACTGCATTAGTGACTTGGAAATCAGGGTTTAATTGATCACTCCTTAACAGAAGGAGCCCACACAAGGCAAGACTGAAAATTGAACTTCATTCTCCAGATATACAAGTCTCAAGGGTCTCAAGGGGTTCCATATGTCTTATTATGGTCCTCAGTTCATTAGTGGAAGATTCAGAGCTCTCGGAGTGTGCATCTGGATTTAATCAAGAAACTAGGGTTTCATGGCTATCTGCAATAGGCAATGTTTGGTTGGAAGTAAATGGGGCTCATTCATGTCATGATTAGAGAGGCATCTTGTCTTAGGAAGATTCACAATCATCTCACAAAGATCCATTGGCAATCAGTGCAATCAGTGTCCGATCAGTTTTGCCCTAAAACTAGGGTTTGGTATAAAATTGGTTTATTTCTAATTCCTTTGGTGAAACTCTTTTCCATGGCCCTCCATATGTCCACAAGGGTCTACACACAAAAAATCAGCTCTTTATTTGAGCCAAAGGTGCTTCAATTGATAAATGGAATCGGGAATCAGACAGTTTGGGAAAAGTCAACTGTGGGGCCAGAAAAGTGAACTTCTGACATCTTGAAAGTGGAATCTCAAAATTCATGCCTAAGGAAGCCTACACGTGAAATTTGATCAAGGTTGGATCATGGATTCATCATTTAATCAGGAGTTGGAAAAGATACTAAATTTGGAAATAGTTGACTTTCCATTTAGGGCAAGTTTTTATGGTTGTTGCACCCACTTTAAGCCCACTTTCCACCAAGATGAAAGCTCCATTTTAAAATTTCTCCGACATGAACGTTTTTCCTCTTGTTCCAAGCTTTCTAGAGATATAAAGTTTGTTTCATTTGGATTAAAATTGAGAAAGTTATGCTTGGTCAAAGTAAGACATTATTTTAGGACACTTAGAAAATTTTCTAAGTCCAAAATCTTCAAGATTTGTCAAGACTTATGGGCCAGATTTCTTGCACTTCAAGGAATCTTTTTAAAATACTTTCTTCATGACAGTTGTACCTTGCTATGTCCTCTTTCACATAATTTTGGAATCATCCCATTTGGATCATTGGTTTGAAAGATACACTCATCTAAAGTTGGCATCATGGGCTGAATTTTTTGACAACATTTAGGCCAAACAGGCCCAACCATTTTGCAGTTGTGAGACCTGCACTTTATGGACATTTTTCACCTCTTTCCAATCATCATTTCAATTTGTGTTCAACATGAAATATGTTAAGCTCCATGCCCTCTCTCTACTGTTTGCATTGCCTTGCCATTTGGACATGTATTCATCAAGATATAAAGCCTTAAAGTCACCCCGTTGGACTGTTTTTATGCTGCACAAACCAACCAACACACTCTTTTCCTTATTTGGTCATGCACTTTTATGTTCACTCACTTAAGCTTTGCCACATTTAGAACTTGCTTTCACCACCTCACCTCTTGTATCATTATGCACATAATCCAAGCCAAACACTTCAAGCCCATTAAGCACTTTAAACCCTACATACTTAAGCTTCTAAAACCCTAACTTGAAGAGTGGTGGCTGCAAAATTTCAGAGCAAGGCAAGCAAAATATTTCTCATTCCTTTCCAATTTCACAAGTTCTAAAATTTCTCAAAGCATAAAGTAGCATCTCTCTTTTCCATTCCTCCAATACCAAGGGGCAGTGGACCTTGCATCCACTAGGTAAGCATCTTTTCACTCTCTTCCATGGTAATATTTCATGCTCATACCATGCTTTTAACCATGCTTACCATCCATACTTCATGATTTTTCATTTATGCCATGCTTGTTCCATGTTTATTTTCCATGTTAATATTATGCCATGTTTGGTTTTGAAGCCCTCAACATGAGGCATGTTCATTAGGCTTGAGTTTGAATGTGTGATGTTGTTCACTATCCATATCCATGTTCATGAAGCTCCCTTGTTGTTCACTTTTCTACATGCTAAAGTCATTATTTTCAATGAAACAAAGCACCATTGTGTTCTACTCATTTCGAACTAGAACTTTGCTTTTTACATCATGCCATTTGGAGCACTGTAGCGTGAGATATTTGGATTGGAAGTTGGAGAAAATTTTATGTCGTTTCCGCGTTTCATACATGCATGTTGTTAGGGCTTGGTTTGCATGGGAAGAAAATAATACGTGGCACTCTCACGGCTGTTCGATCCCGTGCGCCAGTTTTAATCCTACCCGTCCAACAATTATTTTTGTCTTTTGTGACTTATAACACATGACCGGTTGATGTTTGAGTTATATAAAATGTTCATTTATTTCTTAATGTCACGCTGAATATACCATTCACTGGACCGAACCTTCCTTGCGCGCAGCTATCTGCACCTCCTCATGGCCCATCATCACTATTTCACCTTTATTTTCGTTTCCATTCTTTTATTCTGTTTTGTTTTTAATTAATAAAAATATTTTATTTATTCATAAAAATACCAAATATTATTTTTTATATTCCTTAATGTTTTATTTAATTTATTTTATTTTTAATTTTCATAATTATTTACTGTTAATATTTTATTTCAATTATTTATTTCAAATGGTTCATTTTAATACACATTTTTTCATTTATTTTATTTTCATAGCTTAAATTTATTTTTAATTTCTGATTTTTGGGATGAGGGTTGACCAATGTCTCATGGTCAACCTGACCTTTTATTGGAATTTTATTTCCCATTTTTAATTTATTTTGGGTTTATTTTTGACCTAGTTTGCTTGGTTGACTTTTCATTTGACTTCTATTTTATTTCAATTAATTTATACACTAATTCACATTATTTTTAAAATCGTTTTGGGGGATGATGATGTCCTGACCCCACCTTAGCTAGTTTAATTTTTCATAATTTATTTGATTAATTTACTATTTATTTGACATTTTTTAAGTTTACTTGACTTTTCAGTTGACTTTTCTATGATTGATGTTTGACTTAGGGATTGCTTAGGGCAATTGAAGAGATCTTTTGATCCTCCCTTGTTCATCTCATATGCCATGTATTAGAGGCTTTTCATCTTGATTTTGTTTGATCCTTGCTTCATTTCCCGATTAAATTATTCAGTGATCCTTTGTGTGCATAGTGGCGCAACGCGAAAAACAACCGGCGGAAAAAATACAGAGCCGCCACCGACGCTATTCATCCTATGACGGAAAGGGAGCGCAGGACTAACCTAAGAAAGGGAAAGGAACGGTCTTACGACTAGAGATTACAAGGTACGGGAGTCGGTTACGCAAGGGGAAGGTATTAGCACCCCTCACGTCCGACGTACTCGACGGGATCCATGCTCAAAAGATAGCATAAAGGAAAGGAATGGGTTGCTAATAAACTGCTCAACAAAACTGCACAAACTGGAACAATAAACAGGTGGGGGAAAGAAAGAAAACGGAGGAAGTGGACTCGGTAGGATGTCGCATCCTGGGCCTACGTAGTTTGCCAGAAACAAACATCAGAGTCAACGTAGTTCGGGGAAAAGGGACATGCTCGCTAGGACATCGCATCCTATGCCTACGTATCTTCTCTATCCAGAGGAGAATCAGAGCACTCGTAGCTCGGGTAACGCATGCCGAAACAAGACACCAAAAAGGGACGCTGAGACGTCAAAAGAAACACTCAAAAGGAAACAGACTTCCAATACATGGACTTACACCCGACTCCTGACAACAAAAGGAAACAGAATGCCAATACATGGACTTATATCCGACTCCAAACAATAACAAACGCTAACCAGTGAACACCA
Organism: Lathyrus oleraceus; assembly: GCF_024323335.1. Lineage (NCBI taxonomy): Eukaryota > Viridiplantae > Streptophyta > Magnoliopsida > Fabales > Fabaceae > Lathyrus > Lathyrus oleraceus. The sequence goes on along the minus strand of NC_066583.1, from coordinate 604,010,418 downwards.
AAGAAAAAGGTTATCAGAATAAACCCCAACAAAGTAACCAAATATCCAAAGATGAACCCCAAAGATGAACCCCAATATAAGAATCATCGCAAATGAATCCCAAAGATGAACCCCAAGTGAGTGACAACCGTCACGAATGAACCCCAAGTGAGTGACAATCATCGCAAATGAATCCCAAAGATGAACCCCAAGTGAGTGACAACCGTCACAAATGAACCCCAACTGAGTGACAACCGTCACAAATGAACCCCAAGATGAACCCCAAATGCTACAAGCAATAACAGTCAACACAGATGAACCCCAAATATGTACCCCAAGATGATAACCACCATCACAAGTGAACCCCAATATGAACCCCAAGATGATAACCATCATCACAAATAAACCCCAATATGAACCCCAAGATGATAACCACCATCACAAATGAACCCCGAGATGAACCCCAAGTGGTGGTAACCATCACAAATGAACCCCAATATGAACCCCAAGATGATAACCACCATCACAAATGAACCCCGAGATGAACCCCAATATGAATGACAACTGTCATAAATGAACCCCAATATGAGTGACAACCGTCACAAATGAACCCCAATATGAACCCCAAGTAATACCAGAAGAAACCCCCAAGGTATAAACATACCACACACACCCACGTTGGACAAACAAGTACTAACACCAAAGCGAACAAACAAAGGGTGACCACACACGCAAAAAGAAAAAGGGTGAACACACATGCAAAAAAGAAAAAGGGTGAACACACATGCAAAAAAGAAAAAGGGTGCCCGGAGAGATTGCTCGCAACCTCCTGCCTACGTATCTCATCTGGTATGAGAATCAGGGCGACGTAGTTCCCCTTAACAGGGGTACAACACTCTCCTAACCAGAGACCAGGGAGACAACAAACTAATAGGGAGACTAAGACTCGAGCCTAATAGTTGTCATGCAATCAACATCCCTAAGTTGAGGTCTCTAACATGCAAGCAACTTCCTCAAAAATCAATCATACAACTCCTACAGAAATGGAGATGAGAAGAGGAAAGTAGATAAACACACCAGCACAAGTGAACAAGCATCACACACTATATCCATACAAGAGGCCCAAACAATGGGTAGGCTTTAGTCAAGAGGGGTCATATCAACCTCGACAAACAAGCCAAACTGTAAGGGTAATCGACTGGGCTCTTAACCACTAACATTGAACGTTAGGGTGAAGCTGATCAAAGTGGTAATGAGGATGAGACCTCATGCTCTTAACCCTGGCCAGGGTGAGCTCATGACACAGAAAGCGTGGGGATCCAGAAAGTGGGATCCTATTCCACTTGACAGACTCTGAACAAAGATCTGGGGCACATGTTCTGGAGCATCAGCACGTAGTGCGAGCATAAAGAACGACTCACTGAATAACGGGGGATTGGCTACTAATCCCTTTTATCCGTCAATTGCCTCTACTCTTGGAGGTCTTATCAAATGTAACATGCCTCATCTTGGAGGTCTTTGGCACAATTTTAAACAAACACAAACAGAGCCTCTGAAGGAGGACTTGCCAGCAAAATGCCTGCCAAAAAGGTGACAGGACTTCAGACTATATGAAGTAAGAGGCTAACTACCTGAGTGGTGTATCAACCACAATCCAATGCTCAAGCAAGAGCAAAAGAAAGCAAGCAACTAATGTACCTGTACAAAAGCTAAACAGTTAATACTTCAGTCACACAAACAGAGAACAGACAGTGAAACCACCTAACAGTTACACAACTCAATGAACAATGCTCAAGCACTCAAATGAACTCATGAGCTCAAGCACATCACTTAAAATCCTACAAAACAAACAAAAGTTAGAACTCAAAGCATTTGTATCTCATAAAGTGAGAACAAATCAACCATCAATGCTAAATGTCCAAACCTGAAATACAAAGCACAATTAGTTTATGCACAAAACACTAGTACAAAGACTGAGTTCAAAACCAAACCAAATGATCAAAATAGAACCCAATCTTTTACATAATTCACATTCAATAAATGATCAAATGTCCTCGAAAGGACCAGCATCAAATCAATAAGCAAGTATCTCAAATGGCCTATGCTATGCAATGACTACAAATGTGCACATAAATGAACTTCCAACTTAGACAATTCAAATCAAAACATAAATGCATGTAATGACTTTGATATTTTTTGTGCAAGTTTCTCATGTTATGAACAATCAATATGCAAAAGATCAAATCCAGAAAGGTTCAAATGCTAGATGAATAAAAATGCAACAATTCAATGCCAAAAATGTGACACAAATTGTCACACTTATCTATATGTGTCAAAAACAATGATATCATATGAGAAAAATTCCAAGCCAGTGATCAAAAATTCACATCATGTATGAAGATCAAGCATGCAAAAAATTGGATCAAATGGCATAACAATGAAGATTTCACAATGCAATGAATGCAACATATCAAATTAACCCCACATGGATTCAAAAATTCACAAATCAAAAACCAGACATCAACAATTCATAAAATTAATATCAAAGAATAATAGACATTCATACAAAACCAGGAAAAAGAAATTGGGATTAATTTGGATCATTTTTCTATTTTTAATGAATTTTACAAAACAAGCTAGACAAATGAAATAAACAAATAAAATGGAGGGAAAAGCAATTATTCAAATAAAAACAGAAATAATCAGGACCACACGATGAGGCGCGAAAAACACATCCACGGTCCACATTCTAACAATCAAAACGCACAGTTTCATTTAAACAGTCAGTGTGCACATCAGCAGTCAACATAACGTGTGGCAAGGTAAAAAGCATGGCATCCAATCATTCATACAAGCAGGCGCATACATGGCAACACGCAAGCATAAACATGGGAGCACAGTCAGCCAAATGAAACGATGCGTTTCATTAAACGCGTTGGCATGCACGATCAGCATTCAAAGCTTGCGTGGCAATGGTCAAACAATTCATGGCCTATCAAACACATACGCAAGCAACACCTGGCGCACACATGACAAAAACCCTAAGAAATAACCAGACGCCGGAGCTAAGCTCCGGTCGTCTTCTCCGACCAGCCAGACGGCGGCGCCGCCGTAAAAATTTGCAGAATTCAACAAATCTTGTACCATTCGAATCCTCTTCCAACATAGAATCCAAATATCACATTCATTTCATCTAATTCCTACTAGGTTTTCCAGATCGAAGCAAAACATATTCTAGACCCAAACTTGAAGTTCATCATACATGCTCAATACTTGATCATTTTCAAATCTAATCCTATCTACATGCTCCACTTGTCAAGATCTACACATCTATATAAAGAAAACAGCAAAAAGAGATGATGAATTTTGAATCACCTTGAAGTGCAGTTCTCTGTTCACGCGTGTTCAAGCTCTCAAAAGCTCCAGATCTACTCCACTAAACTTGCCTTGAAGCTTTGTGCAAAGAGAATAAGCTGAAACCACTTGAATCTTCTTCAATTTTTAAATTCCCTCAACATGTTCATGTACATGAACTGCTCGAATTCTTGCTCAATTGATCAAAACAATGGTTGATTCTTTCTTAGAATTGCATGAGGATCAAGAATCTATAAAAATATTTGGTGTTTGTGTGGAGAAAAATAAAATTCGAAGTGAGAGAAAATTGGAGGGAAATCTTGAATTTCAGATCTGAAATGCTTGTTATGGTGGTTATGGCTAGGGTTTTGGCATTTATATTCCATGCTAATCACACTTTCCATTGGTTAATCATGATTAAAGAGTTATGAGGCAAAAATGCAAAAATGCAAATGAAGCTAACATGGCCATAACCCACGTGCTCTTTCTCATGCAAGGGTCTCAATCCACTTAAAATCATCCAATGGTCATGATTTGATGATTGATTTGCTTGCACCTTAAGCCAAAAATGAATTGTGAAATATTTTCTTCAAAGTGAACATGTGTGAAATGATAAGCTCTTGGCCATGATTCTTTTGCATGAATGAGCCAAATAATGTCATTTTGAGAAGCTTTGAACATGAGGAGCATTTTGCAAAAAGAATGAACCAATTTGGAGCCTTGTATCAAAAGTTATGCCATTTTGAATTTCCATGCACACCTTGTGATCAAATGACCATAACTCCTCAACCATTCATCATATGGACATGAATTAGGACTTTTTGGAAAAGGAAGACAAAACTCTACAACTTTCATGTTCACCAAAAATCCATTTGAAACTTCTTTGATCTTGAAAAGTCAAGTTGAAGGTGGACCAAAAACTTGCCAAATTAGGAAACTTTGAATTATAGGTCACTTTCCATTTTTGGTAACTTTTGCCATGACCTTTGCATATTCAATATGGATGTTTAGAATGATGAATGGACCTCTTTTGAACATGATTGAGGTGTCTCAACTCATTTCCCCACCTCATAGCCCTCAGTTGACTGCATAGTTGACTTTTTGGTCCTCAAATGACCTTGAAATGCCTTGATCCACTTGAGCCTCTACCACTTGGGGAAATCGCCCAAACATGAAACCCTAGCTCATGTAAGCCCCTTATGATAACCATGTTATCCTCATCCCAAGAAAAGACCTCATCTCTTTGAGAAACCCTAGTTGGAAGAATGGCATTGATTAAGGTTGACCAGAGGTCACAACCCTAATCCAGAGGAACCTGAGAATGAACAATGAAACCCTTGATGATGATAGAACCATGATGATGGTAATATATCCTTGCAAACAAGATAATGCTCAAGACCTTTGAAGAATCAAGAAACCCTAACTGAAGTGCAAATCCTCAGATGGTTGATAATCAATTCATAGAGACCCTCAGGCTTGAATCATGTAACTTCTCCATCTTTTGAAAAGACTTTGGAGGATGACCTTCTTATTTCACATATGATATGCAAAATGCAATGCCTAATTCTCTAAGCATGAAATGCAATGTCTCAAACTAGTCTCAAGAAGAGGAGGGCAAATTTTGAGGTCTTACAGCTGCCCCTATTCAATCCACTGTGAACCTGTCGATATGAACAGCCTCGACTTTCAGATGATCAGAGTGAAGAGTGGTTGAATACCAAGAACAGACGAACAATTTACGCTCCGCTGGGAATTATTATTAATATTTTTTTTGCTTTTCTTGAACCCCAAAACTTTTTTGATTGATTGATTTTTTTTTGCTTTTCTTGAACCCCAAACCAAATATTTTTCTTTCGCGCGGATGATCCCTGATCACCGCATTTGAACCCCGATAACTCCATGTCACTCTTGTTGCCAAACAATGAACCCCGTTCTCCATTTGAACCCCAGTCGCCTGACGATAACTCTCGATCGTCGTTGTGAACCCCATTCTCCAGAAGACACCCCGTGTCTCCTTTTCTCCATTTTGAACCCCGCTCTCCATTTTCCCGTGCTAATTCCGTTGGCAACGCCGGAAATAACACCAACCACCACTCTGATGGCGACATATCAGAGGGTACACCTTTACAACAGGAAGGTAACATGTGCATTTCTTCCCTTGAAGACACCCATAACGACTTCTCTTGGCCTCGCCAAAGTCTAAGGTGACACATGATCAGAAGACAATCCTAAGGACCTCATCCCGGATACAATCTTCAACTCCAATCTCCAGTTGAACCCCGTTCTCCAGAAAATGCCCAACACTTCCTTTTCTCCATTTGAACCCCAATTTTCGCGCTGATCGCGTAACGTTCTCCGATCTTCATTTCCATCTCCGCCCGACGGAATCTCTTCCTCCAATATCGCGCTACTTGGGAATATTGTTGATCCAACGTCACGATGCTAAACTCCTCAGAGTAACATCTTCACCAACCAGCTAAACCAATTCTCAAACGGTAACCACGGCTCGAGACTAGCTTATGCTTGCACTGCTGATGCATGAGTTTTACAGCGTAATGCTCCATAACCATGGAAATGCTACGCAATTAGTTATGCAATATGCTATGCTTCTCTAAATGATGAACGCATATATAAAAAAAATATCCCCCTCAAGGGACGACACGAGCAGCTCCGCTGAGGAACTCGATATCACTCCAATCTCCAACCCTGCTTGGGAATAGCACTGATGTCGAGGAAAGAGCAACCCTTACTAGGGATGACCTCCACTGAACTCGATCCACTTGGGGACTTCGCTGGGGAAGACTATCAACGCACACCCCTGCCGGGGAACATCAACCTTCAGACCTGCTGGGGAAATAACAATCTCAACCCTGCTAGGGGAAATACGGAATACATAGCATGGAACACCCGTCGACTCGTCGAACACTGGCATTCACCATCTAACCACAGTGTCAACTTTCCACTTTTGAGAGCTCCCAGACTCATCTGGTCTTTTCCGATTCATCACCTTGTATTCTCGACTTCTCCCTTCTTCAAGAAAATCGACCTCCTTAGATTCGTGCCAACTTTCCACTTCTTCAGACTTTGAAAAGTCTTCTTGATTAACCCTCTAGGATCGTCGCACTTCTCTCGCCGTCTCTACACCATTCTTCTATTCCTCGTCCCTGATTGGACTTCAAAGGAATATTTTGTCAAAAACGCTTCATATCACAACCTGCAAGTGAGTGAAAATAAACCAACAGCACCTGCAAAAGAGATCGTTAGATAAAACGTGCCCCAGGCGTGCCAAAATTTCAACACCCAGGTCACTCAATCTTCCGAATAAGATTTCAAGTTTTCAATCCTATCAACATGCATTGGAAGGGACCTCCACGTCTCAAAATGCAAAGATTCTTATCAAAATAAACGGATGTTTTTGCAATCAAAGCCGTAATGAAAACAAAAACAAAATTGTTTGACTGAATATGCATTTTATTGATTGAAAAGGTGGCTCGTAACTGAGCAGTACACAGGAAGCAATCCCTAAAAAGAGGTAATTGCGCACAAAAGGAAAATCTATCCTAATGGCAATGTGAACCCGTGACCTCATCAAGTTCCAACTCGGTTACAACCCATATGTCCTCAAGACTCTCCGCACTTTCTACCTTCCGAAACAAGACGCTTCCGACCGATCTCTGCCGGGGATCATCCATGTGTCTTCACCAAAGTACAAACGACCATGCTAGACGCAGTTGTTCGTTTCACTCCCTCTTTTGCCTGGACCGCCCTTTCGGGTTTTCAGTCCATCGGGATACCCCTTTTTGCCCAAGCCACCCTTGTGGGGTTTTCGACTTGCCGGGTGTACAGTTTTTTTCTTTTTATCCCTAATTTTTGCCCGAACCTTTTTTTTTCATTTTTTTTTGGTTCGCCGGAATGCCCCTTTTTGCCTGGACTATTTTATTCTTTTCGTCCAGCGGGTCTCTTACACGAAGTATTTTTTAACTGCGTCCGCATTTACAGGGGATGGAAATTCCTCGCCATCCATAGTCGTCAACAACAAGGCTCCGCCAGAGAAAACCTTCTTGACCATGAAAGGACCCTCATAATTGGGTGTCCACTTGCCCCGACGATCGTTCTGAGGAGGAAGGATCCTTTTCAACACCATATCTCCCACATGGTACACACGAGGTCGCACCCTTCGGTCAAAAGCATGCTTCATTCGCTGTTGGTACAACTGCCCATGACAAATGGCCACCAACCTCTTTTCCTCAATCAGGCTCAACTCTTCATACCGAGTTCTCACCCATTCAGCCTCTTCCAATTTCACATCCATCAGGACTCTTAGTGACGGAATCTGGACCTCAACTGGTAGCACAACTTCCATCCCATACACAAGCGAGAAAGGTGTTCCCCCAGTAAATGTACGCACTGAGGTTCGATACCCATGCAAGGCAAATGGCAACATCTCATGCCAATCCTTATAGGTCACGACCATTTTTTGCACAATCTTCTTAATATTCTTATTAGCCGCCTCGACCGCCCCATTCATCTTTAGACGATAAGGAAAAGAATTGTGATGCTCGATCTTGAACTCCCGGCACAGTTCTACCATCATCTTGTTGTTGAGATTAGAACCATTATCAGTGATGATTCTTTCAGGAACCCCATATCTGCAAATGATATCTCTTTTCAAGAACCTGGCAACAACCTGTTTCGTCACATTTGCATAAGACGCCGCTTCCACCCACTTGGTGAAGTAATCAATAGCCACTAATATGAACCGATGTCCATTCGAAGCTGTAGGCTCGATCTTTCCAATCATATCAATGCCCCACATAGCAAACAGCCACGGAGACGACATCAAACTCAATGAATTTGGAGGCACGTGCACCTTATCCGCATAAATCTGGCATTTATGACATTTCCGCACGAAATTGAAACACTGAGCCTCCATTGTCATCCAATAATATCCAGCCCTTAGCAACTTTTTCACCATCGCATTCCCGCTGGTGTGGGTACCAAACGACCCCTCGTGCACCTCTTTCATCAATTGGCTTGCTTCTTTGTCATCGACACATCTGAGCAAAACCCAATCAAAATTCCTCTTGTATAAAACCCCATATTTATTCAGATAGAACACCATGGACAACCTCCTCAGAGTCTTTCGGTCCTTCTTAGATGCTCCCTCGGGACACTCTTGGGTCTCTAAATACCGTTTGATGTTATAATACCACGGCTTTTCATCATCAGGCACCGTTTCGACAGCAAACACATAAGCCGTTCTATCCACTCGTCCCACCTTAACACTAGGAAATTGATTCCACCATCGCACTTTAATCAAAGTGGCCAGGGTAGCCAAGGCATCTGCTAAAGGATTTTCTTCCCTCGGCACATGGTGTAATTCCACCTTGGTGAAGAACATCAACAACCTCCTCGTATAGTCCCGGTATGGAATTAAGTGGGATTGATGTGTAAGCCATTTCCCGTTAACCTGGTTCACAACCAAAGCTGAATCTCCATATATAACAAGGTTTTTGATTCGCAAATCAATCGCCTCTTCGACACCCAAGATACAAGCTTCGTATTCAGCCACATTGTTGGTACATTCAAAGGTTAGTCGGGCAGCAAAAGGAATGTGGGTTCCCTTCGGCGTAACCAAAACAGCACCAACTCCACTACCATTCACGTTAACGGCCCCATCAAACATCAGAATCCATTCGGACTCAGGGTCAGGCCCCTCCTCCGGGATCGGTTCCTCACAATCTTTCGATTTGAGAAACATGATGTCCTCATCAGGGAACTCAAACTTCATCGGTTGATAATCCTCAATGGGTTGCTGGGCGAGGTAATCAGACAATACACTCCCCTTTATTGCTTTTTGGGAAGTGTACTGGATATCGTACTCAGTCAAAATCATTTGCCATCTCGCAACCCGTCCGGTCAATGCTGGCTTCTCAAAAATATACTTGATCGGATCCATCTTGGAAATCAACAAAGTGGTATGAACCAGCATATGTTGTCTTAGTCGGCGAGCAACCCATGCCAAAGCACAACAAGTTTTCTCGAGCAGTGAATATCTTGTTTCACAGTCGGTAAACTTTTTGCTAAGGTAGTAAATTACATTCTCTTTTCGACCAGACTCGTCATGCTGCCCCAGTACACACCCCATAGACCCCTCGAGGACTGTCAAGTACAGGATTAACAGTCGCCCTTCCACAGGAGGCATCAGAATCGGAGGCTCCTGCAAATATTCTTTTATTTTTTCAAATGCCTCTTGGCAATCATCATTCCACCTGACCGTTTGATCTTTTCTCAACAACTTGAATATGGGTTCACACGTGGCTGTTATATGAGATACGAACCGTGAAATGTAGTTCAATCTACCTAAGAAACCACGAACCTTCTTTTCTGTTCTCGGTTCCGGCATTTCTTGTATCACTTTTACTTTAGCAGGATCAACCTCGATTCCTCTTTCGCTCACAATAAACCCCAGCAACTTACCGGACCGCACTCCGAAAGTGCACTTATTCGGATTCAACCTCAATTTAAATTGTCTCAACCGGTCAAACAGCTTGGCCAAGTCTATCAGATGCCCCTCTTCTATTTGGGACTTTGCTATCATGTCATCAATATAGCATTCGATCTCATGATGAATCATATCATGAATCAAAGTCACCATAGCTCTTTGATACGTGGCACCGGCGTTCTTAAGACCGAATGACATCACTTTATAGCAAAAAGTGCCCCACGGTGTGATGAACGTTGTTTTCTCCATATCATCTAGCGACATTTTAATTTGATTATAGCCAGAAAATCCATCCATGAAGGAAAACACCGAGAATTGAGTTGTATTATCTACCAACACATCGATGTGAGGTAATGGGAAATCATCCTTCAGGCTAGCTCTGTTCAAATCCCGGTAGTCCACACACATCCTCACCTTTCCAAGGCGGATAATTAGTGACAGCTAGGAAACCAACATCCAACTGCTTTTGAACCTCCTCTTTGATTTTCATGGCCATCTCAGGTCGAGTTCTGCGCAACTTCTGCTTCACTGGAGGACAATCTTCTCTCAATGGCAACTTGTGCATAACAATATTGGTATCTAACCCTGGCATATCTTGATAAGACCAGGCGAAGATATCAACATACTCTTTCAACAATGCTACCATTCTGCTCTTGACATTCACCTCCAAAGCGGCCCCAATTTTTACTTCCTTTCTGACCTCCTCGGTACCCAGTTTAACAACCTCAACTTGCTCCTCGTGCGGTTGAATCACCTTCTCCTCTTGTTTCAACAACCTGGCTAACCCTTCCGGCAATTCAAAATCTTCTTCGCCTTCTTCTTCGGCATGATAGATCGGATTGTCGAAGTCATATAGGCGTGTAACAGAATTGTTATCAATGAGATCCGGAGAATAATCGCATCTGCATGAATGTTGATTCATGCATTGCTTTAAGGTCGGAACGAGACAAATTGAAAAGAAGGAAAATGAAAACAAACATTGCCATTTTTATATATTTTTTTTATGAAACTGCAAAAATAAATGAAAAACAGGGAACACCGCTTTTAATGCGAAAAACATCCGTTTATTAATGATGCAAATATTGCAAAATGAAACACATGAGGTGGCCCTTACAATGGACCATTACGTTTTGGGCAAAACGTATGGCTTTCATGCAAACAGAATTAACAAACAGAAATATTACTCTTCACGCAGCATGATAGTGATGATCTTTACGACCTTCCAGTTCTGGATCTCCATCCCTGGTACGCACGGTTTTATCCACGAGTCGAGCTCGCAGTCACTGTCAATCTCTTCACCCACCGCACAGACGCGATCTGGATCCTCAGCAATTACATTCACCATCATCTGACCATGCGTCGGCATGGGAGTAGCATTAACATTCGGCGATGGTGCAAAATTGATGGCCTTAGAATCTACCAAGTCTTGAACAACATGTTTAAAGGCCTTACAACCCTCAACATTGTGTCTGGGGGCACCAGAATGGAATTCGCACTTGGCATTCTCATCATAATTGGCAGGCCTCTGATCTGGTCTCAACGGAGCCAACGTCCTCAGCTGAACCAACCCAAGATCCTTCAACTTCTTGAACAAGAGGGCATACGTCATTGGTGGCCTGTCGAACTGACGATCAGTCATCCTTCCTCTCACTTGATACCCGACCCGTTGTGTTCTCTGCTGAAATGGCTGCCATTGCTGTTGTATAGATTGATTACCAACAGGAATCATTACTGCAGCAGCATACGGGTGGTAACGATCCCTACCGTGTCCCCTTTGGGCATACACAACACTCGATTCACCCTCCTTCTTGCGCTGACCATTACCAAAGGGCTTCTTTACTCCAGACGACGGAGCATTTCCCTGTATTTTCCCCATTCTCAGCCAGCTTTCAATCCTCTCCACCTTCTCGGCGATTGCTTTCTTCCCCAAGGCGAACCCTTGCAAGGCGTTGATCAACTCACTCATCTTCTCTTTCAACTCGAGAATGTCAGCGTTGGACGAATCCATCAGTCTGGGTTTGTTGCGTCTGGTAAAGTATCTGTGCGGACGAGCTATGTGCAGAGGGATGATTCTGCGTGCACAAGCAATGATTCCTGTCAATCAAACACGTTAGAAACTGACACCTGCAAAATAGAGGATAAGTTATTATGATTCATGCATGAATGCAATGTCTATCCATATGAGGAACACTCTGTCTTTCGATCCTGGCTTCATTGAGATGGATAATAATTCGACAGCAATATTATGACATCAGGATGTCTCTCAACCGGAATCTCAATCGAGAATGTACCCCACATATGGATAAACATGAGTTAGATGCGGATGAATGCAAAATGGGAATGATGCAGATGCATGAATGCAATTCACAGTGCCATCCTCCAAGACATCTAAACATCAACTGTGCTGGATTTCGGTCTCAGAACTGATCACAACCATCCAAGGGACTAAGTAACCACAAATCCAACTCGGGAGTTCCGAAATAAACGGAACCGGAGGATAAATCACCATCATCACAGGTAAATCACTGACCAAATAACAACAAGATCATCTGGACAAGCAACCCCAAATTCAACCCGGGGAATCCGAAATAAAAGGAACCCGCTGATAAATACCACGGACAGAACTCCGGCGTGCCAGAAATAAATATCCATAAATCCGACTCATAAATAGGACCCAAATCAAGAACTTAACCAAAGTCACCATCAAAGAGTCACCAACAGAACCTGTATCTGTAGGAACCAAACCCTCCCCTCATAGGTGAATTCTAATAAGGTTATCCTAAGGCGGATAATCGGTCTCGACAATCGGGTGAGATACTCAACGGGTTTGCCCTTTCGGGTGTGTCGTGCAGCTCTCGTAAGATCATCTAAACCAAAGATCCGGGAAAGAAAGGTCACCAAAGTCAACAGCTCAAAAGAGATAACTCAACCATAGTGGAAACTCCACGAGGAGGAGCTCTCTCAAAAGAACCTCGTCCGGCTGTGGTATGTCACGTCGCCAAAAACATGTTGACCTAACATGAGAGGCAACATGAGACCACACTAATCCTAGGTGTATACTCGGGCTTTGGGTTTTAGCCCCACTCAGAACACCCACCCCCAAATCAGAGGAACCACACCTGTCCAGAATCCAGCACAGTGATAATATGATGCATGCAAACATATATGCAAATATATACAATCACAGTATAATAATCACAAATGCAATAAATAAGCAGTAAAAGCAACCCAAACTACCCTAAAAACTACGCTAGAGAGCGCTAGGATTTACTCGCTTAGGAAGATGGACCAGCAAGAGGTCAACTACTTAGTCCCCAGTAGAGTCGCCATCTGGCGTAACGCGAAAAACAACCTGCAGAAAAAATACAGAGCCGCCACCGACGCTATTCATCCTATGACGGAAAGGGAGCGCAGGACTAACCTAAGAAAGGGAAAGGAACGGTCTTACGACCAGATATTACAAGGTACGAGAGTCGGTTACGCAAGGGGAAGGTATTAGCACCCCTCTTGTCCGCCGTACTCGACGGGATCCACGCTCAGAAGATAGCATAAAGGAAAGGAATGGGTTGCTAATAAACTGCTCAAAAAAACTGCACAAACTGGAACAATAAACAGGTGGGGGAAAGGAAGAAAACGGAGGAAGTGGACTCGGTAGGATGTCGCATCCTGGGCCTACGTAGTTTGTCAGAAACAAACATCAGAGTCAACGTAGTTCGAGGAAAGGGGACATGCTCGCTAGGACATCGCATCATATTCCTACGTATCTTCTCTATCCAGAGGAGAATCAGAGCACTCACAGCTCGGCTAACGCACGCCGAAACAAGACACCAAAAAGGGACGCCGAGACGTCAAAAGAAACACTCAAAAGGAAACACACTCCCAATACATGGACTTACACCCGACTCCTAACAACAAAAGGAAACAGAATGCCAATACATAGACTTATATCCGACTCCAAACAATAACAAACACTAACCAGCGAACACCAAAGAAAAAGGTTATCAGAATGAACCCCAACAAAGTAACCAAATATCCAAAGATGAACCCCAAAGATGAACCCCAATATAACAATCATCGCAAATGAATCCCAAAGATGAACCCCAAGTGAGTGACAACCGTCACGAATGAACCCCAAGTGAGTGACAACCGTCACAAATGAATCCCAAAGATGAACCCCAAGTGAGTGACAACCGTCACGAATGAACCCCAAGTGAGTGACAACTGTCACAAATGAACCCCAAGATGAACCGCAAATGCTACAAGCAATAACAGTCAATACAAATGAACCCCAAATATGAACCCCAAGATGATAACCACCATCACAAGTGAACCCCAATATGAACCCCAAGATGATAACCATCATCACAAATAAACCCCAATATGAACCCCAAGATGATAACCACCATCACAAATGAACCCCGAGATGAACCCCAAGTGGTGGTAACCATCACAAATGAACCCCAATATGAACCCCAAGATGATAACCACCCTCACAAATGAACCCCAAGATGATAACCACCCTCACAAATGAACCCCGAGATGAACCCCAATATGAATGACAATCGTCATAAATGAACCCCAATATTAGTGACAACCGTCACAAATGAACCCCGATATGAACCCCAATATGAGTGACAACCGTCACAAATGAACCCCGATATGAACCCCAAGTAATACCAGAAGAAACCCCCAAGGTATAAACATACCACACACGCCCACGCTGGACAAACAAGTACTCACACCAAAGCCAACAAACAAAGGGTGACCACACACGCAAAAAGAAAAAGGGTGAACACACATGCAAAAAAGAAAAAGGGTGAACACACATGCAAAAAAGAAAAAGGGTGCCCGGAGAGATTGCTCGCAACCTCCTGCCTACGTATCTCATCTGGTATGAGAATCAGGGCGACGTAGTTCCCCTTAATAGGGGTACAACACTCTCCTAACCAGAGACCAGGGAGACAACAAACTAATAGGGAGACTAAGACTCGAGCCTAATAGTTGTCATGCAATCAACATCCCTAAGTTGAGGTCTCTAACATGCAAGCAACTTCCTCAAAAATCAATCATACAACTCCTACAGAAATGGAGATGAGAAGAGGAAAGCAGATAAACACACCAGCACAAGTGAACAAGCATCACACACTATATCCATACAAGAGGCCCAAACAATGGGTAGGCTTTAGTCAAGAGGGGTCATATCAACCTCGACAAACAAGCCAAACTGTAAGGGTAATCGACTGGGCTCTTAACCACTAACATTGAACGTTAGGGTGAAGCTGATCAAAGTGGTAATGAGGATGAGACCTCATGCTCTTAACCCTGGCCAGGGTGAGCTCATGACACAGAAAGCGTGGGGATCCAGAAAGTGGGATCCTATTCCACTTGACAGACTCTGAACAAAGATCTGGGGCACATGTTCTGGAGCATCAGCACGTAGTGCGAGCATAAAGTACGACTCACTGAATAACGGGGGATTGGCTACTAATCCCTTTTATCCGTCAATTGCCTCTACTCTTGGAGGTCTTATCAAATGTAACATGCCTCATCTTGGAGGTCTTTGGCACAATTTTAAACAAACACAAACAGAGCCTCTGAAGGAGGACTTGCCAGTAAAATGCCTGCCAAAAAGGTGACATGACTTCAGACTACATGAAGTAAGAGGCTAACTACCTGAGTGGTGTATCAACCATAATCCAATGCTCAAGCAAGAGCAAAAGCAAGCAAGCGACTAATGTACCTGTACAAAAGCTAAATAGTTAATACTTCAGTCACGCAAACAGAGAACAGACAGTGAAACCACCTAACAGTTACACAACTCAATGAACAATGCTCAAGCACTCAAATGAACTCATGAGCTCAAGCACATCACTTAAAATCCTACAAAACAAACAAAAGTTAGAACTCAAAGCATTTGTATCTCACAAAGTGAGAACAAATCAACCATCAATGCTAAATGTCCAAACCTAAAACACAAAGCACAGTTAGTTTATGCACAAAACACTAGTACAAAGACTGAGTTCAAAACCAAACAAAATGATCAAAACAGAACCCAATCTTTTACATAATGCACATTCAATCAATCAATAAAATGTCCTCAAAAGGACCAGCATCAAATCAATAAGCAAGTATCTCGAATGGCTTATGCTATGCAATGACTACAAATGTGCACATAAATGAACTTCCAACTTAGAAAATTCAAATCAAAACAGAAATGCATGCAATGACTTTGATATTTTTATGCAAGTTTCTCATGTAATGAACAATCCATATGCAAAAGATCAAATCCAGAAAGGTTCAAATGCTAATTGAATAAAAATGCAACAATTCAATGCCAAAAATGTGACACAAATTGTCACACTTATCTATATGTGTCAAAAACAATGATATCATATGGGAAAAATTCCAAACCAGTGATCAAAAACTCACATCATGTATGAAGATCAAGCATGCAAAAAATTGGATCAAATGGCATAACAATGAAGATTTCACAATGCAATGAATGCAACATATCAAATTAACCCCACATGGATTCAAAAATTCACAAATCAAAAACCAGACATCAACAATTCATGAAATTAATATCAAAGAATAATAGACATTCATACAAAACCAGGAAAAAAAATTGGGATTAATTTGGATCAATTTTCTATTTTTAATGAATTTTACAAAACAAGCTAGACAAATGAAATAAACAAATAAAATGGAGGGAAAAGCAATTATTCAAATAAAATCAGAAATAATCAGGACCACACGATGAGGCGCGAAAAACACATCCACGGTCCACATTCAAACAATCAAAATGCACAGTTTCATTTAAACAGTCAGCGTGCACATCAGCAGTCAACATAACGTGTGGCAAGGTCAAAAGCATGGCATCCAATCATTCATACAAGCAGGCGCATACATGGCAACACGCAAGCATACACATGGCAGCACAGTCAGCCAAATGAAACGATGTGTTTCATTAAACGCGTTGGCATGCACGATCAGCATTCAAAACTCGCGTGGCAATGGTCAAACAATTCAAGGCCTATCAAACATACACGCAAGCAACACCTGGCGCACACATGGCAAAAACCCTAAGAAATAACCAGACGCCGGAGCTAAGCTCCGGTCGTCTTCTCCGGCAGTCAGACGGCGGCGCCGCCGTGAAAATTTGCAGAATTCACTAAATCTTGTACCATTCGAATCCTCTTCCAACATAGAATCCAAATATCACATTCATTTCATCTAATTCCTACTAGGTTTTCCAGATCGAAGCAAAACATTTCTAGATCCAAACTTGAAGTTCATCATACATGCTCAATACTTGATCATTTCAAATCTAATCCTATCTACATGCTCCACTAGTCAAGATCTACACATCTATATCAAGAAAACAGCAAAAAGAGATGATGAATTTTGAATCACCTTGAAGTGCAGTTCTCTGTTCACGCGTGTTCAAGCTCTCAAAAGCTCCAGATCTACTCCACTGAACTTGCCTTGAAGCTTTGTGCAAAGAGAATCAGCTGAAACCACTTGAATCTTCTTCAATTTTCAAATTCCCTCAACATGTTCATGTACATGAACTGCTCGAATTCTTGCTCAATTGATCAAAACAATGGTTGATTCTTGCTCAGAATTGCATGAGGATCAAGAATCTACAAAAATATTTGGTGTTTGTGTGGAGAAAAATAAAATTCGAAGTGAGAGAAAATTGGAGGGAAATCTTGAATTTCAGATCTGAAATGCTTGTTATGGTGGTTATGGCTAGGGTTTTGGCATTTATATTCCATGCTAATCACAATGCTAATCACACTTTCCATTGGTTAATCATGATTAAAGAGTTATGAGGCAAAAATGCAAAAATGCAAATGAAGCTAGCATGGCCATAATCCACATGCTCTTTCTCATGCAAGGGTCTTAATCCACTTAAAATCATCCAATGTTCATGATTTGATGATTGATTTGCTTGCACCTTAAGCCAAAAATGAATTGTGAAATATTTTCTTCAAAGTGAACATGTGTGAAATGATAAGCTTTTGGCCATGATTCTTTTGCATGAATGAGCCAAATAATGTCATTTTGAGAAGCTTTGAACATGAGGAGCATTTTGCAAAAAGAATGAACCAATTTGGAGCCTTGTATCAAAAGTTATGCCATTTTGAATTTCCATGCACACCTTGTGATCAAATGACCATAACTCCTCAACCATTCATCATATGGACATGAATTAAGACTTTTTGGAAAGGGAAGACAAAAATCTATAACTTTCATGTTCACCAAAAATCCATTTGAAACTTATTTGATCTTGAAAAGTCAAGTTGAAGGTGGACCAAAAACTTGCCAAATTAGGAAACTTTGAATTATAGGTCACTTTCCATTTTTGGTAACTTTTGCCATGACCTTTGCATCTTCAAGATGGATGTTTAGAATGATGAATGGACCTCTTTTGAACATGATTGAGGTGTCTCAACTCATTTCCCCACCTCATAGCCCTCAGTTGACTGCACAGTTGACTCTTTGGTCCTTAGATGACCTTGAAATGCCTTGATCCACTTGAGCCTCTACCACTTGGGGAAATCGCTCAAACATGAAACCCTAGCTCATGTAAGCCCCTTATGATAACCATGTGATCCTCATCCCAAGAAAAGACCTCACCTCTTTGAGAAACCCTAGTTGGAAGAATGGCATTGATTAAGGTTGACCAGAGGTCACAACCCTAATCCAGAGGAACCTGAGAATGAACAATGAAACCCTTGATGATGATAGAACCATGATGATGGTAATATATCCTTGCAAACAAGATAATTCTCAAGAACTTTGAAGAATCAAGAAACCTAACTGAAGTGCAAACCCTCAGATGGTTGATAATCAATTCATAGAGACCCTCGGGCTTGAATCGTGTAACTTCTCCATCTTTTGGAAAGACTTTGGAGGATGACCTTCTTATTTCACATATGATATGCAAAATGCAATGCCTAATGCTCTAAGCATGAAATGAAATGTCTCAAACTAGTCTCAAGAAGAGGAGGGCAAATTTTGAGGTGTTACACATAGTTTCACTTGTCTGATTCATCTGATATTTTTTACACTTGTTTCTTTCATCCCTGCTTCTATTGTTTGATTGTTTAACATGTTTATACTTCTCATACATTGTCTAATGCTCATTCATTTCATTATTTGATTATTTTATTTGATCATATACTTGTTTATATATCTTGTTGTTTGGGTAACTGTGGCCTACTTGTATGATGTATGAGGCATATATTATTATTGTCTGATTGCCGTGAACAACCCCCATTCATAACAAATGTACCCCTTTCCCATGAAGTGTATAATGTTTATTCTTTCATTCTTTATTCATCTGTTAATACAAGAAATAAAATGAACATCCAATAACCATTTCATAACAAGATCAAAACCTCGATCCAACGTCGAGTAATCATTTTCAAAACTTAACAGAACCAGCACGTGTTCATCCATTCTTTTGTAAGTCGATTGCTTCATGCATCACCATTTCTCTTGTAAGTCGATTGCTTCAGGCATCGCCATCTACCACCTGTAAGTCGATTGCTTCATGCATCGCCATCTACCCTTACCAGTGACTCCTCTCCTTGCTCCATTCGTCGATTCTTGTTCCGCTTAGGTAGCACCCATTAGGTAGAACCATTTGTATGATAACATAGGTAGCATTCCCTTATTCTTTTGTATGATAACATAGGTAGAATTCCCTTATTCTTTTGTATGATAACATAGGTAGATTTTCCTTATTCTTTGCATGCTAACATTAGGTAGATGTTCCCATTTGTAAATCCTAACTCATAGGTCCACATTGCATGACAACTCTCGGGCAGAGCTTCCCCACTTTTTAGACCTTCCGTACGTCTCCGATCCTGTGGCTTGTAGTTCATTCTATTGCAAAGAGGTAACTGCCTAAGACTCGATTCAGCGAGTTACGACACCTATTGCTAGGACGTGAACACATTGCCCACTCTCCTTTGACACAACTGGTGTCCTCCTTTGTAAAGTCCATGTTCAGATGGCAATCCCTATGTAGTCGAACTACGACAACTCTGATTCTCATGTTCAGATGAGATACGTAGGTACAAGATGCGATGTCTTGCCGAGTTTTTAACTGACAACTAACAACCAATCCTTGCTTGTTTTCGCCCTTGTTGCGATTCTTTTCTCTCGCCCTTGTTGCGATCGAGACCTTCCCTTTCTCTTGTCCTAGTTGCAATCGAGACCTTTGTTCCCGTAGTTAGCTGAACTACGTTTTGCTCTGATTCTCATTCCCGATGAGATACGTAGGCATAAGACACGATGTCTTAGCGAGCACACTCCTCCTTCACCCATAGGTAGCCGAGCTACGAAGACTCTGATTCTAATATTCAGATGAGATACGTATGTAGTGGATGTGACATCCGTGCGAGTCATTTTCTTTTGACCCTCTTTTAGTAAATAGTACATTAGATATACACACACCCTTTAGACAAGAACAACAATAGTGGATCCCGTAGAGTACTACGGATGCGTAGGGGTGCTAATACCTTCCCTTCCCATAACCGACTCCCGAACCCAAGATTTGGTTGCGAGACCTTGTCTTTTCCTTTCCTTTCTCCAGGTTTACTTCGAGCGTTTCCTTTCCCTTCTTTGGGATAAATAACGCACGGTGGCGACTCTTCTGTCATTTCTTTTCTCGCCGGTTGTTTTTTTCGCATCTATATTTTTTAGGTTGCAACAGGTATTGAACCTGAACGAGTGCCTATAAACGATGACTTTCCATACGAAAGACTCATAGCCCAATTGGAAAGTAGTACAGCTAAAGATGCGTTAACCCATAAGGATACCAAAACAAACGAAGTAGTGGAAGCAATCTACACCCAAACCACATTACCATGGTATGCTGACTTCGTCAACTACGCAGCAGCTAGGGTGCTTCCGCTAGACTTGACCTACCAACAAAAGAAAAAATTCTTCCACGGTCTTAAACACTACTATTGGGATGAGCCTCTACTTTTCAAGAGAGCCGCCGACGGAATTTTTCGTCGATGTGTCCCAGAAGATGAGGTAGAAAACATAATTTCCCATTGTCATTCTGCTCCTTATGGAGGACATGCAAGCACCTCAGAGATTTGCGCTAAGATCTTGCAAGCCGGCCTCTTTTGGCCCATTATATGGAAAGATGTCCACATCGCGATCACAAATTGCAACCGGTGTCAACACACTGGAAACATACCTAGAAGCGACGAAATGTCGCTTAAAGGCATTTTAGAAGTAGAAGTCTTCGATGTTTGGGAATCGATTTTATGGGACCTTTCCCATCTTCTTTTGGTAACAATAACATCCTTGTTGCGGTTGATTATGTAACAAAATGGATTGAGGCCATAGCCTCTCCAACAAACGACACACGAGTGGTAATTAGACTCTTTAAGCGAATAATCTTCCCTAGATTCGAAGTGCCGAGACTTGTCATCAGTGATGGTGGCTCCCATTTTATTTCAAGAATCTTTGAAAAGCTATTAGTGAAATATGGAGTCCGGCACCACGTAGCAACACCCTACCACCCACAGACGAGTGGGCAAGTAGAAGTCTCGAATCGAGAAATCAAACAAATCTTAGAAAAGACAGTTGCCACCTCTAGGAAAGATTGGTCCTCAAAATTACCAGAAGCCCTGTGGGCATATAGGACAGCTTATAAGACCCCAATAGGAACCACACCTTTTAAGCTAGTCTACAGAAAATCATGTCATCTGCCGGTAGAATTAGAACATAAAGCATACTGGGCCATTAAGACCCTTAATCTCAATTATACTACCGCAGGCGAGAAAAGAATATTAGATATCCACGAACTAGAAGAACTTAGGTTAGATGCATATGAGAATGCCTGAATCTATAAAGAAAGAACAAAAAAATGGCATGACAATCGCATATTAAGGAAAGAGTTTAAGGAAAGCGACAAAGTACTCCTGTTTAACTCCCGCCTCAGACTCTTTCCCGAAAAAATTTGTTCTAGATGGTCCGGTCCCTTCTACATTACCAATATCTTTCCAAACAGAGCAATAGAGATAAAAGGAAAAACGAGTGAACCATTCATAGTAAATGGCCAACGTTTGAAACATTACCACAATGGTGATAGCAACGATTTCATTGCGAATCTTATGTTTGCAGAGCCTCACGCTCATTTGAAAGAATAGAACCTATCCTATTTCTGTCGAGCTTACGACAATAAACAAAGCGCTTGGTGGGAGACAATCCAAACTCTGTTTTCAACTATTTAATTTCATCAAAAATTTATAATTATTACTATTGCTTAATTTTCATTTCTTTGTTTTCTTATTTATTTATTTTTCATAAAGTTAATCGATACATTTCTATATTATTGACCATTACTAACTTAATGCTACTATCTACTTGATTTTATTTAGCTACTGACTATCACAATGCAACAAGTAGATTACATGGATACAATTTTCAAAGGCAGAGCTCAAAGGAGACGTTTTGAGGCTCTAGCTCAGAGAGAAATGACACTAACCCTATACCCAGATGGATGCTCTATGACCAAGTTAGGTATAAGAGACAGTGTTGCGTTCCTAAGTAACCAACTAGGTTGGGACACCTTTGCTATGAAGAGAAAATTTAGTTCCTACGGTAGGTTGACCTTAGAGTTCTTAAGCTCCCTAGTGCACCTGCAAAACCATGGTATTGGACTTAACAAAGTCCTAATCACCTTTAGGTTGTTTAATATGGATTACCGTTACACCCCAGAGAAATGGATGAACTCCTAGATTGCCCTCATGGACCCGATACCTTTACCATCACCCAGGAAGACAGGCTAGTAGACCATCAATTAGATCTCCTATGGGGTAGCATCATAGGTAACGACCACCCCGAGCGAAACCTTATGCATTCAGAGAATATCCATAACCCTGCGATTCGTTACTTCCATAAGATCCTAGCTCACACCTTGTTTGGAAAGGAATAAAATAGAACCTTTGTGTCCAAAGACGAACTTTTCATAATGTACTGTGCATCACAGGCCTGACCTGTTAACGCTGCTACATTTATGATAGCTAATATGTACCGTATGACACAAGAGGACTATGGACCAATCTTAGTGGGATGTTTAGCAACCATGATAGAAAATACCATCGGACTGAGACAACCACTTATTAGGCTCACCCCTTTAGGTGGAATACAACCAATGAATATTGACTTTTGCTTCAACACCGGTATCATTAGGAACCTAGGTCCAGACGTGTTTGAGTTTCTAATCAATTGCGAAGTAGTACACTTGTTTACCCTGCCAGATCCTAGGACGAGTGTACATGATAGGAACAATTGGCTCTATGATTTGGATGGACCACCAGATGCACCTCCCTCTCCACCAGAGACACCCAAAATCTACGACCTCTATGACAATTATCTCTCTGATGCTGAATCACATGCCCCAGTTTTACCTGCTGCACCTCTCATCGATCATGCTTCTACCATCGAAGTTGTTCAGACAGATGTCGCAAATTTGAGAGGAGAGTTGAGCACCCTCCATATGGAATTCCATGGCTTTATGGATGTAGTGACAGAGAACCTGGATCATATTTACCAGCACTTCTACTCGTTCGCTCCTCCTACCAGCAGTCGCTGTAATGGCTGATTTACTATAGAGTTACCGATTTACTGACTTTCATTTTATTTTATTTTCATGTTGGAATTTTATTGTTGTTTACTTTTATACATTGGAATTTATTTAATTACTTCATTTCCTTTTATTTCAGTAGACAAATTATTTCATCTTTTCCCGTCTACTGATGACACTGAAATTCACCGTATTTTCGACTCTAATTTCGCATGCATTTTAGTTGTTTTATTGTTATTTTGTTATGTTATTACTATGTTTTTCTTTGTTTTTAGGGTTTCAGTCTAATCGGAGCCCCGATCGAGAAAAGGAGCGAAAATGAGCTAAAAAGCCTTAAAATCAGCATTTTACACTTGTGCCTCCCACTCTGGCGGGCGCCATGGGTCCAGCCATGACGTGTCTCAGTTTCAACTTCTCCTCAACTGCCACATCTCCCATGATCTCCACTTGGGTGTTGCAAATTCCTCCTGTGGCGGGCGTCATGATGTAGTGGCGGGCGCCACAAGAACAAAATGGTTCCCGCCCATTTTCAAACTTAGGGGCATCCTTGTAATTCCCATGTTTTCTTCTTGCCTATAAATAGAGTCTTGATTTCATTTGTTTCATCATCCAAACTTAGTTACAACTAGGCATATATCAGTATTGTGTAAAAGTGGTAATCGTTTCACATCGTAGTGTTGCCACACTGTGTAATCGAGATTGGAGCACTTTGGAAGGAAGTTTAATCCTGCCGCCATTTTCATTTCTGTTACGAACTTTATTTGACCCTCCGATTGAAGCATGTTCTATTGCTTTACCTTTGTCTACTTTATTTTCTCGCACTGCCTTTATTTTGTTTACTTTCTCGCACTGTCTTTATTTTGTTTACTTTCTCGCACTGCCTTTATTTTGTTTACTTTCCCGCACTACCTTTATGTTGTTTACTTTCCCGCACTGGCACTTTATTTTGTTTATTTCTCGCACTGCACTACTTTCCTTTATTTCTTGCACCCGCACTACTTTAACTTATTTTCCGCACTCACACTACTCTTATTTATTTTCCGCACTTGCACTACTTTTATTTATTTACCGCACTCGCACTACTTTTATTTGTCTATTTTTATGATAAAAATTAAAATGCACTTTTACTTTACCATGTCTGGCTAATCCTATAAAGGTTAGAATGTAAGGATCGTAATTGAACCGATAATCCGTACAATTGTTCGTAGAAACACTTAAGGGCTATTTTGAATTTCAACTTAAGTTTTCTCGCACTTAATTTCCGTTGGGTAAGATCGAAAGTCGTGCGACGTCTGTTTAAACTTAGTTGTTTTTAACTATTTCAAATACAGCGAAAGCGCTTTGTTTAGTTCATTAGGAGTTTTTAACTTAAAAAAGAAAAGTGATTTTAAGACTATTTTCGGACGCGTTTATAAGTTTAGAGTCTGGTTCGTGAGAACCTCTTTTGATTAAGAAATCCAGGTTAAAATGATTTTCAACTTAGTCAAGACACTATATTTCTTAAAAATAGGTTTACTACTCTAAGGCAATGTGCGCCTTTTTATAAGTGACAATAAGAGGGTTTGATTGGGGAGTACAACTCGGTTCTGAATACGTGAAAGCGACAATTCCCGTTAAATTGGTTCTTTTCAAAGTAGGAAACACTGCCCATAAGTAATTCTATTAGCAAGTACTTGGATTATTAATTGATTATGTGAATTACATTTGAACCTGTCTTTATAAATTGAATTGAATTTAATACTTTATTTTTCATTGTGCACTCTTAAAAACCCTGTTTCGATTACCTTAGATAAACACTGTAATGATAGATAACGATAGATTGACATTTGGTCTCTGTGGATTCGACAATCTTTTATATTACTCTGACGCGTCCGTATACTTGCGAAAAACATGCATCAAGTTTTTGGCGCCGTTGCCGGTGACCAATTTCGTCAAATTTCGTACCCTATTATTATATCGTTTAGACTTAGGTTGTTGCCCGCCAGTCAATGCGAAGGACTCGTAGCACCAGAAGCTTAGTAGATCCTCTGGCGGAACCTGAACGTTACGCTCGCGCACGTTTATTTTTCCATAGAATTAGGAGAGCTATGGCCGAAGATCAAAATCAAAGACCTCTTAAGGATTTCACCTAACCATCCAACGAAGAACCTAGTTCTAGTATAGTAAACCCAACCATCCCAGCTAATAATTTCGAACTTAAACCCTCCCTGTTGCAACTAGTGCAACAGAGACAATTTGCAGGTCTTGCTATTGAGAACCCAAACCAAAATTTAAAAATCTTTCTCCAATTAGCAGACACTTTTAAAACTAATGGAGCTTCTCCTGAGGCAATCCGTTTAAGATTATTCCCTTTCTCCCTCGGAGATAAAGCCCTATCATGGTTAGATTCCCTTCCACCCAATTCCATAACAAATTGGGAAAACCTTAGAAAAGTATTCCTTGCTAGATACTTTCCCCCAAGTAAGACCGTCGTTCTTCAAAACCAAATAACTAGATTTACCCAGAACCAAGGAGAATCGTTGTTCGAAGCTTGGGAGAGATATAAAGAGCTGTTAAGAGCATGCCCACATCATGGTTTAGAAAATTGGTTAATCATTCAGACCTTCTACAATGGACTTCACTATCACACTAAGATGACCATCGATGCTGCCGCAGGCGGCGCATTGATGAACAAACCTTACCCTGAAGCTAGTGCCCTCATCGAAGATATGGCTCAAAACCATCAATCATGGGGAGTTGAACGAGCGACAGTTGAGAAGAAGGAAGCCCAAGGAGGAATACATGAGTTAAGTTCTATAGACATGATGCAAGCTAAAATGGACGCGTTAGCCCTCAAGGTTGAGCATATGTGTATAAACCCGAATACTACAGTTGCAGTTTTGTCGGATTGTGAGATATGTGGAACCAAAGGACACCAATCTGCATAATGCAGTCTCTTAAACGAAACCAACTCTGAGCAAGTGAACTACGCCCAAGGGAACCCATATTCGAATACCTACAACCCTGGATGGAGGAATCACCTGAACTTCTCCTATAAGAACAATAACTCTATCCAAAATACTGCACCTCCGAGACAACCAGGTTACCAAGACCAAATCAACCTATGCAACCTGTGCCACCAAAGCCGAGCCTTGAGAAAATTGTGGAAAATTTTATCACTGCTCAAATCCAACAAAACAAAGAGTTCATGAACCAGAACATTCACGTTAACGAACTGATTACCCAGTTAGGAACCAAGGCTGACCAAATAGTTACTCACAATAAGATGCTTAAAACCCATATCTCTCAGGTAGCCTTAAACCAAGCCCCCCAGACTACACCTGGAGGACAGTTCCCTGGACAACCTCAACAGAATCCGAGAGGACAAGCCAATGTCGTTACCCAACAAAGTGGGACCGCTTATGATGAGCCATTTAACCCAAGATTGAGTGAACCCAAGACTTCTAAGGAATATACCGAACCCACAGACGAAGTGAAGGAACTAGAGGAATCTGAAAAACAGGAAGGTCAAGAAAAAGGAGAAGAACCTAAAGATAAAACTTATGTACCACCCCCGCCATACAAACCACCGATACCATATCCGCAAAGACTCAAACAGACCCAGATCAATAACCAGTATCAGAAATTCATTAAGGTTATAGAAAAACTTCACGTAGAAATCCCTTTCACAGAAGCCATCACCCAAATACCTTCTTATGCAAAGTTTCTCAAAGACATCCTTACCAACAAACGTAGACTCGACGATTCGAAGCCCTTGGAATGCAATTCTATTTCCGAGAATAAGTTAGCAAAAAAGGATAAAGATCCTGGAAATTTCCCCATTCCTTGTGTTTTGGGAAGTCATGTCATCGAAAAAGCTTTTCTAGACTTAGGAGCTAGTGTGACTTTAATGCCTTTAGCAGTTTGTGAGAGGTTAAACTTAGGAGAATTACAGCCTACTAAGATGTCACTTCAATTAGCCGATAGATCTGTTAAGTATCCGATAAGCATATTAGAAGATGTCCCTGTTAGGATAGGTCAGTTATTTATCCCTACTGATTTTGTTGTCATGGACATTAAAGAGGATGATGATATACCAATCCTTCTAGGTTGACCATTCTTATCAACTGCAGGAGCCATAATAGATGTCAAGAGAGGAAAGTTGACCTTTGAGGTAGGTGACGAGAAGATAGAATTTATACTTTCAAAATTTCTTATGGCACCTGTGATGGGAGACGCATGTTACGCCATAGATATCATTGATGAATGCGTTAAGGAAATAGAACAAGAAGAAATCATTAAAACAATTAAGTTGCCATCAACTTTCATACCGGAAGATGATAACTTTAGGAATCCCTACATCGATGATAACCTTTACGAATGTTTACCCCTTACCCCAGATCCTATGCCATGCGCTAAGAAACTAACCTTAGAACTTAAGGAACTGCCTAAGAACCTGAGATATGAGTTTCTTGATGAAGAGATGAACCGTCCAGTTATAGTCAGCGCTACCTTGAGCCAAGAGAAAACATACCAACTCTTAGATGTTTTACGAAGATATCCCTCAGCCTTAGGATATAATATCTCTGATCTGAAAGGCATAAGCTCATCCGTATGCATGCATCAGATTTTGCTCGAAGAAGATTCAAAGCCCTCCAGAGAACATCAGAGAAGAATAAACCCTATAATGAGTGATGTTGTAAAAAAGGAAGTTCTTAAGTTACTTGAGGCAGGTATAATCTATCAGATCTCGGATAGTAAGTGGGTGAGCCCTGTGCATGTAGTACCTAAAAAGGGAGGCATCACAGTAGTGCAAAACGATAAAGGCGAATATATAGCAAAACGGATAGAAGGAGGATGGCGGATGTGCATAGACTACAGAAAGTTAAATAAAGCAACCAGGAAGGATCATTTCCCTTTACCATTTATAGACCAGATGTTGGAGCGTCTAGCCAGACACTCTTACTTTTGCTATATAGATGGATACTCTGGATTCTTCCAAATACCTATCCACCCCGAAGATCAAGAGAAAACTACCTTTACATGCCCTTATGGAACTTTTGCTTACAGACGAATGTCATTCGGACTCTGTAATGCCCTAGCTACTTTCCAATGCTGCATGATGTCAATCTTTGCAGATTATCTAGATAGTATCATGGAAGTATTTATGGATGATTCCTCGGTTTGCGGATTTGATTTCCAAAATTGTCTTGCTAACCTTGAGAAAATCCTGGAGAGATGCGTGGAGGTGAACCTTGTGCTAAACTGGGAAAAGTGTCATTTCATGGTTACCGAAGGGATTGTTTTGGGACATATAGTTTCCGAAAAAGGTATTGAGGTAGATAGAGCTAAGATATAAGTCATAGAGAATCTAAAACCACCCAGAACTATCAGAGAAGTCCGAAGTTTCCTTGGACATGCTGGATTCTACCGGCGTTTTATAAAAGACTTCTCTAAAATAACTAAACCTTTAACTGGCCTTTTAGTGAAAGATGCTGAATTCATTTTCGATGAAAAATGTAATGAATCATTTAATCTTTTAAAGCAAGCGTTGATTTCAGCACCCATTATGCAACCCCCTGATTGGTCAGAACCTTTTGAGATAATGTGCAACGCTAGTGATTATGCCGTTGGAGCCATTCTAGGACAAAGGAAAGATAAAAAATTACATGTGATTTATTATGTCAGTAGAACCCTGGACGCCGCCCAACTTAACTACGCAACAACTGAAAAGGAGCTACTAGCTGTAGTTTTTGCTATAGACAAATTCAAATATTATCTAGTAGGAGCCAAAATTATAGTTTACACCGATCATGCTGTCATTCGTTACCTATTAAGTAAAAAAGATGCCAAGCCCAGGTTACTCCGATGGATTCTGCTACTACAAGAGTTTGATTTAGATATCCGAGATGAAAAAGGCACTGAAAATGTAGTAGCTGGTCACCTTTCTAGGCTAGAACACCTGAAACCAGACTTTGTACCCATAAATGATGATTTTGCCTATGATAGACTGATAGCTAAACTATAAGCCATTGAAGACGATAGCCTAGGCCCTCATGAGCACTTCCAAAAATCCTTAGTTGTAAGTAACGTGCCATGGTATGCAGACATTGCTAATTATCTAGCTGCTGATATCATACCCCCTGATCTTGACTACCACCGGAAGAAGAAGTTCTTTAACGATGTTAGAAACTTTTATTGGGACGAACCGCTCCTTTTCAAAAGGGGTAAAGACAAAAAATTTCGTCGTTGCGTTCCAGGAAGTAAAAAGTATAATTGAGCATTGTCACTCTGCACCCTATGATGGACATGCGAGCACCTCTAAGACATACGCCAAGATCCTTCAAGTTGGCCTGTTCTGGCCTACCATGTGGCGCGATGTCCATGCTTGCATTGTCAAATGTCATAGATCCCAACGCACAGGAAATATTTCAAGACGTGACGAAATGCCTCTAAGAAACATTCAAGAAGTAGAACTCTTCGACGTTTGGGGTATATATTTCATGGGACCTTTCCCACTATCCTTAGGAAACAAGTATATCTTAGTAGTTGTGGACTACGTGTCTAAGTGGATTGAAGCTATATCTGCACCCACAAACGACACTAGAGTGGTGATCAAGTTATTTAAAAACTATATATTCCCCAGATTTGGAACACCCCGTTTAGTCATAAGCGATGGAGGATCGTACTTCATATCGAGAATATTTGATAAACTTTTAAGCAAAAATGGAGTTAGGCATAGAGTAGCAACACCATACCACCCACATACTAGTGGCCAAGTAGAAGTATCCAATAAGGAGATGAAGCAAATTCTAGAAAAAATTGTTTCTATATCTAGAAAAGACTGGTCTCAGAAGCTCCAAGAAGCATTATGAGCCTACAGAACTGCTTTCAAAACCCCTATAGGAACAACTCCCTACCAACTAGTTTATGGAAA